>NC_046375.1:19607795-19924974 GCF_011125445.2 Fundulus heteroclitus
CCGCTTTGCATACATGCCAGTGGGTCTACATTGTCTCCTCACACCAAAAACAGCTTCTTTTATTCTGTTCTTCTGCCTGTGGCAAACTTTCTATTAAACGTCTATGGCTTTCTTTCAATTGTATATAAGGCCTACTACTTTGCAAGACACTGTGTTGGTGGAAAAAAAAACTTTAATTGTGAACTGCATTTCAGATAATGACTTGAATGAATTTGGACTACACTGCAATGCAATTTTGTTGCATTTACACTGCAGCATGCAGTCCTGTTGCATGGTGTGACCGCTGCTTAAACACTGGGGGGAGCTGCACACTAAACCCTGACTTCAAGTTGTCTGCCAAGATCATGATTCATGTAAAAGCTAAACAGCTGTTATTTGCATCAAGCACATAAATTCAGTTATATTATATTGATTCTTAATATATTATTATTAATTATTAATCATAATTAATAATTGTTATTAGTTAATTATTAATTACTAAGAATTGCCTATTCTTCATTCTTAATAATAGTCAATCTTAACTATTATTAAGAATTAATAGTTGTGACTGTTTTCTTTACATTTACTATATCTCATAAAAACAGAACTAATGGCTGCCGGTTCATTTCCCTCTTTGTCGAAGCTAACTTCCTCTTATTTAGTTCAAAAAGCCAGAAAGAGGTAGCCAAAGCACAGCCAAAACATCATCTGCACTTTCATTTAGGAAAAAAAAAACTTAACGTGACGGCTCTATGGCGAAGTAGATGACGACACCATTGGCCCAAACGAGTCATCCGTGATGGTCACAGTGCGACATTTTTAGGATGTAAGCCACACAACTAAGGGAAAACCTTGCTGGAAATTTTTTTTTAGCGAAATTAAACCTTTCACAGTTAGCAGACGACCTAATGTAGGAATCTAAAGAAAGCTTTTGCAGATTGTATGTCTGTTGCAGTACTGAGGGAAAATAAAATAAG
The DNA here is from genome assembly GCF_011125445.2 of Fundulus heteroclitus. Classification (NCBI taxonomy): domain Eukaryota; kingdom Metazoa; phylum Chordata; class Actinopteri; order Cyprinodontiformes; family Fundulidae; genus Fundulus; species Fundulus heteroclitus. The sequence goes on from NC_046375.1 coordinate 19,608,752, forward strand.
CATTAAAGCCTCCAAGGTTGCACCGTGGGAGGAATCCGGAGCACACCCCAGGCTGGGATTCAAACCAAGGGGCCTTCTTGTTATAAGGCAACACGCGCTACCAGCTGAAAAAAAAATGTTCAATAATTTTGGTGTTCCAGCTCTTTTAGGTATATTCACATTAATCGTTAGGGTAAACTGACTGCAAGGGAAAACAGTGTTGGTATAGAGATGTGCCACTTTACCTTAATCTGAACTGGGAAAACCTTGACTAAGGATGAGCGGAGCTAAGGGTGTTGGAAATATAAACAGAGACAAGGGATGAATAAAACTCTGCCAAAGTTCATGGTGATACCGCCAAGACAGTCACTACATGAACCCTGACCCCATCGGTGCTCCTACAGCTCCTATTGACTTTCATTTATTACTAAAGCACACGTATTGCAGCTGCTATGCTAATTGATTGTGCTGTTCCATTTCTAAAATTTTTTTGTTATGTAATTAAACTAATCATGATTTAAGTCGTGCAAGGAGGTGCAAATTTAACGTCAACTTTGCTGATTTGCTGCAGTCGTGTCTCATCTGAGCAAAGACAGACCTGACCGTGGCGCAGGTTTGCACAGCTTCAGAGATTGAAGCGATTACAGTGTGTCAATACAAAACATCCGCTCAGGATCATTAGTGGGTCACTACTGTCTTTTCAGCCTTGATGTGACTACCTACGTCAAGCTTGGCCTGTCATGTGAATGCTTTCAGCATCATTTTTCTTTCATTTCTTTAAATCAGTTGTGCACAACTGAGGACATTTTCATCTGGCTTTAAAGCGTCATTGCATACTTTTTGTTGCCTGCTTTTATATATCATTGTTGCTCACAAGTAAGAATAAGAAATTGTGAATGCCTGCTGGCATTCCTCCTCCACTGCATACCAAACCAGCATAACGTTTGGTGCACAATTCTCAAATAGCCTGTGTGCCACCATGAGTACGCGAGTAAATCATTACACTTTTATTGCGCGTCAGCAGTAAAGCGTGACTGGGTCTTGTCGAGTTAGAAAGCTGCCTTCAGGTGAGCAAAGCATGATGCCAGGTTGGATTTTCCAGTACATGGCAACCCAAACTTTGTTATCAATGACACAGTCATGGAAGATAACTGAATTGCTTAAAGACTTCCGCAAACAAAATGATCCAATGGCACCAGCACTCAGATTTTATGCCACTTCCTCAGAATGCAGGGTGGTATATTTAATTGCAGCTGAAGGTTTATTGCTCTCTGGAAACCGGAGCCAAAAGGTGACCATGGCCTTGACGTACCTGATAAGCCGGCCGAGCCGGTTGCTGTGACCTAGTAGTCACTGACAATTTATTTGTCTAGCTATCAACTCAGAGCGCAAAAAGGTTTAGGCCCACGGGTCTCAAACTGTGCTCCAGGTATCACTGGTAGTACTCGTACTCGAAGCACTCAGGCTAGAGTTGCGAGATCATATATCAATATGCGTGCAAAGGATGACATTGCTGCAATAGTTGCGAGGCTATTAGATTTCAAGTGCCAAGCATTGACACTCCTAATACCAGTGGTGCGTTTGTCCATTGATGCTCAGACTTGTGACAATTTTGTGACCAAGATTCTGAGCTCACAGAGAAGGATGGGAACTTTGTGAGAAAGACTAAATAATTAGAAACATTTGAATTTGTAACATCTCAGTTTTACTGTCACATTTACCAATAATACAATACATCTTCCCAAATGTCAAGCAGTAGCCTACTAATTCATACGAACTGTAAGTTCTATTATCTACAAGTACTATGCAAAGAAATGTGTTCCACCAGACCTACACTACTTCACATTTTCACATGGAAACACTGTTTCACCCCCGGATTCATGACCCTGACAGTCAGTTTCATTAACAAGTCAATGTGGCCGAGGTAGGTGTACGACTTGGAGCTTACTAATAAACTAACTGCACTCCTAATAGTTTTTCATGTTTTTTTTTTATATAATTTCACATCTGTATAGATCTAATTCCAGGGATACGTTATTTTTGACTTGTACGACTATTTACATAGTCATATGCATCTAAGACTAAGGCTGGAGAGTCCTGGGCCCATACTGACGCATACACACGGTGATAAATAAATGCCCGTTTGTCTTCCCCCCCCCCCCCCCCCCGGGACAGGAACCTACACGCTGCTCACTTGGGGTACTGGACTTGGAAGCCCCCCTACCTGAAATGTGTTTGCTGATGTTTGTGTGTTTGCTTTTTTGTGCTGAGGATTTTTCTTGCATTACTGGCACTGTCACAGAGACAGTGCCAGTAATGTACCCCCCCAACCATCCTGATGTATTCCTTTTCTCTACTCTGCAAGAAGGCGGCGCCTGACAAGACTGCAGATGCAGTCTCCCATTTACAGTCTTTCCCTTGATGGGCTGTACTCAAACGAAACTTCCCCCACAAAGGACAAATTAACTCAGTTCACAAGACTCTTTTCAGTAGAAAAACATAATCATTTTCCAAGCTCCGGAGTTCTTTGTCCTTGACATAGATTCTAAAAGTGTAACATACAAAAGATCAATATGGGTTTATGCCAGATATTTCTACATGCTTTATAGAACCTGGAAAAACAGAAATGGCATGGATTGATGGAAAAGAAGGGAATACTAATGGAAGGAAAGTAGAAAGGATGGAAGTAACAAGGAAACAGAAGAGACATTAAGGTGGAAAGGAAGTAGCACACAAGGAAAGGAAAAGGAGGATTGGTGGAAAGAAGGAGTCAAGTGTGGAAGGACAGAATGAAAGAAATACAAGGATGGGAATAATTAAGGCTACAAGGATGAAGAGAGATAGGGAAATGAAAATTTTGATATAAATATCTAACAGATCATTGGGAACAACTTTTATGGTTTAACAAACATGGCAGAGAGGGTCAATATTGCATCCTCAGCACTTTAAGGGCCAAACTCTAAACAATAACTGGTGTCTTATGCGATGCCTGCAAACACGAAAATTTCAAACTGATGGGAGAGCTGATTCCACATTTTTTAATTCTGTTTTGCTACAGGCAATGCAGTGTCAGCAGTATGTGCTTAAACGGATTAAACCTCCACAGCAGGCTTATTTTTTTTTTTTTTTTTTTGCTCATTTTAATCTTTTGACCCAAGGTGGTTCAAGCTTAGTGTAATTCACATGTTCAGTGGTCGCATGGCAAGCCGCACATTCTAACTAAAGCAGGATACAGACAAGGAAATAGCAAATGTCTGAGTTTATTTACATTCCATGAGTTAATATTATACAAATGGTGCAGTTAGTCATCCATATACATACACATACAAGGCAAGCATGCGGTAACTTTTACACTGTTGATCAGAGATGGGCAGATGAGATAGATGCTGTACAAACACATTACAAATGAAGGTGTAATCTGGAGCAAAGAGAATTGGTGCTCAGGGGACATCGATTCACCAGGAGGTGGGAAAAGACACTCCCAATATTTCTACACAAGGCTATTAAGACCGACTTGAAACTATAAACCAAACAAAAGAAAATCCCCAAGGCAGTGGTTTACATGTGCACTGTTGCAAAACATTCTTCTGCTTTTTCTCAAGTCAAGGATATGGGAAGCTGGTTTATACAGTACATACAATAAGACAGCCAGCATGAACTAAAGTCAAAGTTAAGTTTGAGGATTTCAAAATGTGGAACAAGTGCTTTCAACTACACTTCATGAAGAGGAAGTTAATCCTTCCCAAGGTGGTTTTAAAAGTGCATCAAGTCGCTCCACTAGAAAAAAGATAAATAATAAAATATACTAATGGAAACCAGCACCGTCATCTTATTAAACATCACTTTGTGCAATTTGCAGAATCCACATTTGACCCATCACTCCACCACTTAGAAAAACTCATGGCACGCTGTTGCTCTACTGTCTGAGATGACAACGAGCAACATAAGGTAATGGCTACATGCATGGAAATAAACGCAAACAAAGCAACTTTCAGCATGATAGACGATGACTGTTTCCCCAGTTGTTGGACTGTCACACTTGTAAAGTCACATCTGCATCATGTTTAGCTTTATCCAGCACACTGGCTTGAAAACTGAGCACCGGTATGTGTGACGTCACGTTTTACCTGGTCTGTTCAGAAGTGAGAGACTAAACCTGTACACCTACATGGTCTGTTGATGTTTTTGGCTAAATTTCCAACTTATTCATTGGCGGCAGAACATCTGAGGACAGAAGGAAACTTAACCCACACAGAGAAGCGAGTTGTAAATCTGGCCAATACCTTTTTTTTTCCTGCAAACACGAGGGTCAATTTTATTAACCTTATTTTGGTCATTTTCTGTGTCAACGTGCAAACAATCTAATGAAATCTAAATGTAGTTGGTTGCTATGAAGAGCTGAGCCCAGAATCGGACTCCACACTTCCGCAAGGGACCTTGGAGGCGACGCACGTTACTGCGGAGCAGGGAATGGAGTAGCAGGAGCAGGCGGAGCTCTTCATGGTCTCCTCTGTGATGACCTCTTGCAGGGAGTGTTGCTCTTCTACCTGGAAGAAGTTTGGCTGCTCTCCTTGAACATCACAGATACTAGAGGAGGGAAAAAAGGAAACAGTTATAGAGTTTATTTATGGAGTGGATTTAATTATTTGGGTAAAACAACTTTGTTTAATCACATTTGTAAATCATACATTTGTAAATCCTATGAATCTACACTGGTTCTGGACAGATTTAATAATTATTCTTATACACATCTTTTAAATGTTAGCAAATTTTAAGGGAATAAAAAAGACGAGATGTCCAGTTTGATATTAACTTTCTCTAAAAGTGATAGTAAACCACACATTTCTTCTCATGCAGTCAGGTTAAAGCAGCAGAATGATTGCACTGGTTGCTGTTCTCGCTCCAGAAATGAGGCTCGGGTGCGATCACATTCCTAGATATCGACACCTGATGGTTTACCACCATGAGACATCCATTCCTTGAATAACAGGTTTACTTTGGCCTAAGTGCCATCTTATCTCTTTCTATGGTTGATTAGCTTTTACAACCTGCTCTGGAGCACATAAAGTCCTGCAGCTGAAACTAAGCCAATCATCTGTGCGATAAAGAAAGATCAAAACAAACTTTCGCCACGCCTGTTTCAATCAGTGGAATAAAATGTCCAAATAAAACCGAAACAGCCATATTGATAAAGCCAATAAACCCTGGAAAGGAAAGGTTCAGCCAATGAGGACAGGAAGTTTAGCGAGGCCAGTGAAATCACCCTTTGTTTAAAATAGGCATGGGCCGGTATGAGTATGTCACGCTATCTTGCATAAAATGCAACTATTTCCTGGTGCTAGGACAAATATTCAAAACCAAAATCAATGTATTTTTTTTATCTGCTATTTTAAGTGTACATTATCCATCTTACCGTCCTTCTGCTGTGTTTATACAGTTATACAAGCGTAACAAGCTGCAAACAGTCAGACCGGTTTTTTATTGTATGCAAGAGAAAAAGTCTTTCTAACAAGCAGCGCCCAGCAACAGGTGTGGGAGGGGGTGGCACTGCATTACTCTTCGAAAATAAATTAAACTGCAGCCTTTTAAAACCTTTTAGCGTAGTTTCAAACTGGCAACCGGCTGATGCCTAAATTCAAGAACTCAAACTGTTCTTTGCACCAAGGGCAGGCAGATCATCCACTTGCTTTCCAGTGTTTTTGTTAACATTTTAAACTTGTGACGCGAGATCAAATCAAAGCTCCGACGATGTCAGAACATTTTCACGCGAGGAAGAAACGCTTTTGGATCAAGGTAGTTTGACCGGTTGCATATTAACAACAACACTTGTGTGTTAAGTCTGCTTTATGCACATATGATTAAGAATAAGGTGCCAGCAAACCATGTTCCAGTCTCATGCAAATAAAAAGCCGTTTCTTCTTGGAGCCACGCTTAGGCAAATAAATAAAATCACACAAAAAAAAAAAAAAAAAAAAAAAAAAGGGGGGGGGGGGGATTTTAAAGCATTCTCCAAACAGTGCATGGATGTGACAATAACAGGAAGTTTCCTAGTGTTTATTAAAAAAAAAAAAAATGATAACCATGGCAGCTGACCAATCGAGTGAGTTTAGCACAATCACAGTTTTTACGAGTTTTACTAAACAGAAATATATTTTTCCAAAGCCATGAAACCTGATAAGTCAACCGCCTCAAGTATCATTGTCAAAAAACACCGCTGTGCTCCAGCAGCGTTTGATGAGCAGGACTCATTCTGGCGGTATCTACGCAGGGCGACCAAAAAGAAGCTAAGCGGCATAAAGTGAACTAAAAGCACAGGAGCCAGAGAGACATTACAGGATTCTGGAGAACTTGAGTCAAAATATGGCAGCAAGCCTTCACAAATTCTGGAAGAAAGAGGCAGAGTTAGAAAAACAAGATAAAGACGTGTAGAAACACACGGAGGGGAGCTGGTTCCCAACCGTCCCTCAGGCCCAGATTTTTTGCAGACCTCAGCAGAAAGCGGAGCTGAGATAAATATAGAGCAAATGTCACAGCATGGAGACACCCAGAAGTAAAACAGCCAAAGGAACAGGTTCTGCTGACCACAGGTTCCTCTATACCAGAGGACTCAGTTTAACTCTCACGCCTTATATAACAGCGCTCGGACATCATGTTTGTTCGCTTCACGCTCCAACGAGTCCATAAACAATCAAGTGAAGAAGAAAAACGGCTGCCAAATGCCCCAGAACCCTGCCAAGGGGTTACATAAGTATGTAATACCTCTGACAAAGAAGCTAGCCGCTCTGTTTCTGCATGCCAGCATGAGAACGAGCAGCCACTTGGATGTTGTTGGCTACATTTTCTTTCACCTGCATTAAAGACAAAACTGTGGCACAGAACAAGGTCGTTTAGTCTGGAAACGCTGGAAACTCAACAGCAGCAGCTCATGTGGCCTTTTGAACACGACAACCACCATTTAGTAGTTTAAGTTCAGTAAAATCTAAAAAAAGAAACTGTTTTTTCAACATTTCAACTAAATGATATAAGGTTTAATAATGGGATCTTGTATAATTGAAACTTTCAAGCATGATTAAACAGATAAAGAGTACTAAAACAGCTGCTATCAGGGAATACCTACATGAGAATCCTGCATGGGGGAGCGGAGAAGCTCTCCCAGCCCATCTCATGTTACGTTACACCTTTAACACCCTTTGTGTGGTTATTATGTGAACCCATTGCTCCCGGGCGGAGGCCGTTACTGTAAACAAGTGACTCACCAGCTGACTCTTCCCCTCAAGCACACGCTGGAATAAAGATGCCAGCTAATCGTAAACATGTAGTAAATGTCCTGTTTTATGACGGAGCAACAGCTAAACAAACCCTCTGACCCAAAGCCGGCCATAAACGGGTGAAAGGCTGTTTGCTGCAGAGCCGGACTACTTAAACAAAGTCTCTCTCCATCGTGATAAACACTGGCAGCAGCGGGCGTTCAGAGAGTTTAGCCTGGAATACAGTCGATATTGGTCATCTTTAACATAAACTTGACGTTTACAATATTTAGTCAGTGGGAAAACAAACCAATGTTAAGAAGTTACTGTTTAAGAAAATCCCTGGTGGCACATGTATAGGCATTCCTAAAAATCCTAACAATAATTTAATCTATACTTTTTCTTTTTAAGTTGATAAAAATTTCTATAAACTTTTAATTATTAATAAATGATTGGGGTGAATAAACCAGCAGAGCAGGGACACCAGAAGTAAAAGAAAGTGAAGAACAACAACTTCTCTTTCCTTCCATCACAAATGTAACATTATGGAGATCGTTAATTTCTACAGGAACATAATCTAAAAACATCTGCTTTAGTTAACCAAACTAAGACATCGTACCCACTTGTTAAGCTCATTTAAAAACGTCCTCTGAACCTTCTTAGAGTGCACGGCATCATAAAATCTTAATTACCTGGACATGTTTAAATAAAAAACTCTGGTTGGGCTATCAACATTGTGTGTTTACAGTTTACAGCACGTAGACTGATGCTGAGCTGTAACCTCACCTGTCATAAATGAGCCCATCGATCCCCTGCGCTCTCAGCTTCTTCCTGGTTTCGTGCTCGTTGTTGTCGTCTCCCCAGCTGAACACCACCAGGCCTTTAGACTTGGCCTCCTCGATGTAGTTCAGGTGCTTCAGCAGCTCCTCGGTGTGGGCGCTGATTCCCTGCCAGGGCAAAAACGTCAATGTCAGCAAAACACCAAATCCTTTTAAACTTCACCTTTCCCATTATTTTCCATTAAATATATTGAATTTTTAGTAGCGAAACCTCCAGAGGGGAGAAAAAGAAAAAAATTCACTAACCAGAATGTTCTCGCTTTGAGCGAAGCTGACAGCGATTTGCGTAGTTTGACAGCGAATGTCCATCAGCTCAGGATACTTCTTTGAAATCCCCTGAGTCAGGAAAAGGATGGGGTACTTGTTCTGCTTGAGTCGCACCCTGTCGGCCAAATTTTAGACATTTTAGCAGCTGCTGGGAAGAAAGCGTTTTAAATAGATCCTTCAGGAGCATCTAATGTCTCACTGGCTGCAGAATAAAATAGTCCCTCAGCTTTTAAAGGGATCATTTACAGGCCAATGAGACAATATTTCAACCGCTGAACATAACCTGCATGGCGGCGCTTACATCGTGCAGATATCTGGGTCGAAACAGGAGAAGATGATGCGCCTTTTCCCCGCGTTCTCCAGAACGCAGTTCAGAATAATGTCCAGGAAGGTGTTCATGTTGAAATACGAGGACAGGTTGCCGTCCCATGTTCCGTCCTGTGAAAGCAAAGCATTAAAGACATCAGCTGGCGTAGTTACGTCGTTTCGTTTGAAGTCTGGTTTAAATATACTCACTTTCATTTGGCTGATCCATTTCAGTTCGATGTTAAAACCAACATTTTCCGGAACGGCGTGGAAGATCTTTGGAGAGGAACAGAGAAGGTGAACTTTTTCTCCCCGGCATCCGGATGTCAACGTTATCGCTTTAACGCATTCTTTACCTGTGATAATGAGGGGAACGGCTGATGTTCATCGATTTCCTCCTCGTCGTCCAGCAGGTCTGCACAAAACAAACAAAACAGGGGAGCGTTCACACGTCATCCAAATTATGGGCCGATCCAGTATCTTCTGGTCCACTTTCCTGTGACGCAAGGCGGCGTAAGCAAAGCGCAGGACTGGATTTAGGTCACTACAGCGTGAAAATTAAACGATTCCCAGGTTAAGGTTCCTTTTCGTTTCCCGTTTTAGCCGTGTCAAGCAGAAATAGGATTTCTATTTTCAGGATGAAATTAGATTGCTATTAAATGTAAATAATAATAGGGGCGTGCTTCGGTGGCGCAGAGGTTAGCGAGCATGACCCAGGTTTGAATCTGACCTGAGGTCCTTTGCCGCATGTCTCCCCCCCTCTCTTCTACCCTCTTTCCTGTCAGCCTACTGTACAAAAAAATTAGCCACTAGTGCTGTAAAAAAAAAAAAACCTCAATAAAAAAAGAGTAAAAAATAAAATGGGAAGCTTTTAAAAAAGTGTTTGCTTGAAGAAAAAAAAAAAAGTAAATCAATTCTCTTGCATCTCCTATCTAGTTTTAGTCTTTCAAATCTAAATGTCAATAAACAGAAACCCAGGTCAGTCACACAAACGGTTTTGGCTCTGACTGCTCATCGTTTCTTCTCCGCTGATTTCTCTCTGCTGTAACTCTTCAGACACCATCCAGAGGCAACCCAAAAACAGATTCCACATATGTGAAAGAAACATTTACGACGGATGCAGGTCCAGTTTGGTGACCTCGGCACTACATCCTTCAGTAGCCTTTGTAAGACAGCTGAAATAAAAACGGCCTCCTGACACACCAGGCTACTCCCAACCATTATGTAAACAGCATTTTCCAGATAAGCAATTTAAACCTTCTCTACCAGGGCGTGACAGGAAGGGGTGAGGAACAAAAACCACTGCTTACCTTTGTCATCGCTTCCTTTCAAGGCAGCGACATGGGCCAGCTGGACAAGAAACAGATCACAAATCATATTTAGGTCAGCACCGCAGCAGGAAATAACACCTAAATCCTGTAATCAATGATCCGCGAGGACATTCCTGTTGATATCCTTATCAGAGCGGTGGGAGAAAGTCACTGAGGATTATCAACTGTACGTTGGTGCAATAATCTGAACCACTGATCACCAGCGGCTGTAATCAGGCCCCTGATCAACACAAAGCAGCTCGTCTTGAATTCCTGAAGCACGTTTTGAGGCCACATGAAATTCAAGACAAAAATCAGGTTGAATCCTGCTGAATAGGGGGTTTTCACTGACGTCACTGGCCAACTTCCGGTCCGCCATATTGGGTGGTTCACTTCCTTATCTCTAGTTGTCGTACACGTATTATCGTATCGCGAATGGATAAGTACGCCAGCACGCTAGAGCGACCAGATAAGGACGTATACCTGAGGAAATGTTCCGTGATCGACCATATGGACCCCTATGCCCTCCACGGTGCCTTGTTTAGCCGTAATCCAGATGATTGGCCAAATGTAGAGCACGGTGACATAGTGCATTACCTGGTGTTCGGTGAAAACCCTCTGCACACTCTTGAGGAAATGAGAGCTTACAAGGGTCTAGAGGCTCACAACCAGTTCACATCTGGTTATGTACATCAAGGAAATCGCCATCATACGTGGACGGGTGAGTTTTAATAAGATGGTAAAAATGTAAACAATCCGACGCAAATGCGTCGCATGCTTCTGTGGTGGCTGGCGGCCGGCGGTGCGCGAAGGCGGTTGGCTGCAGGGCCGATCGACGCCGCTCGCGGCTTTTATTATTTAAGCAGAACAATGACCAGTGCAAAATTAAGTTGTATTTACCGTATTGGCGCCGGTAGGAGCTGCAGATCATAAAGCCAGCAAACAGTGGGAACACAGCAACTCGTTCAAAGGTAAGCTGCGCTCAGCTGCGCTCAGACTAGCACATGCTAGTTTAGTAGCTGCTAACCGTTAGCGCTAACAACCACTCACGCATGTAATGTACTTTTAACTTGCTGCTATGTGTTTCAAAGGTTTAGAACACACTCTCATTGACATCGGGATACTGTGGAAAGTTATGTTCGGTCGACTTACAGCCGCGATCCAAGCGAGCCGACGACTCTTTGTTATCGCTAACAGTTGTTCTCCGTGGTTGCGCCTCCAGGCAGGAAAGCGGTGGAAAATTAATCTGTTTCTATGTTTTTCCCATGGCGATCATGTGTTGCGCTGTTACAGCCCACAATACAGCAACGGTTTACCATGGTTGAAATCAAGTTAAGGTGAAATTAATCAAATTAAAACACAGCTGAGAGAGGGAGTACAGCACGCGGTAGTAATAGGCAGTAGAGGTGGCGGAGGCAGTCAACACGACAGCCGCGTAAAGTAATAAGTCATAACGCCCAAGCCCTATTATTAATATATTCTTCTTACATGTTTTAAATACTTAACAGTTAATTACCTGTGACAAAGTGAGCACCGCAGACTCTGGCGTATTCCAGCTTAACACCGTCCAAATCGGACCTGGATATCCGTGTCAGCCATAGGTGACGGCGTTGTTCAGATAGCTGTTTTGTTTTTTCACACTGATTCACTATTACGGCTGGTAGGCGATAGAAAGAGCGTTGATCTCCACCTCCACGGGCCGTGCAACCAACCATTAAACACGTTTTCCCCATTGTTCACTTCCAATACTGCCTAAGGCGTCATACAATGCAGGTCAACGGTGCGAAACGACTGCCACCCAATATGGCGGACGCGCTGAGTAGTCACGTGAGCGTGACGTCAGCTGAAAACCCCCTATTAGCAGAATAATCACTAAACAAATCCTTATGCTAGAGTACTGTACGATGGCGTCTGACTGCTACAGATTTTGTGTAAGGGCTGGTCTGATCACCATCAGCAGGCTGAGTAAATATCGTTAAGAGTGTGTCGACCAGCCCAACAGCAGAGAGATAATTACAGCACAAACCAGACTAACCACTAACAGCACACCTATAAACACACATTCGTCAAGCAAAACAGCATAAGTATATTTTCATTACTCGACAAGACAATGTTGACAGTTGAGTTTAACCAGGGCAGAGCTTACCTTCAAGAGCTGCAGCTGATCAAAAGTCAGGTCTTTGACAGGGACCTCGATGAGCTCCAGGGTCTGGGCGTTTTTCTGAAAAGTCACAAACAGAACCGTTAGCGTCAGGAAGTCAGCGCGGGCGGCCAAGCCAAGGTGTATGGAGCTTGCCTTCTTGGTGGCGATGCAGCAGGTCAGGTCGTGGTAGACGATGGGCACGGCATCCTTGGAGAGGTGAACATCAAACTCCACAAAGGCTGCTCCCTGCAGGTAGACAAACACGTTGAGGCATGTGTCCTGCATTCACGCACATATCTGCCGTGCTACACACTTACGTGCTTAGCAGCACTTGTGAAGGAAGCGATCGTGTTTTCTCTGACTTTGTGATGTCTGTAAAATAAGAAGAATTGACGAGACATCTAAACCGACTGGCAGTACCGTCTAAATCATCTCGCTGATGTAAAATGTCATCTTTAAACAGAGGCTAATCCCTGATGTCCAGGTAAAGCTGAACGGAGACTCACTTGGCAGCGTGTGTGCTTCCGGCTCCTCTGTGACCCACATCCACGGTACTTGTTTTTTTCCAGTGCTTCGTGTACGACGAGCTCATGTCCCACTGCAGCCCCTGGATGGGCCGGATCACCAGGTAATCCACTAAAGACACAAGCGGCAGTCAGCACGGCTGGTCTCGACAATATTAGGACACGTACAAAGAAAACGCTTTGAAAAAAAAACCAAAAAAAAAAAAAACAAGAAACTTCACCTCTGACTTTCCCAATCGTCTGCCTGGAGTTCCGTCCCATTATGGGCAGCATAAGCACGCCGGTGTCTTTGCCGTTCTCCAAGAACGAGGAAGAGAGGAGGCAGGCGGTGCCCACCTGTCCGGGATGGACGTCTCCCTGGACTAAATGCTCGCTCAGGTCCTCCTGCAATCAGGAACCGGATCAGCGTGCAAGTCTTAGCGCATTTTGACGATTCTTCGCGGAGCCACCGGGGGCAGATTTACCTCAAAAAACTCGAAGGTGAGCTCCAGGTTGTCAGGGTCCATGGTGTGGATGCTGTACTCGGTCCACTGAGAGGGATCCAGGGCGTAGCCGCACTCGGGCTGCGAGTGTCGCGACTTGTAGCCGTTGGCAGTGATCAAACTGATCTCCAGGGTGGGGGTCATCTTGTGCCAAGAGGAAGGACTGAGGTCCTCTTCTTCATCCTCCTCCTCTTCTTCAATGCCCTCTAGTGTAAGTTTAATCCTATAAAACACACACATTGTAAAAAAAAATTTCAAATAAAAACTCAAACTACTTTATATTTAGCTACAGTTGTGCTCATAAGTTTGAAAAATGGGCCGGGAAAAATAATTATTCTGTCAGAGGATATGTGATGACAGTGAAACGATTTTTCCATTCATGGTTGGAGGTTGTGTGAAGCCATCTATTGTCAATCAAATGTGTTTACTTTCTAAATTATATTAACAGAAACAGCCCAAATAAACCCTGAGCAAATGTTTACATACCTAGAGTTATTCTCAGTCTCCATCAGAGGTAGTAACTAGCTACATTTACTTGAGTAACTTTTAGAACAAAATGTACTTTTAGCAGTAGTTTTATTGCACTGCATCTTTTACTTGAGTAATATTAAGAAGCAGTGCCACTCTTGAGTACAATGTTTGGCTACTAGACCCACCAGGGTATGTAAACTTCTGAGCACAGCTGTCCATACCCGGGCTTACTGCTGCTCTTATGCAACAGCCCAGTGCGACGTCTCACGTTGCTCTCTGCGGCTAAATTTGAACGCCGTCGCATCTTTACCTGAAGCGCGACTTCTTGAATTTCTTCTTGGTGATGGACACCGGGGGCCTCTTGGAATAGTGCAAGCGCAGGCGAATGTCTGTCTGGCAGGTCAGCCACCCCGAGTCAACACATTTCACCCCATCTGCAGAGAAAGACGGCGCGTGATCAGGGCGGTGCGCAGGCTTCATCCATCCTGCAGCTGCTACAATAGCAGGGAGGAGGCTCCCCGTTTAGTACAAAGGACATCCGGACATGTAAAGAAACCAAACAAATGAACTGCCTGCTGTGCTTTTGTACCAATAGAGCTTTTATTCCCCCGTTTCATTCAGGGGAATTTGTGTTAGACCAACCCAGAGTAGTGCATGATTACAAGCTGAACGCCAGATTATCAAAGTTTTGCAGTAAAAACATGAAAAGCTTCTCCTTTATTAGTATTCAGCTCTATTGACTTTAATACCCAGAAATAAAATCCGGTGTGACCAACTGCTTTCAGAAGTCATCTAAAGTGTAAATCGATTGCAGCTGTGCAGGAATTAATCCCAGTAGAAACACAGCGGTGCTGTGAAGGCCTTAGAGGTTTGTTAGAAAAGATTAATGCATGTAGCAGCATCGTGTTAGTGTTAATGTCTGTGTTCAGCAGGGACACTAATATTAGCAGGAGTTGGCTAAAAGGGGGCCCCGCAATCACTGCTTTTAAAAAAAGGCAGAAGATAAGCTTTAATGATGCAAACTTACTGTGAAATCCAAATTCCCCGTCATCAATATTCTGCTGTGCATCTGAGGTTGGAGGAAATAAAGTTAGATCAATCTCAGTTAAGAAAAAGCAACTTTATATCTTTTCGTACCAAATGTACTCTGCTCTGTTGCCTCAGCTTTGACCTAAAACTATTTCATTATGTTAACTGCAATATTTAAAGTCAAAAGGACAGAGTTTAGCTCAATTTCATGCCATCAGCCATAAATCAAAAGGGTAAGCAGGAAACAGTGATGCTCAAAGACTTCCATAAAAAAAAAAAAAAAAAAAAAAAAAAAAAAAAAAAAAAAAAAAAAAAAAAAAAAAAAAAAAAAAAAAAAAAAAGGTGTGGGGGGGGGGGGGGGGGGGGTGGAAGCTACTCATCCTGACTGGCTCATGTTTAAAAAGCTTGGTTTGCATAAAGCAAACACAATGGCTGCTGCCAACAGAGATCTATAATAACAGGCCATAGTTTCTGTTGCATCGCAGCGTCTCCCCTGTGGCTCTAGATTAGTGCAGCAAGCGCTCTCAGCAATCCCTCCCAAAACATCCACACAGCAGATTACAGTGACTTTTTATGTGAAGGCCACACTGCGGTCCTCTGACTTTACCAAAAACAGCTTTCCTGAGTGGGTTAAGCTACAGCGGACCAGGAAGGGGAGGCTTGAATACAACAAATGTTGCCCATCCCAACCAAACCAAACGTTTTTTTGTTGTTCTTGTTGTTGTTTTTTTATACCTGTGGGGCTCATCGTGCGGGGCTGATGATGGGTCTCCCACAAATTGACTACCACTTGACTTGGGCCACCTGCACTCTGCAATTCCAATATTGGGTACAATGTTAGGGTTTTCAAGTCAGACAAACAAGAGCTACCGTTCAAGCTGGTCTCTGGACCAGAGAGCGAGAAAGCCGCTAGAGCTCCAATGGTCGCCGATCCCCCAGGTGGATCGGGCACAGACCATGGGTTGAAATCTGAAAAGGGGATTTGTTAGTGCAAGGAGACCAAAAAAAAGAGAAAAAGAAACTCGAGCTTCATCTCTTTTTTTTTTTTTTGATTATAAAATGTTTAGATGTAATCTTATCTCTCTGGCAACAATAGTGGATGAGGATTTTGGTTAAATATACAACGCGGTGCTTCTCGACTCCTGTGTAGCTGCTGCAATCCTGTTTAAACCGCTTTCAGGGCGTCGGATTGGCACTCTGTTGATTGGGCAGGCGCTGTTGTTTCCAAGAGCTCAGTACTGCCAGGTGTGAACAGGTTGAACAGGGGAAGATAAAACGATTTAAAAAAAAAAATATCCAGGCTCCTAACATTCACCCTTCCAAGCCAGGAGAAATCCAGCTCAAATTAGTGGTGACCTGAACAATCAATATATAAATAAGACACACAAGCAGTGTGTGATGATCTGCAGATGATCTGCAAAAAAAGAAATCTTGTCAAGCAGTCATAATACATTGAACAACTTAGCGCTACATAACTGTACTATACATTAAAGTTAAAACGTAACTTTTACGAAGAGAAAAAACAATCAGAAGCATCACATGTATGACAATATTCACACGTATATAGACACGGTACTTGGTACCAAATGCCAAAGCAGAACAGCTCACCTTGGATTGCAGGAAGAGGCCCTTAAAATAGCGATACGTGGAAACCACCCCTCGGGGGACCGAGATCGTCACGGTCCATGTGTGCCTGGGATCAAACCAAAATACAGCCCAGGTTTTAGGCCAAACGCCTACTCTCTCTGCATTAACCACATTGAAGGTGCATCAATAGCTTTAAGAGAAAGTACTGCAGCACACGTAATGTTTCACACACCCCACGTCGCCGAGAGGATGCAGAGTCACAGCTTTCTGATAGCTCCAGCTTCCCAGAGCCTCGCAGCTGCCGACGACAGCCATCACCTCACCTAGGAACGCGGGGAAAAAGGCGTGCAATGCATGATGGGAGCCAACAGTCTAAATGTCGTTACATTTCTTAGTCTTAACAGTTTTCACAGGATACCATAAGCTCATCACTGCAGCAGCTGTCTCTGGAAACAGCAATGCTATTTATCCCTAGACACTGTTGGGGAGCAGGATGTGCTCAAAAATAAGATTATTAAGGAACATTTTAAATATGTTTTGTACTTCTTCTATTCCTAACCTCCTTCCTTCTTCTATACTTTAAAATGTGTTCAATCCTCCCTTTAATCGTCCATCCTTCGTCTCTTACATTGCTCCTTCCTTGTTGCATAATTCCTTCCATCTATCCTTCGGTCTTCCCTTCTCCTCTCCTTACCCGCTTTGTTCCTTCCCTACATGCCATCCTTTCTTCCATCTTTTACTTGCTCCATCCTCCCTTTTCGCCATGCCTCTGTTCCCTAAAGGAAGGAGCTTACTTGAAGAATTACTTAGCAGAACATGAGCTTTTATATCTACATTAAATGGGCTAACACGACCAAGAGCTCGGGGAATTATGAAGTACAGCTTTTTTTTTTTTTTTTTAGGACATTTAAGAGCAGCAAAATTAAGCTTTAAGGCAGTGGATTGTAGATGTAAACAGCATCACACACCAGACGTACCTGGAGAGGTCTCCCCCCTGATGGACAAGGTCACCTGGGTGGTCTCCATGGTGGAAACAGGCACACGCCGGGACTGGCGATGCAAACAGGCTGCAAGACATCAGCAGGGTTGAAATAGAAAAAAGAGCCTGTGCTCTGCTCAGCAGCTCCCAGGAAACTCTGGGAGGACAGACATGTTGCAACACTGGCCACGTGTCTCCCCGCAAAACAGCTGCGTCTTCAGACAACAGCGACGGTTCCCCCTCCTCTGACAGCTTCGGGTAAAAACACCTGGTAGCATCCCTACCACCACCGTTTACCATAAACAACGAAGCCCGAGGAGGGGGGCGAAAAATACAAACAGCTTCAACATATTACTACAGAGAGCAGCTGTTGACTACCTTCCTAAATCCTAATGCGCTGGCCCGGTGTTTTTCTCGGCACTGCGGAGGAGGGATTCACACGGCAAAGCCCGGCTCTTCTATCCAGCTGAGAAGCATCTTTCTGGGCGAACGGAACTCGGACCAGCCGGCTCAACCGCTGCCATCGCCGCTCAGCTCATCCGCCGCCCGATTCGAGGCGGCTTTAGCCGGGGAAAGAAACACGGAGGTTCTCGGTTGCAGACGCGAGGCCCGGGGATAATTAGGAAAACCCCGCACCCATAAACGCTTTTTAGTCGAAGGCTCTCGCGAAAACTGGGACAAAGCTTCCAGACTGGCCGCTTCGGCTTAGCGCAATTTGTAATAAACATCGGCGGACAAGACACATCCGGTGAGGGATTTTCAAATTAAAATGAAGCGAACCGTTCGCCGTGCGTCTACATGTTGGTGCAGAGGTCTTCTTTCGTGACAGTGAGCGAGAATATAACATACCATGGTGGAAAATTAAAAGAGACGTCTCCTTAAAGTTTGATTTCCTTGAGGGAAAGAATAAAGTTTCTCGCTTATCCCTGATTCCAACGTCCCGGTGGAAGTCACCAGTCTCTCACAGGACCGCACAGAGACACACATGACTGCAACACCTGCTGTCGCACACTTATACCTTGGGAGAAATAACACAAAAAAATTATTAAAACCTGAAAGAAACGCTTTTAGATTCAGTCAAGACTAAACAACGTTACCTTTATTCTGAAAATATTTTCTACGAAATCGATGCTGGTTCCGCTGCGTGCTTGACGAACTGGTTCATACCGCCCTGCTCCGGATCTGTGGCGTGTCCCTGTGATGCGTTTAAGGTTCCTCCGAATAATGGGTTGCACAAACAAATACGAAAGGACATTTGAACAACACACACACACACCTAGTTTTCCTAATGATTGATGCGGACGACTTCGGGATTTACGTGCTTCTCACAAATCCACACCAACTAAGTTTAGTCTGGGCTGCCTCAACCAGAAAAGTCTGGGGATTGTTGTTTTGAGTTCTTAAAACAACTGTTTTTTATTCAGGCATTTGCAGACGGTTTTAAAATCTACGCTTTTTTCTTCTGTTGAGTAAATGACTCGTTTTGCGAATTTGTGGCAGACATATCCGAACTGAATTGGGGGAAATTGTATTATTCTTTTTAATAGCGAAGTCAAAAACAAATGTACGATTGTCCTGCAAATACACCCTTAGCCGTTCTGCGAAAACACAGGCTGATATATGCGCTGTCATTCCCAAAACACATAAAGAAAGCAGGTCTCTCCAGACCGATTCTACGAAAGCGTTTGTCTGGAAAGCTGGAATCTAAACATAGGCCTACATGAGTCGGTCTTCTTGGCTGCAGGGACACGCTATCGTGTTACACAGTGTAAAAATTGTTCTGTAATTTTTTTCCACCTCGACGTCAGGAATAAAACGCCTATCTTTTGGTTTTAACCTATCAGTTGAGAAGAAATAAAAGTCGTGTTTAATCACGTCTTCAGACTTCAGTTCCTGCCTCTTGCATATTAAACATGGATGACTCGGGTTTTTGGTTGTTTACTCTTTGTGTGTTGTGTAACCCTCGAAACTGAAAATGTAATGAAAAGTATGGTGTCGTTTTTTCAGTCATAATCCAAACATTCAGAAAATCTGATGTAATTTGCTTCGAAGGACGAAAAAAAAAATGCGACTTAAAAATTAAAAAGCGCCTAAATGGGACCCCGCGTTCCGGTATGGCTGCAGGGAACTGTACATGCAAGTTTATAAAATAAAGATAAAGCTACTAATGATGTTTTAGCGCCCTCTACGGACGAACAAACACCTTGGAAAACAGCTAGTTGTGTGTGCTTTAATCCAGAAATGTTGGATTTACTTGTTTTTACCATTCAAAATGCCATGTTAAATTACACATCTGAAAACTATTCGTGCTACTGAATAATTTTAATAATAATAATAAAAAAATCCCTGCAACGACATTTTTACGTAACACGGGGTAATAAAATCAGGCTTCTTCACTGGGAGTCGTAGTTTCTGTCACGATGACACCAAATGTTGTTGGGTGGGTAAAGAACTCCAGCTCCCATGATGCCACGGCGCCTAAAGCCACAAACTGGGGTCACGCCTACGCTAAATCGACTGTAATCCTTACTGTACACAACTGAATCCTCTGCGGGTAATTTTTGTTTCGTTCTTCCCGTTTTCCTGCGGCTACAAGTTTCCTCTGAACACGCTGAGAGGGATGGACACCTCCGGGAAAGAGAAGGAAGCCATTCAGCTCATGGCCGACGCTGACAAAAAAGTCAAGTCCTCCGGCTCCTTTTTGGGAGGGATGTTTGGAGGGTAAGACAGCACTGCACCAAAGAACAGCTAGCCACCGTCAAGTGTCAGCAGTAAAACTTGGCCCGAAGCCCGCATCCACCTTCACCTTTCTCTAAGGGCCAGCTTATAATAGCAGCAGCGATACATTGCATACATTTATTTAAATATTCCACCAGGAAGGTGACACATGATTGGCTGTGAAAAGCCCTTTACACCGGTTAGCTAAGTTAGCTGCTATCAGTGTAAACAAAGCTGCAAAACAAGGGTTTCTATTTGGTTCTGCGCAGCAGACTGTTCATGCAGCCTCAGAGGGTTATTATAGTGTGCTATATCTTCTATATTAGTTTAAGAAGTGGTAAAAAAAACAACAACACATGACTGAGGTTCATATTTAAGTAGCTTCTGGCTACATTAAGGATTACATTTGAATACAAATAGAAAACGTTGTCCTAGGTTTGTATTAGAATAACCGTTCCCTCATGATTTAATCCCCAGATAATCCTCGGACTTCTACTTCTAAACTAATCGATTTACCGAAAGGTGTGCTAATCCCCAAAGGTGTTTTTAGTGGCGCAGCCTTGCACAGGAGCAGACTGTCTTCCAGATCTTGTGGGATCGGCTGTTAATTGGGGAGGAATCGATGCCCGGTTTTCATCCCCCAGAAACCAGACGGACAAACCAAAGTATCTCTGCATCGCCTCCCTTTACTCCGACAGCCCTTACTAAACAGCTGTGCAACCATCTCGCCAAGGTCATCGCCTCATGAACGGATGGTGTTGTGGGGCGAGAGCAAAGCTGCAAAGACGCGAGCGCCAACCTGAACTGGTAGGTCAGGTCAGAGGAGCAGTTCATCGAGGTGCGTAGCAGCTGTGGAGGAGCTGCAGAGATGCGTTGATCAGGTGGGAGAGTCTGCTGCGACAACTGTTCGTCTTGCACCCCGCAAACCTGGTTTATATGGAAAAGTGGCTTGATTAAAGATCCAAAAAACGATATCCTGTATAAAGTTTGCCTCGCGTAAGGATGGATGTTCAGAAAACATGCCGAGGAGGGCGCTCTGTAAAACGAAAACTTTTTAGTCTCTATGCAAAAACTCGACCTGAAAAATGACGCCCTGAATACCCCGCCGTGACGGGGACCTACCACGCAGGCAGCAGCATCATGCCGTGGGGCTGCTGTCATCGGCTGGGGATTTGGTCGGAGTGGTTGGGGGGGAAAAGGAGGAAGTAAAATCCTGGGCAGGGCTGGAAGAAAACCTGTTAGAGGCCGGGAAAGACTCAAGAATCTGTTGCAGTACCGGGAAATTGCTGTTCGCCGATATCATCCATTCAACCCGGTGCAGCTCGAGCTAATTTTAGCAAATGAAAGGAAGCAATTTGGGCTCAGGGTTCCGTCCCTGGATGCACAAAAGCACGTAGAGACCACTGAGCTATATAATACACTGGAGTGCTGATTTTGCCGAAAAACTGAAGTCACTGGCCGCCATCTTGCTCCTCCCTACTCTCAGAGAATCCCATAGGATTTGGTTGCAACAACAAGCAGTTTTCTGGCTCAGTGAAAACGTTTCACGGGTAATTGTACAGTCAGTGGATGTACTAACACTATCAACTACTAGAAAATTAGGTGCTGAAATATTTTACATGTTATTCATATATATATATATATATATATATATATATATATATATATATATATATATATATATATATGTATATATAAGTATGTGTATATGTATATATATGTATACACATATGTAAATATGTTTTTGTATATTGTTATATTATTAAATGTTAAACATATATATTTAAATGAATAAAATGCAAAATATTTCAGCACATGACTTTCTCAGTACTTATTTTTAGATATTATTTTTAGATTAGATATTTTTAGAACATAACATAAAAGTATATGGCATTTGACATTTTAAAAGTCTTAAGCCCCCCCTGAACATGAGAAAATCATCGTTATTCGATGCTGTAGCGCACATATTCCCTAGTTACTGGGAGGAAATAGGGAGTACCAATATGGCGGCTGGTGGCTTCAAAGCGACTCGTTCAAACAGACGGTGATTAGCACTCCAGTGTATTATATAGCTCAGTGTTAGAGACACACTCAGGCTCTCTCAGGTTTAGACCATATCAAATAAATGTCCAAAGCTGAAAACTGCTCCTCCTTGTAACACCATCGTAACAATATTAACAACAAGAGCTTCTTTCTTCTTGTTTTGTTTGTTTTATTTTTTTCCTAGAGGACATCACAAAGTGGAAGAGGCGTGTGAGATGTACTGCAGAGCTGCCAACATGTTCAAGATGGCCAAGAACTGGAGCGGTAAATGGACGTCCAGCCTAAACAGTTTTTTTTCCATCCTTTTTGAAGGGTGTGAAATCATGCCATATGCCGTAATTACACCGGTGGCATTAAAAGAAAATGGGGAAACTACTTGAACCAGAGTGTAGGATACATTTCAGTGTGGCCGTTCTGAACGCGTCTGTTTTTCTTTTTCTGTTCTCTTTCAGCCGCTGGAAGTGCCTTCTGCAAGGCTGCCCGCCTGCACATGCAGCTGCAGAACAAGCACGACTGTGCCACCAGTTTCATCGACGCGGGGAACGCTTACAAGAAGTCTGACCCCAATGGTGAGACGGCACACAGACGGAAATGGATACGAATGTGACCAGGACATGGAGAAAAATCTGCCAACATTCATTGTTTTGCCTATTTTGACTCTGTGAAGAACTCTTATGCTTTTTTTTGTTTTTTTTTTAAGCGACAATATCTATTAGCAGTCATTATCCTGAGGTTCTCGTCCAGACTTTTCAGCCAAGATTGCTCATATTATTCCCTTTGGGTGTTTGGTTCGCTTCAATGCCGGCCAAAATAAGAACAGTGGATGGAAAATATTTCCGTAGAATGAGACCAAGCTGGATTTTAACCTCTTGCACAAAACGTCTGACAGAACTGAAGTGGGATGTAATCAGAACATGCATGCGGTGCTTTTCCACAGCCTCCTGCAGAGGGATCTCATTCCTGGGGGATGCTAATTATGGTCTGCCAGACTGAATTGGTGGAGTTAAAACAATCTAAGAGTTGCTTTGGTTACCTTTTTTTTTTTCAGCTCAATGAGCGTCAGAGCTTCTTAGAAGTCTAATTTGTTAGTTTAGTTGATAAAACCAACATTGATGTTGTGGAAAAGAGCCTTTTTAATACTCTCTACACAGCCTTTGCGAACATTTCAAAAGAATAAGAAGCTTGGAATGAATGATTCGTGTCCAATTTTGCATTATTCAGCCCAGTTCACTCACGTGAAGTCGTTTTCCACATACAGTAGCTAGGTATGTAGCCGTAACATGCTGTCTAACTGTTCCCTCCTTTTCCCTCTATGCTGCTAAGAGGCAATCAAGTGTTTAAATGCTGCCATCGATATATACACAGACATGGTAAGATGCACTACGAATGGGATCATTGGTGTTCTGCTTCATATGCATCTGTTTAACATTTAGGTCACTTGCAATCTCCTTTGAGTAAACGTTGCTGTACACGTATATACAACATTTCTATCACTCAGTTTACTTGGATATCTGTGTCAAACATCTGGATCTGATTGCTTTGCCCTTTTAATTTCATAACGAAACAAAAAAAAAAACAGCTTTAAGTGTAAAGTGTAAAGGCTACTTACTGCCTGACGGTGCCCAGAATTAAGCATGCACCACAACACTGTGATTGATCTGTGTGATAGATCCAGTCAGTAATGATTGTTGCTCCCTTCCTGCTCCCGCTCCAGGGAAGATTTACCATCGCTGCCAAACATCACATCAGTACCGCGGAGATCTATGAGTCTGAGCTGGTGGATATCGAAAAGGTATTACGTGGCAGAGGTCGTGCAGCGGAAAACAAATGCGGTCAGCCGTTAATTCTCTTTTCTTTTTTAAATTGTAATATATGTGTTTTTGTTTTTCTGGAAAGGCTATTGCTCATTATGAACAAGCAGCAGACTACTACAAAGGAGAGGAGTCAAACAGGTACTGTTTCTTGTCGGGATTTTTTTTACACCTCTCTTGGGTACATGCTAACTCCTGTAGTTAAGGTCAAAAACAACATTTATTCAGGATTTCTACCAAGTCTGGAAAGATAAGATATCTGGGTACCACTTTAAAATGATGCCCCCCCCCCCCCATAGACTGCTAATAAATAGTTTATAGACGCATTGTTAATTATTCTGTAAGTGCTTTATAGCTCACCCATAAGTGTTTATTAAGCATTAATTAAGGGCAAGCAAGTGTCAAAAAAGTCTGAAATGTTTAACAGAAGCCACTGCAGATGAAATGTATAGTTGAACAGATTAGGCTCACTATTTGGCAGGAAACTAGTCAGTTTTTTTCTCTTGCTTACCCTTAATTGATGGTAAAAACTTATGAATGAGCTGTAAAGTGTTTACAGATTAATTAATAGCATATCGATTAAAAAAAAGTATTAGCCATCTATAAGGGGATTATTATTATGGTACCGACATGGGATTTATCTTCCAGATCTGGACAAATCGGACGAAAACAAATATCGAGAAAGCAAAACATTTGTCTTTCATGACCATCCCTGTCTATTTCCCTATAAGTGGCATCGGTCTTAATTCTTCAATCCATCCGTCCGTACTTCTGAATGAACTTCTTAGATGTTTAGAAAAGACAGGAGTTATGACCAATGAGAAGGAACTTTGCATTTTTAAAAACAGAGATAGCAATTTATGAGATTGCTCTGTTGATTTTATATTTTGTTTTTAAAACCGGACAACTTTATACGTCTCTTTAGTCTTTGTTGCAGGGATAGCGTCGTACTGAGTGGGGGGGTTACTGACTGTGGGAATGCGTTTGTAGCCCTGGTCAAACGTGAGCAGTCATCAGAGAATTGGAGCACAGAGTAAACCAAACGTTTGAAAATCCTGCCAAGTCTGAGGATCCAGTCTGAGGATGCTTCTCTAGTTCCCAGAACATCATGTTGGCTCTCGTCTCATTCTGACCTGGAACAGCAGAGTAAAACTTACATACATCAATCATTGCAGTGTTAGCAACATCCATTTATTTTATTTTTTTTATTTAAATTTTTTTTATGGGTAGCCAGACAAACTTGCTGTTCTGCTGAACATCTTCCAGCTCAGGGAGGAGAGAGCAGCAGCTTTTCATTTGGTCACAGCTGTATTCCCCCCTGGCTCTGGGTAGTGTCTTAGCTAAGCAGTCTGATCTCACTGCCCCCGACATTCGCAGGCTGTGTTGCTACGTCGACTTAATCATCTGTTGGTGATGTCTCTCGCTTTAGCTCCGCAAACAAATGTCTGCTGAAAGTGGGAGCTTACTGTGCTCAGCTGGAGCAATACCAGAAGGCCATCGAGATCTACGAGCAGGTTAGTCCCGCACGTCCTTCGCTCGCTTTCAACAACCCCTCGTGTTCCCGTTCCGTTTTGACGCGGGTCTGAATCTCATTAAGGTGGGAGCGAGCACGATGGACAACCCGCTGCTGAAATACAGCGCCAAAGAGTACTTTTTCAAAGCAGCCCTGTGTCATTTCATCGTTGACGAGCTCAACGCCAAGGTTGGTGCACACGTCCGTGGTCCTGGGCGAGCGTTTGGGTTACCGTGCCGCCGAAAGCCGAACGTCTAACGTGTCCTTGCCCCAACAGATCGCGGTTGAAAAATACGAGGAGATGTTCCCTGCTTTCTCCGACTCCAGAGAATGCAAGCTGTTGAAGGTAACCCCCCGAGTTGACCTCTGAAGCATCCTGCCTGATCTGTTCGTGTTCTGATTGTGCCGTCCTCCGTGTTGAACAGAAACTCCTGGAGGCTCACGAGGAACAGAACTGCGACGCCTTTACAGAAGCGGTGAGTCTTCATTTTCCGTCTTTCATGACTTGAACTTTACTACTTCTCAGAAAAGAATGTTTACAGACATGTATACTGTCATTTAGGTGATAGAACGATAGAAGAAAAAAGATGTCTCGAGGCCTTGCATTGTTGTTCCGTTGGAATCCTTTTTGTTTCGGTGTTAATTTTTTCTAGTAACGTCTTAATGAGGGGAAGATGGAGCGAGAGATCGACAGGCGGATTGGTGCAGCGTCTGCTGTGAAGCGGGCGCTGTACCGGTCCGTTGTGGTGAAGAGAGAGCTGAGCCAAAAGGAAAAGCTCTCGATTTACCGGTCGATCTACGTTCCTACCCTCATCTATGGTCACGAGCTTTGGGTCGTGACCGAAAGAACGAGATCCCGGATACAAGCGGCCGAAATGAGTTTTCTCCGTAGTGTGTCTGCATTTCCTTAGTACTTCAGTTCTAAAGGCAACTGATTACTAACCTGACTCTAGCCAGATTGATATCGCTCCGTCTAGCTCCACCCACATCCATCTGGGACGTCTACCATAGAGAGTGATTTCTCCAACCAATTTTATTGTCCAGCCAATCAGGACACAGGGCTGGAGTTTCATAGATGTGACGTAGTGGAGAAGCGACCGTGACATGAGACTGTTTTGATTCAACAATGGCGGCTCGCATCGAGGAAGCAAGCGTTAACATTGATGCTGCTATTTCTTCCGTGTTGTCCAATCTACCTAATATTGTTTCATTAAAAGAACATCAGAGAACGGCTCTGAAAGCTTTTGTTGGTGGAAACCATGTTTTCGCCCTTCTCCCGACCGCATTTGGCAAGTTTTGTTTTCCGGGGCGCGGCCGCGTCTGCAGCGGACGTACAGACCCGGACGTGTCCCGGAGCGGTTAGCGGTTAGCAAGAACCATGTTAGGAGGCCTTTAGTCCTCAACGCATTCGGCCCGGGATCGACTCCGACCTGCGGCGCTTTGCCGCCTGTCAGCTCACTGTCAATAAAACGCGTGCCACTAGAGCCGTCGATAAAGATGACAGACAAGTGGCTTATCCAATCATATGCAAGGATTTTTGATAAGGCCCAGCCTTCTGAAACGCCATTCCTATGGATCTGTCCCAGATGGATGTGAGCAGTGGTGGTGCTAGACTCAATTTACCAGGGGGGCCAAGGTGGGGCCAGTGTTTTTTCACAGGGCCACTGAACAAAAAAAATTAAACAATAAAATGGCAATATTTAACTGTGTAATAATATTAAGTGAGGCACTTGTGGCTCTGGAACGGCAGATTTCAGACCCCTGATCTAGCAGTTGAAAACTTTGGTCCCAGCTCAATACAGCTAAAGCTAAACGTGAAACATCTTAATTTTTATATCCTTCTTAGAGTAAAACTGTATAGGTAAAAGATAAAATTGGTCAAAGTGACCAACCAGTTATGGTTTCTTTGCCATTGCAAGTAATTATTAGAAGTGTATTTAATGTTATGTCTTTAGTACAGGGGCCATAACAGGGGCCAGGACCAGTTCTACAGGGGCATGGGCCCCTGTCTAGAACCGCCCCTGGATGTGAGTGGAGCTAAGCGGAGCGAAATAAATCTGGCTAGGTTCAGGTTATCCGATTACACCATCCCACTATAAGGAGCTGAATGCTTATTCATGCCACACTTTTCAGATCTCTATTTGGATTTTACTGCTGTATACATTTCTTTCCCTTTCCGAGTCGTTGCTGCTTTGCGTAGGTCTGTCACGCTGGATTGCTTTGAGAAGGCGGCGCAGCTTATGGTGTTGACCTGTTTGCAGGTGAAGGAGTTCGACTCGATCTCCCGTCTGGACCAGTGGCACACCACCCTCCTATTGCGCATCAAAAAGACCATCCAGGGCGACGAAGGGGATCTGAAATGAAAGAAACCTCGGGGTAGGGATGCAGCAGCACGGAGGGGACGGTTTCACGGCGCATGCTTTCACACTCACACACACACACACTGCAGTGCTCTCTTTCACACTCTCCCCCTCCCCCCTCTGCTGTCATCGCCCCAGGAGGGGAGTGTTCGCTGACATTTTTCCGACTCCTTCCACGGCTTACAACGACAGGAAAGCACTCTTTAGTTTCTGCTACAAGCTTCTCCAAATCCAGTCGGGATGTAAATGGTCTCACCCTCACCTCTGATCGGAGGACTGCTGCCTACCCTTTTCAGCTGAAACCCTCTCCGCGGTGGTTTCAGAGTCCAGCGCTAGCACTGACCGGAGGCTCTGCATGTTTTCTACTCTCAGTTCTCAGTTAGATCTTGTTTTTATTTTCATTTATTTATTTTTAAACCCAGTTCAACGTGTAAACCTGTTGTGACCATTTTGAAGAATCCTTCGTTACGTGGCGTTAGTAGGACCAGACGACGACCCAATCCACGCTCTCTGCACTGAAACGCTTCTTTTCGTTTTCCACCACACGGAGCGACTTCTCTCGAAACCCGGCAACGACCTGCACAAGTGTTGACTGTTATATATTTGTATCTGAACAAATGCAATCATGATTTTATTACTTTTATTAAACCTCTAGGACGTGTTTGCCGTAACAAGACTCTGTTCGCACCTGTAAGATGTATAGTTTAAATGTAAAAAGCATTCCTTACTTTTAAAGTAAAGAGCACTGACGCGAGGCCCCTTATTGCTTATTTCCAGAGCAGTAATCTTGGGTTCTGTACGCTGTAAAAGTCACTTGAATATGTTTTTATTTATTTTTGATGGGGGGGGGTGTGGTTTCACCTTTCATACAGCCAGTTGCTTAGCATGTCATCGTGTTGTGCGCATTCACTAGCGATAGCATCACCGCAGTTTTTACAAAGGGAACCAGAAACTCTGCACCCACCTTCTTCCATGTGGAACGACGATAAGCTGTGGAAATTAAATGTATGCCTGTTTGAATTAAGATTAATAAACATAATACGTTCAATACTGTGGCTGTTTGTGAGCTTGTGTCCGCCATCGCTTTTTTTATTTTCGTTTTAAATTATAAGCAAGCAGTTCTGGTCACTTTTGGTGTGCAATCTTCCTCGCTATGATCAGTGGAGTGATTCTGAGGTTTTGATGATGCGTTTGAGCTTTTATTCAGAGTGGGACTGTCATACAACATTGATTAAAAGAAGTTTTAATGTACTGATGCGTGTTCCGGATCGTAACACCAAAGTTGAACTCGTTTGACCCGAACTGTGACCTCAAACAAAAAGAAAAGCTGGTTAGGATATTCAGAAACAACCCAGGAACAATCAAGGCTCTAGCCAGACATAAACTAAAAAAGGCTTGAAGGGCTGCTGGCTAATAAAGAACCTTTAGAACCGTCACCTTTAAGCTTGACTGCCCATCTCGACAAGCCAAGTACTTTCTGAAGAAGTGTTTCGTAGTTAGACAGAGAATAAGTTTATATAACCAGAAGAGTGTATGGAAAAATCAAGGGGAGGAGAACAGCATGGTGGTTATGAAACATCAAATGGTCAAAACCAAAGAATATACACTACCGTTCAAAAGTTTGGGGTCACCCAAACAATTTTGTGTTTTCCATGAAAAGTCACACCTATTCACCACCATACGTTGTGAAATGAATAGAAAATAGAGTCAAACATTCACAAGGTTAGAAATAATGATTTGTATTGGAAATAAGATTTTTTTTTTACATCAAACTTTGCGTTCGTCAAAGAATCCTCCATTTGCAGCGATTACAGCATTGCAGACCTTTGGCATTCTAGCTGTTAATTTGTTGATGTAATCTGGAGAAATTGCACCCCACGCTTCCAGAAGCAGCTCCCACAAGTTGGATTGGTTGGATGGGCACTTCTTGCGTACCATACGGTCAAGCTACTCCCACAACAGCTCAATGGGGTTCAGATCTGGTGACTGCGCTGGCCACTCCATTACTGATAGAATACCAGCTGCCTGCTTCTGCTCTAAATAGTTCTTGCACATTTTGGAGGTGTGTTTGGGGTCATTGTCCTGTTGTAGGATGAAATTGGCTCCAATCAAGCGCTGTCCACTGGGTATGGCATGGCGTTGCAAAATGGAGTGATAGCCTTCCTTATTCAGAATCCCTTTTACCCTGTACCAAAGCAACACCAGACCATCACATTACCTCCACCATGCTTAACAGATGGCGTCAGGCATTTTTCCAGCATCTTTTCATTTGTTCTGCATTCCACAAGCGTTCTTCTTTGTGATCCAAACACCTCAAACTTGGATTCATCCGTCCACAACACTTTTTTCCAGTCTTCCTCTGTCCAATGTCTGTGTTCTTTTGCCCATCTTAATCTTTTTCTTTTATTGGCCAGTCTCAGATATGGCTTTTTCTTTGCCACTCTGCCCTGAAGCCCAGAATCCCGCAGCCGCCTCTTCACTGTAGATGTTGACACTGGTGTTTTGCGGGTACTATTGAATGAAGATGCCAGTTGGGGACCTGTGAGACATCTGTTTCTCAAACTAGAGACTCTAATGTACTTATCTTCTTGCTCAGTTGTGCAACGTGGCCTCCCACTTCTTTTTCTACTCTGGTTAGAGCCTGTATGTGATGTCCTCTGAAGGGAGTAGTACACACCGTTGTAGGAAATCTTCAGTTTCTTAGCAATTTCTCGCATGGAATAGCCTTCATTTCTATGAACAATAATAGACTGTCGAGTGTCAGATGAAAGTTCTCTTTTTTCTGGCCATTTTGAGCGTTTAATTGACCCCACAAATGTGATGCTCCAGAAACTCAATCTGCTCAAAGGAAGGTCAGTTTTGTAGCTTCTGTAACGAGCACAACTGTTTTCAGATGTGTGAACATGATTGCACAAGGGTTTTCTAATCATCAATTAGCCTTCTGAGCCAATGAGCAAACACATTGTACCATTAGAACACTGGAGTGATAGTTGCTGGAAATGTATGGAGGACCAATCCTGCCATAATTAAAAATACACACAGAAATAAATGAAGGACTTAATAATATAAAATGGCTTAAGAAAAGTGTCTAATAATATTAATTTGTGTGCCATTTAATGTGACAAAATAATAAAAATAAGATATTTCTTCAACAATTCATCAATTATTCATCAAAAAATATATATTTTAACTTACACTTTTATTTTTACTTTTCTTCTTGCTTTTATGCTGACTTATTTTTAACCCTTGTATTTCTGAAACAATCATTTATTTCTGCCTCTAACATTTCTAGCTGTTTTTTTACCCAAAGGATTTACACCTGCCCTTTTATTTCCTTTTCCCCTTTTTCCACTTCGTGTATTTCTAGTTCTTGTATTTAAAGCAACATTTTTAAAGCATGTTTTTACTCCACCATAAATATTTCTTTCTATTTTATTTTAAACTTATATTTCTGAAACATATATTTATTTCTGCCTCTAACTTTTCTAGCTGTTTTTTTACCCAAAGGATTTACGCCTGCCCTTTTATTTCCTTTTCCCCTTTTTCCACTTTGTGTATTTCTACTTCTTGTTTTTAAAGCAACATTTCTAAAGCATGTTTTTCCTCCACCATAAATATTTCTTTCTAATTTATTTTAAACTTATA
Source organism: Fundulus heteroclitus (assembly GCF_011125445.2). NCBI lineage: Eukaryota > Metazoa > Chordata > Actinopteri > Cyprinodontiformes > Fundulidae > Fundulus > Fundulus heteroclitus. The sequence goes on from NC_046375.1 coordinate 19,640,005, forward strand.
TTTCTGAAACAATCATTTATTTCTGCCTCTAACTTTTCTAACTGTTTTTTTACCAACCCAATTTTTGCCTGCCCTTTTTATTTCCTTCTCCCTTTTTTCCACTTCTTGTATTTCTACTTGGTGTTTTTTTACTTCCTCTTTTTCCACTTTGTTTATTTCTACTTTGCGTTTTACTTCCTCTTTTTCCACTTTGTGTATTTCTACTTCGTGTTTTTTTACTTCTTCTTTTTCCACTTTGTGTATTTGCACTTCATGTATTTCTACTTGGTGTTTTTTTACTTCTTCTTTTTCCACTTTGTGTATTTCCACTTCATGTATTTCTACTTGGTGTTTTTTTACCTCCTCTTTTTCCACTTCGTGTATTTGTGCTTCGTGTTTTATTACTTCCTCTTTTTCCACTTGGTCTGACTGCAGCTGTTAATGTTAATACGATGGCAGGGAGGGAGGGGGGAGAGGGGGGCGGTGTCACCGGCAAAGCTTCACAACTATTGGCTAAGGCCTGCCTCCCCGGAAACGAGCCTGCATCAGCTGGCCGCTTTCCCAGAATGCACCGCGGCCGCAGCTTGCTTATGGACAGCGCTAACAGAGATCACAGTGGTAAGTTAAAAAATACCTTTTCTGCTGCTGTTGTTCTTTAAAAGTACGTTTGAGGCAACAACATTATACTTTTAAGCTTCCCTATATGGCCTGTTTACAGAGTTAGTGTGTAATTTAAAAAGAACAAGTCCGACATGAGTGGACCACAGTGATCCGCAGATTCATTCGGGAGCGTCAGAAAGCTATGGTGCGTTCAGGAGCATGGGACATTTCATATTTACAAGGAAAGAGGCTTAAAACGGAACAGAACTTCACTCATACAATATTTTGTCTATCCAGAAACAGTGTGGGCTTTCTTACAATACTGAATGCTCTATAATTGTATTTCGGTTATTTTTTTATTATGCACACCTGCTAGCTTTTTATTCTGAAACTTCTAATGTCCCATGCTCCTGAATGCACCATAGCTTTCTGAATGCGCTGTGCTGTGTAGATAGATTCACGTCTGATCTTCCGCTTAAGACAAAGCTTTGCAGTTTCAAAACTCATGTCGGCTCTCACGGATTACTGTTGTGTGAATGACAAGAGACCACAACAAATAAATCAGCCATTCCTCTAGGGAACGCAAAAGTATTCTGAGGTAACGCAAAAAAATATATATTTTCCCCATGTCCCCTAAAGGGCTCTGTATACACTTCCCTCGGCCTTGTCGTGTGTCAAGTGCTGCTGGTTCTGATGCCGTTTTTTGTTGTTTTAATTCGGCAAAACGTTCATTTGTTTTGTGTTTATCTCACTGACTTGAGTTGCTTTATTAACTCAATACTTGCTGGAATAAATTATGTCTCCCAAGGACGACAGCAGCATTAAGGACAAAACGCATAAGCAGAAGCAGTTAGTTATCAGCTATTATATAGGTTACAAAATATGTTCGGTCTGCGAGTGTCATGTTAGTTACACATAGCAGAAGCAGTCGAAATATTGCCTAGCTTTTAGGTTTAACGTGGGTTCTGTTGTCTGTTCATCTTTTATTATGAAGTATTACATAATTGACATTTATATTTTAAACAGGGACCACAGAAGGAACCCAGGCCCTCATCAACTGGCGTATTCCCAATGAGGGCCTATTTACAGGCAGGAGGAACTCCTCCAAAACCGAATGGCAGTAAGTAATTTTTATTTATGTCTGCCTAAATGTTTATGTTCAGCTCTTGTGACACTAAACTTGTTTTCTATTCAACTAGTGATTTTGTGTGATTTTGGCTACCAAAAGGGCCAATAAATGTTTGTCCCTTTTAGAAAAACTTGACAAGTTTTAAATAAAATCTATAAATGTTTTTCTTATCTAAGTGAGTTTCTTTTGAGCAAGGGCACAGAGAATTGAGAGGGGAAAGAAAACAATTGTAACAGTGTAAAAAGACATTTATTTTATACAAATGATTTTACTTTGGAACAGAGTCAAGATGTAACATGTTCAGAACAATTAACATAAGATTTAAAACAAATAATTAACTTTTATAAACACCATGGACAAAGAGAACACCCACAAACATACAATTGATAAATAACAGGAATGGAAATTAATTTACTGATTTAATTTGTTTTACAGGTAGTGGAAAAAAAATTAAATGAAGCAGCATGTGTACATAACTACAACTGATCTAGGTTAGGTCACATGTAGGCTTGTTCACTTAAACATGCAGCCAGCACTGCCGGGCTGCCAGTCTGGCTCGGAGGCAGCTTCCAGACAGCTTGCTGTCTTCAGCCGCCGGATGCCGTCCTCTTCTGGGTAAACCTCCTCATCCTCCACGTCAAGCTGGTCCCCTGCCTCTATACTAATATTGTGGAGGATGCAGCAGGCGGCGATTACTTTTGGGGCAAATGTCGGGCGGACCTCCAGCGCCCTAAAGAAAATGGAACGCCACCACGTCTTTATAGCACCAAAGGCACGCTCAGTGATGTTTCTTGCCTTGGCGTGGTGCCTGTAGTGGCGTGCCTCCACTTGGACTGTACCAAATATAAAATAACTTGTAATTTAGGTAATATGCTGATATGTCTTAATGTTCTATCCAATTAATATAATCTATGTATCAATTTTGTGTCATTGTTGGCTCTATTTAAGGACAAGAAGGTAAGAGATCTTAATGGCAACTGGCGGGCGATAGGGCGTCAGGGAGGTGATTGGGTCCAGGAGGCATGGGAACGCACCATTGCAGTGTAGAAAAAAAATCCCTTAGGTGGGTATAAAGCATTTTTATACAACGGAGAGCGCCACAGTACCAGTGAGTGATGGACAAAGCCTACATTGTCGATGTAAACATTCAAAATCTTTCCCCGTGCGTCACACACACCCTGCAGGATGATTGAAGGGAAGAGTTTTCTGTTTAAATAACATTTCTTTTGTGGCTCTGCAGGTGGAACAATTCGCACGTCACCCACCAATGGCACCGACTGCTCCTTTGAGCGCCTCGATCCCGGCAAGGCGGGCAAAACCAGCACCCACTCCCTCCAAATCTTGTCTTTTTGGGAAGAAATTTTTTTTTAATGATCCCCATCAAGGAGTTCATGACTCTGTGCACCACCTGGCACACAAGGGCATCACAAAGATGTCGGCTGTTTCCCTATAGGATGCACCGCCGCCAGCCAGAAGAGGGTCACCAGCACCTCTATCATTATCCTCATGTTTTGTTGGTGTTTCTTCCTGTAAATAAAAAATGCCAAATGTTACCATAATTGGTTTTTAATTTCTCACCTTTTCATATCATAAAACTATACCTGGTTAACATGTAAATTAATATAGTTCTCAAGAAAGAAAAAGTAAAATGTATAGTCCTGTAAAACTAGTCAAGTATAGCAAATGTAACAAATGGCTTCTCTTCTCTGGTGTTTTTATAATGTACAGATTCTCATTGTAAGATGTATTGATTAATTTTGCCATTTCACTAAGAATGAACTGAACTAACTGCACATAATTTATAGATTAATCACTGTAAAAGTGGGCAGACAGAAATGACTTTTCCTATCTTAATGATCAATGCTGTGGTCAGTAGGTACAACAAAGTACCCTAACCCTGCAATGTTATGTTAAAATTGTGTTTTCGTTTTCCCATGAGTTATAGAGAAATGGTCACAATTTCAACCTTATCACTTGTTCAATACCATCCTCAATGTTTTTTTTTTAAGATAAAAGTAGGAAATAGGCATGTTAATCTTAAAATGACTACCAGTTGGCACAGTTGGGCTAGCAAAGCAACTCAAGTCAGTGAGATAAACACAAAACAAATGAACGTTTTGCCGAATTAAAACAACAAAAAACGGCATCAGAACCAGCAGCACTTGACACACGACAAGGCCGAGGGAAGTGTATACAGAGCCCTTTAGGGGACATGGGGAAAATATATATTTTTTTGCGTTACCTCAGAATACTTTTGCGTTCCCTAGAGGAATGGCTGATTTATTTGTTGTGGTCTCTTGTCATTCACACAACAGTAATCCGTGAGAGCCGACATGAGTTTTGAAACTGCAAAGCTTTGTCTTAAGCGGAAGATCAGACGTGAATCTATCTACACAGCACAGCGCATTCAGAAAGCTATGGTGCATTCAGGAGCATGGGACATTAGAAGTTTCAGAATAAAAAGCTAGCAGGTGTGCATAATAAAAAAATAACCGAAATACAATTATAGAGCATTCAGTATTGTAAGAAAGCCCACACTGTTTCTGGATAGACAAAATATTGTATGAGTGAAGTTCTGTTCCGTTTTAAGCCTCTTTCCTTGTAAATATGAAATGTCCCATGCTCCTGAACGCACCATAGCTTTCTGACGCTCCCGAATGAATCTGCGGATCACTGTGGTCCACTCATGTCGGACTTGTTCTTTTTAAATTACACACTAACTCTGTAAACAGGCCATATAGGGAAGCTTAAAAGTATAATGTTGTTGCCTCAAACGTACTTTTAAAGAACAACAGCAGCAGAAAAGGTATTTTTTAACTTACCACTGTGATCTCTGTTAGCGCTGTCCATAAGCAAGCTGCGGCCGCGGTGCATTCTGGGAAAGCGGCCAGCTGATGCAGGCTCGTTTCCGGGGAGGCAGGCCTTAGCCAATAGTTGTGAAGCTTTGCCGGTGACACCGCCCCCCTCTCCCCCCTCCCTCCCTGCCATCGTATTAACATTAACAGCTGCAGTCAGACCAAGTGGAAAAAGAGGAAGTAATAAAACACGAAGCACAAATACACGAAGTGGAAAAAGAGGAGGTAAAAAAACACCAAGTAGAAATACATGAAGTGGAAATACACAAAGTGGAAAAAGAAGAAGTAAAAAAACACCAAGTAGAAATACATGAAGTGCAAATACACAAAGTGGAAAAAGAAGAAGTAAAAAAACACGAAGTAGAAATACACAAAGTGGAAAAAGAGGAAGTAAAACGCAAAGTAGAAATAAACAAAGTGGAAAAAGAGGAAGTAAAAAAACACCAAGTAGAAATACAAGAAGTGGAAAAAAGGGAGAAGGAAATAAAAAGGGCAGGCAAAAATTGGGTTGGTAAAAAAACAGTTAGAAAAGTTAGAGGCAGAAATAAATGATTGTTTCAGAAATATAAGTTTAAAATAAATTAGAAAGAAATATTTATGGTGGAGGAAAAACATGCTTTAGAAATGTTGCTTTAAAAACAAGAAGTAGAAATACACAAAGTGGAAAAAGGGGAAAAGGAAATAAAAGGGCAGGCGTAAATCCTTTGGGTAAAAAAACAGCTAGAAAAGTTAGAGGCAGAAATAAATATATGTTTCAGAAATATAAGTTTAAAATAAAATAGAAAGAAATATTTATGGTGGAGTAAAAACATGCTTTAAAAATGTTGCTTTAAATACAAGAACTAGAAATACACGAAGTGGAAAAAGGGGAAAAGGAAATAAAAGGGCAGGTGTAAATCCTTTGGGTAAAAAAACAGCTAGAAATGTTAGAGGCAGAAATAAATGATTGTTTCAGAAATACAAGGGTTAAAAATAAGTCAGCATAAAAGCAAGAAGAAAAGTAAAAATAAAAGTGTAAGTTAAAATATATATTTTTTGATGAATAATTGATGAATTGTTGAAGAAATATCTTATTTTTATTATTTTGTCACATTAAATGGCACACAAATTAATATTATTAGACACTTTTCTTAAGCCATTTTATATTATTAAGTCCTTCATTTATTTCTGTGTGTATTTTTAATTATGGCAGGATTGGTCCTCCATAGAAATGGGCCTCTATACACCTATGTAGATATATTGCACCAAAAAACATTTGCAGCTAGAATAGTCATTTACCACATTAGCAATGTATTGAGTGTATTTCTTTAAAGTTAAGACTAGTTTAAAGTTATCTTCATTGAAAAGTACAGTGCTTTTCCTTAAAAAAACAAGGACGTTTCAATGTGACCCCAAACTTTTGAACAGTAGTGTACATCGAGTGACGATAGCTTACACGGCTGAATTTCCTATGGATCTCTCAGAAGGAACAGTGGAAAGCAATAAATCAGCTAATGTCAGCTGTGCTGTTTTAGCTCTGTTTTTTGGGTGTTTTTTTAACTAAAGGAAACCATGAATATGAAGAATCTTGACGTTCAGAGTAGACCCATTTTTATTTTTGGACCCGTCGGCTCACCAGCCGCAGTCGATCGAGGGAAAAGCGGCCGACTTTTTTGTAGAGCGTGGACTGGAGCAGCAATCTGAACGGAAGGACATTGCAAAATAACATGGAACTATTTAAATTATAGATGGAATGGGAGCATTTTTTTTTTACTTTGTGATCATAATCATTCACGACTACCATTTAACTACGAAAAAAAATAACTTCTACAATAGTCTAAACGGGTTAGAAATTGAGGTAAGAAGGACGTGACAACACATACTGTTGGTAGGAAACGGGGGTAAAAATATTACACAGCCTGGTGCTTAGTAATAATATTAGTAATGATGCACCGCTGTTGCAGATACACTGACTTTAAATGACATGATGGCTTTAACGTCGTTAGTATCGTTTGAATAGTGATTCACCACAAAGACCTGGACCAGAGCAAGAGAACGTTTCCTCTATGCTGAATGTTAATCTTTGGTGGTTTCTGCTTCATCTGCTGTCTTGTTCTGTCCATTATTCTGCACCTCCGTCTGCTCCCTCGTCCCCGATGATCACGGTCTCTATGTCGGGCTGCAACATGTCCCTCCCGGCCTGGGACTTCTGTTCTGAAGCTGGCGCTAAAACCGTCTGCGTGGCAGCTGCCTCCAGCAGAGACGCCGCCGAGATGGCGGAGATGTCCGAGACCGACGTCAACAAGGCCTCAGAGACCGGGACGGAGAGCGTGGGGACGGACAGGGAGCAGGAGGGCGCATCGGAGGACAACCCCTGAGCTACCGACACCGGGATGGAGAAGGGGACGGCAATGGCTGAGCCGTCTAATGACAGGGCGCCGGCCCCGCCTGTGGTCACGATGGACTGGGTCTGCGTCCCGGGCGGGACCTCGGTGTGGATAACCGTGATGGCCCCGCCGCCGCCGTGCCGGACCAGGGCGAGGGTCCCGTGACCGGCCCAGCCGGCCGGGAGAGCGACCTGCTGAGACGGGACCACCACCGTCTCCGTGCCGGCTTTCCCCGCGCCGTCTGCAGAGCTGGAGCTGTTGCTCGCTGCGCTCTTCCTTCCCTTTTCGGGCTTCTCCTTCGTAGGCGACTTGGGCTTCTTCTCCTCCACGTTGCCCTCCAGCACCACCAGGTAGGTCTTCCACGGAACGTCGGAGCCGTGGACCTGTTCAAAACAACCCCGATTAAATAAGGTTCCCCCCCTCAGAGACGCGCCTCCTTCCTCTGGCGTTTTGGCGAGAGCGGCGCTACTCACCACGGTGTGCCTGCGCAGGGTGGACTTGTCGGTGAAGGTGCGCTTGCAGAGGCCGCACATGTAGGGCTTCTCCCCCGTGTGGATGCGGTGGTGCCTCTGGAGCGCGTTGAGCTGGGTGAAGTGTTTGTTGCAGTCTTTGCAGCTGTACGGACGCTCACCTAAGCAGGCAAACCCCCAGGGGACAGATTAACCTGAGAGATGCGACCGTTTATAGTGGGGTGTGCGCGCGTAAAGACCTTTACCCGTGTGAATTTTCAAATGCTGGTTGAGGGAGTTCCTCTGGGCGAAGCCTCTGTCGCAGTACTTGCACGTGTACGGCTTGGAGCCCGTGTGGATGTTGGAGTGATGCCTCAGGTACTCTTTTGAGGCGAAGCTTTTACCGCAGGACTCGCACATGAAAGGCCTTTCCCCTAAACCCACAGAGCGCTCGTTTTAGTCCGCTGCAGAACGTTTACATGTAGGACAATAAGTGAGTAAAATCAAGTCTTTGTTTTAACCTGTGTGTGACCTCTTGTGGTAGGACAACATGTGCTTCTGGGAGAACCGGGCGTCGCACTCGTCGCATTCGAACGGCTTCTCTCCTGTGTGGGTCCTAGGCGGATACAAACGCGTCAGTGTCACACTAGTCTGACTAAAATAAAAAATAAAAAAAACAAAAAACAAACAATGGTGGTTTCAACCCACAGAACGAAAGAAACCTGATTCATGCGGTCAAAACCTTTGAGAAAGAGCTTTTAAGGGGATTATGGTTGGAAGTCAATCACCTCGGGGCTGGACTTTGACTAGGCCATTTAGAACACGTGACTATGCTTTGGCTTAAACCTTTCCCCTCTAGCTCTGCTTTCAGGGTGGCCGCCCTGCTAAAAGGTGAACCTCCGCCTTTTCACAGCTTTGAACAGGCTCCCTTCCAGGACTGCCCCATGTACAGCTCCATTCATCTTCCCCTCAGCTCTCCCCGTCTCTGCGGAGGAAAATCATCCCCACAGCATGATGCTGCTTCTACCGAGTTTTGCTATGGGGGCAGGAAACCATGATTCAGGAATGAGAGGTTAGGCCCCCCACCCCACCCCACCCCTCTCCTTTCACGTGTGTCTTGTGTCTCCTTTTGACAAACTTTAATCTGGGGTTTCTCGTGGCTTTCCATGCCTTACTTTTCCATGAAGGCCAGATTTGAGGAGGACAAAGTAATAGTTGGCCTATCGACAGATTCTCCCATCTAAGCAGTTGATCTGCGCAGCTCATATAGAGTAACCTTGGGCCTCTTGGCTGCCTCCATAATCAACGTTCCCCTCCCTGTCTCCCCCCCCCCCCCCCCCCTTCTCGGCATCTTTCTCCCTGTGTCACTTGGTTTTCATGCTGCTCTTTTTCACTAATGTCCTCCTACAAAAAACAAAACTAAATCCTTTACAGGGCTGCTGGATTTATGATGAGATTAAGTTACTCATCGCCGCACTCCATTTACTAATTTGGTGACTCGTGAAAGTATTTTGTTTCCTGCTCAATTTTTATTTAAGAATACACTGCAAAAAGGGAACTAAAAGTAAGTAACATTTTCTTGAAATGAGTATGTTTTTCCTTGATTTGAGCAACTAAATAAGACTATTTGCCAATGGAATTAGAATTTCTACCCCTAAAATAAGATAATTAGATATCCTGCATTTGAAATAAGATGATAGGATGATTTGTTCATATTTCAAGTGCAAAAATCTTATTCCATTGGCAAATAGTCTTATTTAGCTGCTCAAATCAAGGGAAAAAACACTAATTTCAAGGGGAAAAAAAACACTAATTTCAAGAAGATTTGACTTACTTTTAGTTCCCTTTTTGCAGTGTATGTGAGGGGGGCCAGGATACAGGTGTATGCCACACTTTTTAGATAAAAAAACTCCCAGGAAAACACTGTATAATTCTCCTACCGCCTCATGAGAAAGCGCCAGTTTGTGTTCGGTTTTTCTCATAAAATCCCATTAAAAACACACAAATGCTTGTGGTGGCCACAAGTCAAAACGTAGAAAGGTTCAAGGTTCAAAGAACTTTAAACGACTAATTAAAAGGATGTGTATCTTGCGGCTGAGATTCCAAACGAGAGCTGAGAAGGAAAAACAAGCCTCTACCTGTGATGCATCTTGAGGGCGGATTTCTGGGTAAACTTGGCCCTGCAGACGTCGCACTCGTACGGCTTCAGGCCCGAGTGCGTCCTCTCGTGCAGCAACAAGGCGGCTTTGGAGCTGAGGGACTTCCCGCAGTCGCCGCACACGTGCCTCATGCTCCTTTCGTGTACCTGAGACGCAGCAGGGGGAGTGAGAACCCGGTGACTCTGGGGAAAAAGAAGGGAAGTGTCTTCTAACTCCTCACCTGCTTTTTGTGCCGGACGACGTCCTTCTTGCGTTTGAAGGTCTTGGTGCAGGAATCGCAGACGAAAAGCCTCTCGCTGCTGTGGACGTGCCTCTCGTGGATCTTCAGATTGCTGCGGTTGGCGAAGGTCTGCATGCACGTCTCGCAGCGGTGGACGATGTTCGCCTTCACCCCGTGGTACGCGCTGGGGCGAGAGAACAGCTGAAAGCACGAGGAACTTCGGGGACACGGGACGAAAAAAAAAAACACGCGGCGGAGGCACCAAGTTACCTGATGTGCTTCAAGTAGCTCTTCTCGTAATGGAAGGTGCGCTGGCACTTGTTGCAGCTGAACTGGGCCTTGGACAGCCTCTTGGCTTTCTCCTCGGACTGCCCCTCCTCGTCTTCCTCGTCCTCCTCCCCCTCGTCCAGATACAACGGGTCGTGAGAGTCATTGCTCGCCGCTCCCTCCTCAGAGTCCCAACCTTTGGCCTCCTCAGAAGCTCTGGCACCGATGTCCTCCGGCACCTCCGTCTCCTCCGTCTCCTCGTCTTTGTCTTCCTCCATCTCTGGTTCGGGTTCCTCCGCGGTTATTTCCTCGGACTCGGTCCCTCGGCTTTGGTCCCTGGGACTCGCTTTGGAAGAGTAACGCAGGCGCCTGTGGAGGACTTCGCGGCCGGCCACCTTCAGCTTCAGCTTTCTTCCCTGCTTCGTTGTTTTCCTTTGAAAAGTTTTGGCCTTAAGCGTCTTTTTAGTGTCTTGCGTCTCGTGGCTTTTAGCTTTTACCTTTTCGCCGCCGGGCGAGTCGCCTCCATCCACGCCCTTGTCGTCACAGGTTCTCCTCTTGGGCCTCTCCAGAACCCCGGCGCTCAAGGCGTCGCCGCACACCACAGACAGACCCTCGCAATCCAGCAGCCGCGCCACTTCCTGAACGTCGGCGATCTTGTTCCTGGCCACCTCTATTTTCCCGGTGTAGGCGAAGTCCAGGTACTTGGAGAAGTCGCTGGAGCTCATGTTGGAGAGCGGCAGCCTGGCCCGGCCCGCGTCCCCGGAGAGGAGGAGGTTCTGGAAGTATCCGCTGGATGCAGCCAGGATCAGCTGGTGGGCCTGAAACTCCTCCACGTGCCCCTGGTAGTCCACCTCCACCGTTACGTCGCACAGTTGCCCCCGCCTCCTCATGTGATGCAGGGAGGCCAGAAGGTTTTCATGGTGGGACTTTGAGGTGAGCTGGACCACTTTGATGCCCATTTGTCGCTCCTGGCGCTGGACAGAAGAACAGAGGAGCTGAAAACACACAACCGGGCGACATGCAGTTACTACAGAGACCTGCAGCACGTTCCATTCTTAAGGCGGTGACCTGACAGCGAGTATTTTCTTGGCTTTTATCTTGAATTTTCTTCAGCTTGAACGAAAAAATGTAAAAAACAAAACAAAAAAACTGTTTAAGCGATTTATCAGAGGAATGTGTACAATCAGAGAGTTTTGGTGAAAAGACTATGAAGCTAAAGAATTAATTTTTCTTTTTTTAGGGTGGGGGGGAGGCATAGTCTTTTCCGCATCATCTAACTTAAATGTTAAATAAACAGCACCGTCGAAAAGCTCTGAGTCTCTTGCTTTCAATGAATCAGACTTTCTAGTTATATTATAACGCACCAATGACCAATAATTCTTCACGTTTATCTCTGGACCTCAGTCTTCATTTACTCGTCCAATAAACCCCACCAGCAGGCCTAGAAAGGGCTCCTTCTCTTCAGAGAAGAACAAGCGGCGCATCTACAGATTAACAAAATCTATAAAAGATAAACTGGATTCCTAAACCGTCCGACGCCCTCGTCACACGGCTTTCAGCTTCCGTGAGTATTCACGTCCCCTTTCCTCTGACACCCCTAAATAAAACCGCGCTCCACTAACTGCCCTGTAAACGTCAAGTAAAATAAATCCAGCTGCTCCGTCAAGAACTTGGGATTTATTAATTTTTTTAGAGAACAGAGCATCATGAACACATCCAGCAGGGCAGGGACAAAGTTGCGGAGAGGTTTAATGCAGGTTTCGGTCTTAAAACTATTTCCCAGTTTCACCGCGGATGGACACACCTTCCTGATGGTTAAACACGGCGGTGGCAACATGATGCTGAGGGGTGGTGGGGGCCTTGCTCTGACGGGAACAGGAAAGTTGATGAGAGGATGGATGGGGAGGAAGCAGGGCAAGAAAACCACTTAGAGGCTGCAAAGGGCTCCAGAGTCCAGACCTAAATCTAATTTGGTGTCTGGCTGCTTGCGAACAGATGCTCTCCATCTACTGTGACTTAGTTGGAGCTGTTTTGCAAAGACAAGAAATGTCCTGGTTCCGCCCCTGGTCTGTTTTCCTATTCCTTGCAGGCACAACTTTCAAACTGACTGCTACACTTCTCACTTTCTGTACGCGCTAACATTTTAGGGGTGGTTTATTACTTAATACACATCTCTTAAACCTGAACCCGGCTAAAGCAACTGTCCTTCCTTACAGTGTAAAATGGAGCATAATGTCTCGGTAAAGCTGACATATTGTTTTTATATTTGCAGCGTGGTTCGTCTTCACAAGAACAAACGCTACTTTCCCCACATAACCCATCGCCCCGGGCTGACATTGGCTGCCGCTCGGGGTAAATGCTAGCACTAGCATCGCAGACAGCGGCTAAGGTGGCTAAAGTGGCCGTAAACCAAACGTGCTCGCGGGCTAGCGAACAGGCTGCGCCGCTCACCGCACGCGGAGGAGCGCAGCGGTGACCGCGCGTAACCAGCTAACCATGCAGCAGGAGATGAGTTTTCTTACCGTAAACTCGGTAAAATGGCAACCCTTCACTTCCACGGCGGAAGGCACTTCCTGCTTGAAGTCCCTCACAAAGAGCGATTCAGGCTCTCCGCAGCGGCGACATCCGGTGACACGGTCGCTGGATTTGGATTAAGTCCTTCGTTGTGGGCAAGGCTCGCTTTGTTTTGATTGTGTTTATTTTAACTATCGACTGCTGCGTTTACGTTACCGAGATTAAACGAGCGCACCCGATATTGCGCTCTGGTTATTTCGCATATTCTCAGCTCTCTCTTAAGAATCATTTTTGGCCTTGTAGCGAATTATTTGCAGAAATCTGGCGTTTCATTTATTTTATTTCAATGATGTTTAGTAGATACTATTCACAGTTAAGCATGCTGGAGGGTGATTAGAGGATACACTTTGGCTGTCTGGGTAGCTGCTTCGAGAGTCATCCTTAAATAAAGCAATATTACCGTAACGTTCAAAACAAATAACAGGAAAATTAATGCGTTTTTACACGCATTGATCCGGAATGTCCACGCGATGGCGGCATTGCGCAAAGAGAAGACATCTTTGACTGTCTCGTGCTTTTGTAGCGATAAGCGTGCGCCATATTGGGCAGGGAGACGTCAGCCATGCAAACCATTCAGGTAAATGACAGGGATCCGCTTTAGACTTCTAATGAAAACATTCTTTAAAAAAAAAAAGAAAACGTGAAACAAAAATTCAGTTCAGCATTATGTTTATGTTCCTCACCAAGATACCTATGTATGTATAAAAGCAACGTATGCTTCCATAACAGTCCAACCATTCAAAAATCCATAAACATATAGGGCCGCTAATAATCTTTGGGTGACACACTTCAACCAAAAGCCATAAGTCTCACTATTAGGACCGGCTAATGGACAATTAAAAGTACAACATTATAGACAAATAAATTAATAAAGTCGGTTGCCTCTTGTCCTCAGTCCCTGCTACTAAATTTGCCACAGCTTTCCTCTTTGGTCTCTTGATCACTAAAATTTCTTCAGAAAAAACAAGAAGAGGGCACTCCATATAATTGAAAAAGTTATTGAATAAATATTGTTGTGTGCAATTCGAAACACCATTGGTACATGTATAGTCTTTTTTTATTATTATTGTAGCATGCAATATAATTTTATAGGCTTAATTAAATTGTTTTGTTTACACAGCAGTATAAAATGACAAGATCCCATGAATAATACAAAAACAATAGGATGTTCTGTGACCATATGGAAGCATAAATTCAACAAAAAACGTATTCGTCTTGAAGCTCAGTTAAAGCTAATATGTGTGATAAACCTTATTTGAAATCACACCTTAAGATACTTTGGATTCCCCCACTCTCAAATATTGTGGAAAAGGTTTACCGAATCCTAACATTGAGCTTTGGTTGAGGAAGCACGTTTAGGATGAAGTTAAGGTACATTTTAGATAGTCTTCACAGAAACCAAAAATGAATTAGTCCTTAAAAGAGGTTATGAGTAGGAAAATTGGAATGGCGCAGCAAAAATGTAAGGAACATGATTATTGAAATATATGAAATACTTTGTACAAAAGCTATTTTTGGTAATGACACTTTTTTTTTAATCATGTATGGAGGAACTAGTTCCTTACATCGCTCAGGTGGGATTTTGACCCATTCTTCCAATCAAACTGTCTTCATATCTTTAAGGTTCTGTAGAGATTATCCTTTGCTGTTTTTGTTCGTCACTACTGTCTTGCCGGGAAATCCACACTCATTTCATCCTCAGTTTCTTATCAACTCATGTGCTGGTACATTTCTGCATTATCCTGTCTGCCAGGCAGCACTATATGTTGTTAAACACCATATGGTACTCATCTGAACAGACTGGTTTGTCCAAATTTTCTGCAACAAATTTTAGACCAGCGTAAATAAGCACTCTTTTTCAGCTGTTATTGTGTTTCTGGGTAAAACTGCGTTATTTCCAGGTTTTTCTGAAGCTCCCTGTGAGTGCCCCCAATGTTGCTTTTAATATTTATTCCATGTCCCACAGCACTTCAGTCCACATAACCTAACTTATGAACTCATTTGTTTTGATCTGTTTGTATGTGTGAATTTCTTGAGGTTTTTAATCAACGTCTCATTTGGATTTAATGTAAGTAGGAATCTTAGAAATATATGCAATAAACAAACAACATTGATGTGTATCTTGCTTGTTTTATCTGCTGTAAACTGTATAACTACCGTGATTAAAAACGGCATCATCAAGCGGAATGTTAACCGACACGATCCGATTTTAGCTCTAATGGATCAGATTTCTAAAACACGGTTTTTAAAGGTGTGAATGGCTTGTATACAGGACACAACTTCTCAACAGAAATTGGTGAGTAAAATTATAAAAACTGTTCAACTTTATGAAAGTCTGAAAGTTTTGTCCCATCCCAAGCTGAAGATGTCCTGGTGTTTGTACTTTGCTTTTCATTGTTTTTGCATCCTGATCGTTTAAAGGTTGTTTTATGTCATTATTAGGGTCTTGGCATATCTAGTTCATTCCTTTGTGTCAAGTTTTCTTTCTTGTTTCTTGTGTCCTGTTCCTCTATGCATTCTGGAATAGACTCTTATGTTAATATTAGTCTTTTTTCCCTTTGGGTTTGCAGATCCCTTTGTGTTTGGTTCAGCTCTCTTTGTGTTCCCTCTGTGTTAATTAGTCTGCTTCCCTGAGTGTTCCTGCTCTGTATTCTCCCCCATTTGCTCTGCATCCCTCTGATTAGACTTACCTGGTTTCAATGGCTCCCTCCACTCCTCCTCAGTGTTTAAGCTCCTTGGCTTTCATTGTTCTCTGTTGGTTTCTTTTGTTTACACTTGCCTTGATCTGTGGCCTGCTCTCCTCGCGCCTTCCACGTACGTTTTAATGTTCTTCTTATTAAATCCTTCATATTAACCACGTCGCTCCTCGTTTCCTGTCCTGCTTTAACTTCACACCCTATGAAACCAGATGCATTATGTTGATTTTGCGCAATTTTACTGGTGGAATTTTTTTAAGTAAAGAATATGTAAGGTAGTCATTCAGTTAGAAACCACAATAATAAGCAGCATTAAAAAAGATCAAACTTGGATAAATAGCTAGTGGGAGCAAGTTTGAGCTCATAAATTGACTGTTGTTAGTAAATGATGAGATTTTTATGGGAAAAATGCCCTTCCAAAGTGTGAGTTTTTATTTGTGTGGTTCTTCTTTTTAAGAACAAAAGTTTAAGCAGCTTCAGTCCTGAGCTGAAAGCCTAATCTCTGATGTCTAATCTTGGGTCCGTTCTCACCACCGAAAATGGTGGCATTGCTGATGTTCACAATTCCTTGCCACGTGGCATCTCATGCTACAATAAGAACTCAGATCTAAATGTGTTCCCTTTGTGCTCAATCACCAGGCTAACTACAATTGTTGCTGAATCCAGAGCATTACAGTGCATACAGTGTATGAAAAGACACATAACCTTTTTCCCCCTAAAGTTTGACAATACATCCGACTAAAGGTTTCTTGTTTTTGGTCAGATAGGATTACACAAAGTATATAGTATTTTAGCTGGCCAAATGCCAGAATAATGATGTGATATTTTAAAAATAACTTTCTTAAAATTTACGTTTTCGTACACTAACATTATTACACTTAACAAAATTACACCATTTTCACATAACTGTGCAGTGTTCACTTGTTAAAACAATTACACACAAGTATGAATGAGTATAAAGCGCTCAGGAAGAAACAGCTTCTTGCATTTCATAGAGGAACTGTTTTGGCATCGGAATTAGTAAATTAATCACGGGACAAAAGCAATAGACTTTGTCAAGATGCTGCCTGAAGCCAGTAAGAATGTCATTATGCATTATAAAATAATATGGAAGACCACGTAGGTTGGAAGAAGCCTTTACAGCAAAAAACAAGAAAATAAAACACAGATTACGGTTTCCAAATGCACACAGGGGCAAAGACCTTAATGTCCTAGGCTCTAATTGAACCCAATTATAAGTGTTTGGTCATAATGGCCATCGTTACATTTGGAGGACTAAGGAGGAAGGGATATTATGTGGAATTATTGAAGCAATATCTCAAGACATCAGCAGGAAATTAAAGTCGGAGTGCAAATGGTTCCTCTTAAGAGAAAATCTGGCACAGTGCTGGTTTAGTTAATACGTGGCTTAAGGACAACGAAGGCATTGCTTCAGAGTGGCCGTCACAAAGCAACAAGCTGAATCATAGAAAGTTTGGGGCCAGAGCTGAAAAGATGCGTGCGAACAAGGCGGCTTATAAACCTCACTTGGTTACATTAGTTCTGTGTGGAAGAATGGGCCAAAATCCTAAGTTTAATTTAATATCATTGAGGGGAAAAAAGATTGTCTTTTTATTTAGTATACATACATATCTGTGTTCAACTTTAATTAAGCTGGCCAATAATAATGTATTTCTCAGTATTTCATACACTTAAACTATAGAAGCCTCACCGCTGGTTGACTTTTATTCGAGGAATCAATGAGGTACAACTGTTACAGTAGCGATTAAACTGGTTAAGGTTGCATTTAGGACTCTTTTGCAAACGGGACAGCCATATTGAAAATATGAGATTTCGGTCAGTGAGCAACATCTGGCTTTCCAAGTCAAAATGCTGGCTTCAATGGGCATTCCAGTTGATTTTTGTGACTTGTAATTTAGTCTACCAAGTCCAAATACAGTACAACTATAATACTTAACTAATTAATATGAACTATATATAGACAAAAACTAAAAGTAATATTACAGTGCTGTCAACTGACTGGGAGTGCTACAGTAATGCAAACGCATTCAGGCTAAGACATATCATCTGCAGAGTTGCAAAATGCTGTCATTCCAAAGTTGTATGGAAAGCTACTTGGGAAGTCACTGGGGAACTGCTGCCAAGTGTGTTTTCTCCTCAGGAAATCCATATACCTTACATTTGTCCTAATGAATTCTGCAAACCCTCAGTCCGCTCTGTTCCGGTGAGTCATGCTTCTCCCGGATCAACTGTGTGCACACTTCAGCTCTGACCTGGAACATTGTGTTCGACCAGCTTTTATTAGAATACTCCTATAACACACACAATTCCCGCAGATGACACTTAACTTGCGACCTGGACACTAGAGATCCTCATATCCTGCACAATAACTCCAGATACTATCGTATACTAAGAATTTAGAGGTATCGAGGCAGATATGAGTCAGTCTAAACTTAATTGAAATTCTCATTTAATGGAATTTCATTAGACCATACCTTTACACTTTTTGGTGAAGATGGAAGTTTTTTGTTTTTTTTTCGATGGATGAGCTTAGCTTTTCATTTATTGAAGGGTTTTTATCCAGTGAACGGTTAAATCGCTGGAACAACGGAAAGCTAAACAAACAGACTGGCTCTGAATGGAAAAGTTAATAAACTTCTCTTTTCTTACCATTGCAATATATGTCACTATATAGAAAAAAATGCATCTTGCAATCTGAAAATGAAAGGTGAACATTAAAGCCATCTTGGTTTCAGGAGTTGCTGTCTGCAGCGTCAAACTCTGCATTGTCAGAATGAAAACGGCAGACAGGAACAGGCTCTATTCATCGCTGCCAGACGTGCGTGATCAGGGCGATAAACATAATGCCTGATCGTTGAAAGAACAAAAGGTCAAACAGTCATTTTAGCAGCATGTCTTTTTAATTTACCTTCAGCAGGGATATTAGCTGACTTTTTGCGTCGCTCAAGGGCACGTCATGTCACTCAAAGGTGCACAGGATGTTGGCTTGTGAAAGTCAAGGTTTCACGTATTCCCTGCTAATAAATACCCGGCTGTCTGAGCGGGGCCAGTAAAACTCCCGGAGATTCATCGCCGGCGTGGTGACAGAGATGAAGCGTAGATGCTTGCTGCAAGGTGAAGGCAAAACATTTGCACATCTTTGGGGTCGTGTTTGCTCTGCTGCGACGGAATCCTCCAATCTACAGAAAATATTCTTGCTGGCGTTCCACGGTGTACAAAAAGCGGAACAAAGCCTGCGATGTGTAATTGAAAAGCAGCAGATTATTGAAGCTCGCTGAGTACACAGAAGAGAGAGAGAGAGAGAAAAGAATGCAACACTTCTCTGGTGGTGATTTTTGTCTGGGCTCGAGTCTACGTCCGGGCTGTTAAAAAACACCCCGACGTGACTGCAGTGAGGGTAAGTCCGCCAGTCAGTGTCCTTACAGGACCTCTCTGCAGCTTCTGAACAGGACCGACTCATAATCGCAGCAGACAAAGTCGACCAGTGACGGCGAACACCAGAACATTTTATGGAAGTTTGGACAGTGGAGGTCCAAGAATAACCACAGTCGTCCTTTTTGTGCTCGCCCAAATCACCGCACAGTTGTTGCCAGACCATCGACGCTGTAGTCCAACACAGCAACTCTGTGGTATCCTTCCCTTCCTCTTCACTCAGTAACCTCTGTTAGCAGAAAACACATTAAATACGGTCTTTTTTGTGTGTGTGTGTGTTTCACCAGACATAAATGTGTTTTTTGTTGTTTTTACAGCGCTCCAGCTTTAAGTTGCACTTTATTGATTTTGTACAAAAACTGGAACGCGGTTGTAGTTATTTTAGAAAAAGAACACAAATCTCGACAATTATTTACTTGAGGAAGAAATTAGGATTCAGTTATTTAACTTGTTTACGCAGGTCAGTTGAGGGCAAGTTTATTTTGCCAGAATACACAGAGCATACCAGGCATGTCTAGTCTATCCTGAACCTCTCCAACTTAAAACCCTTCCCTCTATTCTTTTCATTTTAAGCTGGCTTGACGCCCCACCACAGTAGACTAGTCCAAAGCATTGGTTGAATCCATGACTTCATGGCAACATGAGAAACCAGTAATTCACAAAAAATGCAGAAGCCTCCACATACGTGCACAGTGACTCCAGAGATGGTAGAGAACCTTTAAGCAATTACATTTTGCCGACTGGAGCAAAAGCCATTTCAATTTGCGTTGGGTTTTTATGGCAAGCAATGTCTTCTATGTGTTTTCAACTGGAAGCTAAATACAAAAAGGGGGGGGGGGCATAAATGTATTTTTCATTAAGGCATGGAAAAGAAGCAACTAAATCAAAAAGCTGAACTTGCACATCAGTATGATCTGCGGTGCAGTTTAAGCAGCAGGACTGGTACATTTTGCATTGGATTAAAGGCAAAATGAGACCAGTTTAAACCCTTTTCTATATGCAGGTCAAGACAACACTTTTTTTTTACAGGATACATACATAAGATACAAAACAACGGTAGCATAACAAGTGTTTCCAAGAGTAACATACTGCAGTCGCAGGGCAACACCATTTTTACAATCAAGGCCAAAGGTACACATCAGAAATCTAATGAAATCACCCGAAGTCAGTCCCAAGAGGAAGTTGATGAAATTATACTAAATCCACTGACCTTAGGTTTAGATTTACTTGTCATTCTCTTGCTCTACGATTTTTGGCACAAATGGAACCCCATACTTAAACCCACTACATACTGTATACAGCTTCCATTACATAAGCCCGTTAGATACACACCTTATACAGACTCATAAACACACCACAAGACACATGAACTTATTTTTGGCTCAAATGGAACCCCATACTTAAACCCACTACATACTGTATACAGCTTCCATTACATAAGCACGTTAGATACACACCTTACACAGACTCACAAACACATCACAAGACACATTAACTTATTTTTGGCTCAAATGGAACTCCATACTACGAAGGAGAAGAAATGTCCAAAACGTATAGCATTGATTGTAAAAATGGCGGTGCACAGCGAGTGTAGTAGGGTGCCTCTCAGTGTAAGGAGAGCAGAGAAACCTCAGAGTCCTTTGCATCAGAGAAATGCAGTAGTCAGCAAAATGTAATGCAGCATAATATGTTGAGGATGGTGCCGTTTCTTTTTTCCCTTAAATATGTACAGCATATTTAAATCACTGAATGTAGTTAGACAAGCTGCATGAAGATCTCAGTCAGATATTAGTGTTATGCATCAACTGGCCAAGTTGCTGTAAGATGTATTAAGGAGCAACTTTTGGTAAGACCTAAATATTAAGCTGCATTTTTGATGTATCTTGTTTGCAGTTTCACTAAATGTCTTCTTACCCTGCCTCTCGACCATTGAATGCTGGAGATAGGCACCAGCACCCCTCGCGACCCCACAAGGGACAAGCGGAACAGAAAATGGATGAATGGATAAATGTCTTCTTTTTTTGGTCTGCATTGATAACCACACAATTACCGGCGTGTCCCTGTGAACCTTGGGTATGTCTAAACAGGACAGCTCGTTGCAGTGTTTGCTGCTGTGTCTAAGATCAAATTAGGCCTGATCAAGTTGCCATGATTTGTGGGTCTTTGTGTTTTGTGACTAGTTTTGTATTTGTCACATTTTGGGTTGTTTAATTTAACGTTAATGGTGTGCCACACACAATTTGTTTCATTCCATTCATTTGCATTATGATTCTTAGCTCTTTCTTGCGTTCTGTTCTTTTGGTATTTGTTTAGATTCACCTTTTAATGTAAGTATTTAGCTTTTGGTTCAGTAATATCCTTTTACCCCCGTTTTAGTTCCGTCCATTTTGATATTTGATTTGTCACTTTCCCTGAGCTCAGTTAGTCTCGCCAACGTCTCCGGCCATTCAGCTTGCAATTAAAATCCAGTCACATCTTTTACCTGTTAGATTCTCGAGTTGCCCTTTCCATCCATGGCAGTTTTCCTGTGCTCCTGATGCTTCTTGTAGTTCCTCTCGTGCCTGTTCTTGTCCTTAGTCCTTAATAAATTAATACTTGCCTTTTGCTCTTCCTGTCTGACTGAAACTGGGTAAAACAGGTTAGTCCTTCCAAATGAGACGATGCATCTAAATCGGAGGTTTCCATTGAAAGCCATGCATGGCTCTTTCGCTTTATCAACAAAAAGCCCATGGAGAAGAAGCGTAACCCAGCCTCGTGGCTGAGCTATGACTGACCACCAGAGACGAAGCGCTGGCTTCTTACAAGAAGTCACTTCACACTACACGACATCCCGTTCTTTGCGTCCCTGACTGCGTTCTCTGCCAGAATGAGAACATTCTCGTTTAAAAATAGTCAAACATACAAGTAAAGAGCTCCCAGAGATTGAAATGGGATTGAAAACCCCAGGCCAATCTCAAAATAAGTTAAAGATTTAGTTCTCTCTTCTTGGGATTGACAAAGCAGGTATATAGACTCAAAGGGCATTTCTTAAGAGCTCCTTTCAGCGTTTGAATGATGGAGGTGTAGCTGTGATATTATTATTTCTCAAATGTAAAACTTTAAATTCCCACATTTATATCTGCCTTCGCTCCTTGAGAGACCATTTGTTTACATATGAGAATGGTGACCCAGAAGTTCCATATACAATTTGTGCAAAGCATCGTGGGCTGCTGCTATGAGGTGGTTAGGGAAAGCACGTAACATCTACAGTATTTCATGTACATTGCTCAATAAGTATTGCTGAGTTGTACAGCATCTGTATGGCATTCCTGAGCGGAACTGGTGAGTGGTGAGGATATTTATGTTTCCATCCTGAGCCCATCCTGATCTCCATTACCAGAGATAAGCAGATAGGACGTATGGACGGCTGGATGAACGGATAGATTTTAATGCTTGTTAAGACAGATTCAGACTTGGTAGACTCAATGCAATGGGTTCCGACCAGCAATGACCCTTCGCAATCATACTTGTGAACTTATCTGGGCAGTGAGGTTTAGCAAAAAAAAAAAATGTAATTCATGTTTAATAAATAAGCTGCAAGCATAACCTATGAATGGTATCTGTTCCTCGGCCACTGAAGGGGCTCGGTTTCACCGAACAGAGATGTTTTTTTTCTCTCTCTCTCTCTCTCCCTCTCTTCTGCCTGCCTGGTTTAGAAAATACTTTCCTTTCATTGATGAAAAGATATACAGCATTCAGAGATGAAATTACTTTCCAAATGGCCTCTGACTCACTATCTCTATTCCCAGCGCTCTCTCGATCTCCCCCTCCCTCCCTGCCTCCCTCCCTCCTTCCCCCCCCACCCCACCTTCACTTGTCCTTGTGAATGTTCTGTCTATTGTAACTGTATACGGCACTTAGCACTTTAGACGGCAGAAAACCAGCTCAAGGACTGCCGCCCACTCTTGTGATGCTCATAAATAGACTATTTGTCCAGGCTTACCAAGCACCTTACCCACTGAGCGCGTGTGGGTGCGTGTGGACATTGTGTAGCTCGTACTGAAATAGAACTTCGCTGCTGTCGTGTGAGGGCGGATTGGAGCCTGTAGCGAGAGAGATACCAGTTTGTACAGGAGGGCCGGTTGTTGTGTGGCTGAAAATCAACTGCAGTGACTCAAAAGTCTATCCCCTGGCGTTCTTCGGTTTCCCGCCTGCAGCCCGCTAAAACAGGTGTCACCTCTGCAAAGTTGCTTGTTTTTTTTTTTGTTTTTTTTTCAGAACACAACACTCTCCTAAACTGCGTGGGATCCATTCGACCATCAGCACATTCCTGGAGAGCTGGATCCCCAGAAGCAACAACTCCTCCCTCCCCTCTTCCCTTCCCTTCCCTTCCTTCCTTCCTTCCTTCCTGCCTGCCGCCCTCGTGTCATCTCCTTCGCTGCCGTGGATTGCATCACTCGTCTGCTTCTCGGGGCTCCTCCCGCTCGGACCCTTTAATCACATTTGGCACAAGTACGAATCACCCGAGCAAATATGCGCCACAGTCTCGCACACACATCCACGGCGGGCAGGAGGCACCCGCGTCGGTCCTCGTCCCTGGTTTTGTGGCTTCAGCTGGAATTTTATGGTTGGTTTGAGCGCAGGATTCTGGAGGTTTTCCAGCTGCCCTCCAAAAGCTCCCTATTCCCTTCTTTCTCTCCTTCCAATCTCTCTTTGTTTTGTTTTTTTCTCCTCTCTTTCCTGCCTATACGTTCGTTTTTTACGCGCTTGCCCTCAAGGTCAGAAATATCCAGCGGGTTCAGATTTGAATCCCCGTTGGATACGCCTCGCCTGACTCCCGCTCTGCCTCTCCCTTCCTCTTTGCTTTTCTTGTGTTTGCTCAAACAGACGTCCACACACAGACACGCTCACTGTAAGTGTAGCGAGCCGAGTGCTAAGCATTCCCACACAGGAAACACGTGGAAAAGCATCGACGGTTCCAGCAGTCGACTGCACAGGCTATCCGGCGTGCGACAGTTACGATGGAGAGAAGATCATCACGTAGCTTGACTCTACGCATTAAACGTGGCATCAAATGGGCATTTGATCCTTATTGTTCATTATGGCCCTGTCCTTGTTAACAAAAAAAAAAAAAAAAAAACTGTGGGTTCACGTTTTTCCTGAGTTGTGCAACATGGCGGAGGCCCAGGACTTGGGTAATAACGGGAGCCCTGGCTGCCTAAAAAAAAAAACGCCGGTTCCACCGTGTTTTTGGGGTAAAGTAGAAAAAGTCTTTCTCATTCATCTCTCCTATTCTCAGTCCCTCCTTTATGTTTATTAATTCTCATCTGTTTCAACTGGAAAACACTTTTGATCTGGTCCATAAGCAAGCTTGTCTCCTATTTGGGTTTAATCATTTTTGACAGACGTTGCACAACAACTTAGTGAAGAGATTCGGGTAATTCCGACTCCAAACGGAGATAGGCATCTGCTCTGCTGTTAAGCAGGTAGAAAAAAATTGATGGACACATCCTTGTTCATATCCATTTTCTTCCCAACCCATCAAACTTCTAAAGCTAGAAGTGGTGTATAATCCATTCAAATCCAGATTCTGCTCTTCTGAGTCGGACTGTAATTCTCCCAAAGGGACGTAACTGGGAGACATCCGGTCTGAGCTCCTAAGTGCAGCCCTAGCCGAGCTTCCCCTGGATGATGGCGCACGTCCACGGGAAGCTCCCTCATCCAGCTCCTCGTGTCCAGAATTGTGTTCTTTTGGTCATAATCTTCACCGCACCAGACCGGAGCGGAGCACGCATAACCGCGCAGATGACACCCAAATGTGTCCAGCCATGTTACACTCCATCATACCACCACCCATGAACAAGACCCCCTAGATCCTTGAACTCCTCTGCATGAGACCCTCGATCTGAGGGGCGCGATCAACCTTTTTCTGACTGTGAACTGAAGTCTAATTAATTCGTCCTGGCCGCTTCAAGCTCTCCACCAACGCGGCACACTAAATGCCACGGCTTGGAAAGACCGTCTCCTCGATTATGCTCTCAGGTCATGTCTGTGGATTCTACAAGAGGACTAAATATTAGATAGAATGTAAAAACATCCCCGACATCTCCTACTGCCGCACCGAATGCCTCGTGGGATACGGTCACGAGCCTTTCTCCGGATCTGTGAAACACATGGTCTGCAGAGTTATACTGTTATGCACCTTCATCTCATTAACTGTGTGTGGGTAAATATCGGGTTGATTGTTTCACATATGCATCGCATCAGCGCATCAAATGAGAGGCAGAAATGATCAATTCTTTTGCTTCAAACATCGGCAAATCCTCCACAGACCTCTCGCAAAACAAGTACACAAACTGTGAGACGTGGCGGAATAGAGTAAATGATTAATATTCTGTTGGCTCAGCAGAAAGCTTTTGTCCCCATCTCTTTTGTCCCACTTCCCGGTGTTGCAGTTTAAAGTTGAATCATTGTCACAGCTCCGAAGGTTTTGGCGAGGCACAACCACAAAAAAAAAAGTAGTAGTAAATATTTTCTGTATCCTGCTAAGCTATATTTTTTATCTCACAACCTACAAAACAGTTCTTAAAAACATGAATGTTGATACCGTTTGTTTCTTGAGGGGGGGGGGGGGGGAAGCAACAAGCAAGAAAAGTACAAAAATTGGCTAGTGGCTTTTTGTTAAAACTGATTTTAAAAAGCAACACTTGAAGGGTGGATGGTCTACAACTTTTTAATTAGAGAAATTTGCTGTTTTACTCACAGGATATTGTTGAAATCAAAGATGTGAAGAAAAACATTAATCAACAATACATCAAGTTCAAAATCTGGATTAGTAAAAAATTACTGCTGTGAATATTGTACAGATTTTACTTATGTGAAACATGGTTACTTATCATCCACCCATCCATCCATCCATTGTCTCTGGTGTCCAGATGTAAACCGCAGTCCTCTTTCTGGGGTGTTTTTTTTTTTTTCCCAGGTCAGTCTGAGGTGACACACTTAACGTCTCCTTCTCACTTTAAAAATGTTTTACATGATGTTGTCAATCAGTGACCAGAAGCAACATTATGCAACTGTTTGCATAAGTTTGCTGTGACGTCTGAGCTCCTAGAACCTACAAACCCATTTACCCTATTGACTCCTATTCGAATCGTGGCATCAACTTTTCCTGCAAACAGGGTCTGGCCGTTTATAGGAGATTTCAGGGACGGGACATTAACATGCTTATTTTTTTCACAGGCTAAACAACTTTGAGAGCCTATTCCTTATATGGCATAACTTCATCATGCTGCTGGTGGTGGGAAGCATACCCCAACAGTGTGTGTGTTGGTACTGCCTACCAGAATGCAGTTTAAAACCACAACAAAAAAATAACACTTTCTGTAAAATATTTGTTCTTGAACACTTGAGATGAAACAAAGCGTCGGACTATAACTCAACAAACAATTAAATGAATATTTGCAACTGTTTGTTGACTTCTAATCCTTCTGGACCCTTTCTTCATACAGCATATTGAATATCCTGTTAATTTGTCTGGGTTTGAGCTGGGTCAGATCAGTTCCAGGGCTTTAAGAGGCACGGGATTTGAGAAGAATTTCTACGTTAAAAGTTTTTTGGGGGGTTTTTTGTCACGGGAAAAGAGAGGCTCCTAGTAAAATAAACCACATAAACGTCTTGGTAAGAGCTTCACCTGGCTGCATGGTTTGGGCTTGTTGACACAACGGCTCAAGACGGATTGGCTTTCAAATATGCAACTGGTTGTCAAATATACAGTGTCAAATTAACTTCAAGGTTGCCTCCCAAAGGTCGATGTTCTCAGTTTTGCATTCGTCCATTTTTCTTGGGTCGTCTCCCAGAAGCAAAGGAGACCACAGATATGAAAATACCTTTGCGAATTGGGGCCCAACCGCACAGCTTTCCCGGCTCAACATCTTCTGCATAAAGACATTTCTATAATACACTGAAACTGATTTTACAACTTCTCCTTGTTAATAGTTTGCTCAGTCCTTTCAGGCCCTTGTTTTAAATGTAAAGGCTGTCGTTTGATTTCGTTAATGAATGGAGTTTCTTTAAAAAAGAAAATCCAAAATGCCATAAGAAAAGTCAATAGGGTAACCTTCTAGGTTCTGAAAGAAACCTGGAACGGGGGGAAACCTACGCTACAAAACTTTATAAGTAAGAAAAGAAAGAGAATCTGCAGCAATAATAAATTAGATTTTATGTTTACTAGCACAGGGTGGAAAATTAAAGAGATTCATACTGTAAGCGTACGCTCCTTATAGTCACTGCAGAGTTGTGCACTTTATGCACTTATAGCAGGAAATGACCCCACCAGGTATTGGTGAAAAAATAAAGCCCACCCTGAAAGACTAGAAGAAAACCAGATCTAAGTCTGCACCCCACAAAGTACAAGTATACCCAGTACTTACAACTGTAAGTAAGTGATTTCCTCTCTGACTCAGTGAGTGGTTAAATTGTCAAATCTCTGGTTGCAGAAATTTAACTGACAAGCAAAACACTGAAAACAGGCCGACACAACCATCTCCCTTAGTTTCTCCTGGTCAGAACGGTGGGCCGCCCCCACTTCAGGGGCAGTTTAAGGACAGTTTCTGACACTTTTATCTGCAGTACTTAAATTAACTTGAATGTTAGTTTCATAGCATAACGGTCCTATGGCCATATTTACGCTTAACAGCTTGAAATAATAAATCGTACCTCGTTCCGGGACACCTGACATCAAACAGCTGGTTACAGATAACTGAGGCAGAAAGCGGGGTAGATGAGAGCTGGATGGCAGGGCATTACCCGATCAGAATCTAATTCAAGAATGCTCCACCAGAGACTAACAAATGTTTTTTTTTTTTTTTTTTTTTTTTTATGACTGGATTTCATGAAAGACGCTCAATGATTAAAAAAAAAAAAGATAATTCTGCCATGTGTGTTTTAGAGTGAGTGATGTTCCATCAGGGTGAAGCTGATCAGGTCGCGCTAGTAAACACCATGGAGGACTAGTCACTTCTGATACATTTTGACAAATTCTGAAACATTCGGGTTTCATTCCATTCTGCCCTGTTCAACAAATCTCTTCCGTGTAAAACAAGGGGAAAAACGAAAAGAGCTCTGAACAGTTGCTTTGTGTGATGCCTTGTAGAGGCAATTGGGAAGTGTGTCTTTAAGAGCGGGGTAGATTTTATATTAACTAGGTAACAATTTATAATAAAATAATAAAACAAGTAGACATAGTTAGCATAAATGCTTCTGGGCGATGAACTATCCAAAATGAGATGGACGGATTTTACAGAAGATGTTGGGTAGTAGCTTTAGATTAGATTTTGTCCTGAGTCAGGTTGAACGTGTAGGGGATTTATACTTTTACTGTAATGTCGAAAAAAAAAAGATTTTAATCTATTCCCATCTGCGTCTTTATATATTAACACAAAATCCAGATAATCTAAGGAAACAGGGCTGTGATGTAAGCACCCCCTTTTCTCCCTCGGTATGGACTCTGCTCTACATAAACATCCCGTCTAAAAGCAAAGTCCAAATATGGAGTGAAGAGAGAGGAAAAGAGGATGAGGGTAGGGAAACCGTCGTCCTGGTTGTTCAATGACTGACACATTTGCTGTGAAACAAGACAAGTATTGGGGATGTTTGACGCTGATAGACCAAGACACTTTAAGAACAAGATAGAAGTACAGTAAATGCCTCCCTGTCACACTCACACTTATGGACAGAAACTAAAAGGTCGACTGATGATCTAGCTCTGTCAGCTGACTGATGTTAGCAAAAAAAAAAAACTATTTTGTTCTAACCAGGATTAATTTGAATTTCACAGGGCCACAGTGATCACAGCAGGACTGCAGTCCCTCATTGTATTCCCCGATACCAATGCTGCTTCGTCACTTTTTCCAGAACGAGCTCTCATTTGATCTGCTCCCGTAAAAACGGCCCTCCGTCTGAGACTGTCACCGTTTATCCATATTACAGAGATAACGGGCCCATCTTCTGTGGTTTGGCGGTGTCAGATGAGCTGAGTGTGGAGGAGACTGTCGGGGGGGGGGGGGGGGGGGGGGGGGGGGGGGGGGAGTGATTCATTGTGTTGCTCTCTAATTGAATGATCCTGCATTCATCGTGGGCATGACGGTGAGATCATCGTCCATCATTAGACGTGCTAGGTTTTGGAACTGAGCTGCAGGACAGAACGTGGTGTGCTATAGACTCTGTTTGTCTCTTTTTACGTTTAATCACAAACCGCCCGCACACTTCATTTTCTTTGACACTTTGGAAATGAAGAGACCCTGGCCAATTAAGGTCCCGAGTTGTGTCCATTTGTTTTTTGGGAAAGACTCTTGGTCGCAAGTTAAAAAAAAAAAAAACGTCACTGGACGACGTAGCTAGTGATCGTTAACGCTGTTCGGTCTGTTTATCTGAAGTTCCTTTGTTGCATTTAAACGTAAAGAGACATTTCACACTGATTCAGTCATTTTCTTTGGATCATTTAAAGACATTATAGATACTCTGTTTGGGGGAATTGTATGTATTGATGATCAGTGTTCTGATTTTATGTTACTCGTATCAGGATTGTTACCAGTGGAGGAGAAAGACTTAGACAGCTTTATTTGTCATTTTGTATGCACAAAGTGCGTTCAGAACAAAATTTCATTTGCATACAGCTTGAAAAATCACAGTAAATTGCACTAAATTTCAGGATAAAGATGCAATTTCAGGATAAAGATGGTCCCAAACTATAAGTTTGGGTTAGTGTCTGAATGGTTTTCCCTCTGATGGCTTAGCTGATCTCCTGAAGTTGTTACTTAGCAAGGGTTTGGAGGTGAGGCGACGTTCCCAGACAGGTGTTACAGTCATAGTCCCAAACAGGAAGTAAACTGACAACCGGCGAAAAGATCTAATGGCGGCTTTTGGTAACCTCCAGGAGTTCAAGGGCGCAAATAAACTATGAGTAGGCCTTACAAAATCCCTAGGAGAGCTGGATTATTGACACTGGTGTTAACTGCTACATGTGCTTATAGGGCATTGCTTTAAGAGTTGTTGGAAAGGAGTGAGTGTGCCGAACGGTACGAGCTCCCCTAGTGTCGAGGAAGACTCAGCAGCACAGGAAAGAAGTGGGGGAATGGAGGAACTTG
Organism: Fundulus heteroclitus; assembly: GCF_011125445.2. Taxonomy (NCBI): domain Eukaryota; kingdom Metazoa; phylum Chordata; class Actinopteri; order Cyprinodontiformes; family Fundulidae; genus Fundulus; species Fundulus heteroclitus. Next base: position 19,669,878 of record NC_046375.1, read on the forward strand.
GTAGTTGGACAGTCTGGCAACAATGGGGATTCCTACCTGTTAGGATGTAGCTTGAAGACATGATTGGAAACTGGTGGGTGTGCACCAGAGAAGGAGTCGCCCGCTCTGTCCAGAAGAACCGGCAACACAGGAAAGGTGGAAGCAAGAAGGAAGAGAGGAAAAACCCAGCCACTGCAGGGTCGTGACGAAGTGTCTTTTCTCATTACTGAAGGTCAACGTGGGTGGTGGGATTTTTTTTTTCTTTCTCTCCAGCAAATACATATCATAGCTGCTCTCTAACACTGATACTGACAGAAACCCAACCGGTGGAGTAGTGTTTACTGCGACGCGGGGCAAATTAAAAACGGTTATTTGCCAAGTCAGACGGAAAAGTTTAACGATTGTCAACCGCACCAGAGATTACATCCTCTGCAGTAATGTCCGATCTACCATATCCTAATGAGGGAAAAGTTTAGCCCGGCGGTGACTTTACAGGCCATTTTTCATTCTAACCTTCACTGTCAGCGGCAAGTAGTGACTGAGGAATTAGATGGTTGACACAAATGATCTTTGGCAGGATGTCTGGGCTCTGCCTGAAAGATATGATGTGGAGCCAAGTCATCTGGGGGGATTCGCGAAGTAGAGCTGAGGCTCTTCTGTGTCAAAAGGAGCTAGCGGAAATGGTTTGGGGATCTGTCAAGGATACCTCTGGAGTGCCTTTAACAAGCTCGATGCAGGCGTGTTCTACTGGTTCCTGACCATGGGACCCATCCGGGACAGGCCAGAAAGATTATGTCTCTCAGCTGCAGACCTAAGGAGAAGGGAAGCACTGGCAGCTCTGCTTAAACTGCTGGCATCCTCACCTGAACTGCATAAGAATTAGAAATCGGAAGGTCAGATGGATGGAATGGATCTGCACTTTACACAAGCAAATTGTTTATCTATCCCTGAAAAGGTGGTGGGGTTTACAAGGGGAATAGAAAGAGACTCAAATCGTTGCTTTACTTTTCTTTTCTTTCTTTTTTTTTGAAGTGCAAAAGTATTAATACACCTTGGATTTTTCCGTATTTTGCAGTATTAGAATCACACCATTTGTTTTATTAGTATTTTAAGTGACATAAACACAGCATGGATAATTCTGTCATTTTGACGTGATAGAGAAAGGATACATAATACTAAAAATGAGCACAAAGAAAAATCAGAAAAGTGTAGTGTACTTTTGTTTTTCATTTTTATGTAAAACCACCTATTGCTAAAATTACAGCTCCTACACTCTTGGGGGGGTGTCCCAATTCAGGGGCTACATCCTTTGAAGGCCATGTTTGTATGCCGATTATGTCACAGTACAGTTATTTACGGTGGGGACAGCGGGATTAACTTTCAGGCTTCATTTGTTTGGGTTCACAGCTGCTTTGAGCTCTCTCGGTTACAAGGCAACATGAGAATCGCCATGGTAAGGGTGTGGACAGCTGATTAAGGCTGGACCATCCCAATCCGCTAGCTGATCTCTTCCGCTCTTCTCTTTTTTTTGACCGATAAAAGATCCGGCCTACGTAGATCGGGTCCTTCAAAGGGTCCTCTAAGGGTGTGTCCCTTAATTGGGACACACCCTTGGACTATCTCTCTATCAGCTTTGTACATGCAGAAACAAAAGGTTTATTTAAATGATGCTTGCCTAGTTTTCCTGGTAAAATTGCTCAAGCTCCGTCAGATTATTTATTTATTTTATTTTTTTTGTGTCTGTGTGTGGCGAGTGGGGCACAAGGGAGGGATGGTGTGAATGAGTTTTTTTTTTTTTTTTTTTCCAGGTTTGGGTTCGGTCCGCTCCCTCTCCCAAGATCATCTCAAGTCTCCAATAGGTGCGGAGCCCATCCCCCCACGTCCTGCCCTCCTCCGCTGCGTTGGCGGGCGCCTTGACCCTCTGGCGCGTTGACGGTCCTCGGGTTTGGGGCGGGTTCCCGGGTGGGCGCCGGCCCATTCCCGGCGGTGGCTTCGCGGGGCCTGGCCCCCCGGGGGGCGGCCGGGGCCCCTGCCGCGGGGGCGGGGCGCCCCTGGGGCCTCTGGCCCCCAGGGCCCATGGCCAGGACCACTTCAGCGCGGCCGGCTGCCGGCGGAGCCCACGGGCTCGTCCCCGCGGCTCTTGGGGGCGTCAGCATTGCGGTGGCTGGGGGATTTCCTCGGGGTCGTCTCTCCTCTTTCCTCAGGGGGGGGGGGGGGGGGGGGGGGGTTGCAGATTTCCTGTGAAGGCCCCTCTCGGGCGCACTGCTTTGGGGGCCCCTTTGGGAGTCCGGGGTTATGGGTCCCCTGACCCCTGCCACTGTGCTCGGGGAAGGTGGGTCTTCGGTTCTCCACAATCACTATCAAGCTATTTCCTTCTGGATAATTTTCACCTAAACTAGTGCACTCTCACAATCTCCCACAGGTGCTGGGTCCCAGGTATTAAATGTTCACTTATATACAGGAAGGCTATAATTTATTTACTTTCTTTTACTTTTTTTTTTTAGGTATCACATTACACATGTCAGCTTAAATAATAATACATATGATTTAGCAATGGTATCAAGGTGTTACACGATTGTATCTGTTGCTTTATGTCTGTTGGTTGTGCTGTTCTTTTTGTGTCTCTTTCCAGGTGATGGAGCAGACAGAGGACATTTTATCATTCTCTTCCTATTATCTATTCTTTCTTTCACCTCTTCTTTCTCTTTTTTTTCTCTTCTTGTTTTTCTTTTACTCTCCTACTTTCCCATTGTAGTGTCCATATAATTTGAAATTCTCCCTGCAGGAATCACAATAAAGCTATTTACACGCACAAATCAAGCGGAGCATTATGGCGAAAGCTGTTTGCTCCACTTGTGAAAGTAAAATCTGTCGAGCTCTATTGGGCATTAAGATATCAATTTTTATTGCCACATTGCTAGACAGGACACTGGGGGAAAAAAAAAAGAAAAAAAAAAAAAGATTGGATGGGCATCTGGGGATGGTACTATTCACACTTTCCTACCAAATATTCTAAATTAAATTTAGCTCTGGGTTTTGACAAGGAGCTTTTTAACATATGTCTATTTTTTGAGCTGTTATTTTATGGCCAGTATTCGTTAGACCTATGTAGCCTCTAGCAAGTTCTCTTTGAGGATTACCCTGTATTAAGCTTGATCTTCCCATCTTTCTAACTATCAGCTTCCTTGTCCATGCTGAAGAAAAGCATCCCCACAGCACCATGCTGCGGCCACCACCGTGTTTCGCAGTTGGAATATTGAGCTCATAACGATGAGAAATGTTAGTTTTTCACCACACATACTGTTGAGCATGGCTAGAAAGTTTGCTTTTGGTCTAACTGGACCAGAGTACATTATTCTGCATGTTTGTCTAGTCCCCTATATAACTTGTAGCAAACTTAGAATTGGATTTCTCCTGGCTTTATTTTAACAATAGCCTCTTTCTTGACACTCTTTCAAAATGGTCAGATTTGTGGAGAGCAGTAATAGCTGACAGCAGACAGATTCTTCCACCTATTTTGCTGATCCCTGCAGCTTCCCCAGAGTTACAATAAGTCTTTTGGTTGCTTCTCTGTTTTTATGATTATGGATATTATTTTACTTCCACATCCTGCTTTAAACTTCAAAATTTGATCTCTGACCTGTCTGGTGTGTGTACTTGAACTTGCAGCTGAGTAAGAACATAGTTTTTTTGTATTTCACCACTGAAGTGAAGAGCTTTTTTGGGTCCTCACTTTTTTTCTGGGCTAGGGTTTAGGCTAAGGCTAAGCTGTCAAGTTAGGGGTAGGTTTGTAATGGCAAAGGTTTCCCTGTTAGGCTATAGAAAGCGTTGAAAACGAATGGAGGTCAAAGCACGGTCCTCAGTAAGTATTTAAAACAAGGGTGTGTGTGTGTGTGTGTGTGTGTGCGTGCGTGCGTGTGTCTGTGTGTGTGTGTGTGTCACATAAAGTCCTAATAAAATACATGGTTGTCTGTGGTTGCAAACTGACAAAATGGCTGACATTATTGGAGTTCAGGAAAAGGTATGGATCTCTATGGCATATAAGTTAAGGAATTCTTTATTAATGTTAGAATAACTCTTATTCGTAAAATGTGTTCAGCATTATGAAAAGGAAATAGCTGTAGTGGAGGTCCGTGCGATTTGAACTGGGTACCTTCACAGAAAGTAAGCATGCTGCTTCCAAAAAAGTTAAAAAACAAAAAAACTGGACTATTTTCCGAAGTTTGAAGACATTTCGCTTCCTATCCAGAAAGCTTTCTCAAATCAAAATCTGTTAATATAGTCATTTTTTGGAATGACCATGACCTGGATTACTGAGAATCTCCACCAGCACAAGCATGCTGCACTAACCACTAAGCCACCAATACTTTACGCATCCCATATCCATCAAAAACATGAACAAAGTAATATTAACAGTAATGAGGCATCATCCTCAGTCAGTGTGTTTGTCAAAATAAAGACATTAGATCTAGAAAATTTATAATTGTAAGACACAGGGTCTGGATTCAAGACATTTGGTGTACCTGGGTTTTTATAGCTGTCTTGCACATGCACAACAATAAATAATGCAAGCGAACCTCTTTCAGCAAAGTCCTGCATGGACGATGATTTAGTAAGCGTGTTTGGAAGAGGCAGAAAGGTAAGAGAGGGTGCTTGACCTCCCGTACAGACCTGGGAAGTTCAGTACAGGTTGTCCTGACTGTCGCAACAGTACAGCCTCACAGCTTAGTCGTCAAGTTAGATCCATGGATCAGCTCCTCGCGTCTCTTCAGAATATTTTTTGTTTAATAGCTCTCAACGAGTTTGGTAGTGTTATTGTGACACGACATATACATGTGTGAATTTGGAGTGGGTTTGAGTGGGGGTCACCTTGACTTTCCCTCTGCAGTGCAAATCAGAAAGTTGGAGCAGGCAATCATTCTCAAATTTGTCTATCGAGTCTCACATCAGAGCACAAAGAAGCAATTTACCCTCTCAGCACCGCACAGAGTAAACACGCAGGCGGCAGCCGCAGCCTCTCCTCCGCCCCTTCCTCCACGCGCACCAGCGATAAAAAAGACACGGGGACGGGGCGAGCGTCTGCTCGGTACACAGGTAAATGGACAAAATGATCCAGTTTGCCTCATTAGAGCGAGACGCTGTGTGCCCAGTGACACCAGCAGAGCTCGGTTGTCATGGAAACCAAGCAGTTTTTGTCACAGCCTCTATCCACATCTCTCTTTTTCTGCCTCTGATTTTTTTTTTTTTTTTTTTGTTCATTCAGGGGACAGTCAGATCACTGATACTCTACACCACAGGGCTATGACTCATGCACATCCTCTTTTGCATCTGGAACAAAAAGAAAAGGGGGGGTAGGAACACAGCATATACACATACACACATAAGAATGCAACGAGAACTATGCATACTTTCTGCAGAATTCACTGTATTTGTACGGAAATATGAACTTATGGATTTATTGATGATTCCATAGGGACTATGCACGTTTAGAGCCGCATCACATTGTCTTTTCCTCATCTCTGAGTCAGAATACTTCTATCAGCCAGTGAGATCTGGACTGTTGTGCCTCGTTAAATATCAGGTAGATTAAGTGCTTTGCTTGCTATATTGTCTCACTGATCAGATGATGCGCTCAGCAATATCTCCTCTTATTTAGGCCAACTGGAGGACAGAAAATGCAGGACTGTATAGAAGCAAGGCCAGAATCTGACTGATGTGGGGGAGAACGAGAGACTTAGCGCGTGGAACCGAATCCGATCTGCAACAGTGTATTAGACAAAGCAGCAGGATTTGTTTTTGCACTGCCACCAGGGGATTTTCATTTGATCTTTAGGAAGTTTGGGCTATTGCAATCCACACGACATACAAATGCACACCCTGAGGTGCGAGGTAGAACAAAGAGATGACTGACCCCATGTCGCATTGTTCTCCTGCTACTGCCTGCAGCAGTTTCATCAAAGTCCCTCATCTGGCAGCTCTTTGTGCGCTTGCGCGGTGCATGCACGCACACAGACTCGCACACACATTGTGACCATTTATCTATCCTGCCAGCTTGATCTGGTTGTTTATCTTTTCAATCTTTCCCTAACTCATATGGACATGCATGCATTACCCCCCACTCCCTTTCCCTCCCTCCTCTATCTTTTTTTGCTACCACATCTGGCTCAGCATGTGGCATACACTGATGTATAGATAAGGGATAAAAGCACATCCAAGAGACTTGATGAGGCTTTTGTGTCATTGTGTCACAGTTTCTCAGCGTCAGCATTGCAGTGACTCTGCAATTATTCAGCGGATTGCGCATTTTCCATGTTAAGGTTTCTCTGATGTCCCCGTGACGATGCCGTGCACAGTTTGGCAGAGGATACAGCAAACCGGTTAGGATGAGAACAAAATTCATAAGGTTTTGACCTACATGCAAAACACCATGTGTTGTGGAAACTGAAGGCCGCACGTCACCCTGAAAACATAATCAGAGCAGTGAATGATGGTGGTGGAAGTATCATACTGTGGGGATCCTTATGTTCAGCAAGGACAGAGAAGCTAGTCAGAGTTGCTGGGAGTCTGGGTTGGGTTAAATACAGTAAAACAGTGAGAGGCAACAAAAGATAAAAGACTGGGACAGAGGAAGAACAAGGTCAGACAAATCCAGTCTGAAAATATAAATGTGAATACAACAATTAATGCAAGCTGTCTCATGCCTGCCTGCTATATTTTTCACAAAACAGTATTTTGTTTTCTATTGTAAAGGGAATTCAACTGCTTGGATACTGATTTGTTCTAATGTAAATCAGTGGAAAGACGTGTTGGTTGGAATTAAGCGTGTCCCCCTCACATTTTTGCTATTTCTGGTTTATTTCAAATCCTCTCTTTGAATAATAGGGCAGGTATAATGAGAAGAACAGACCACAGTGAGGGCTTTTCTATGTCTTCAGTCACACTACTAATAGGAAAGCAAAAAAAACTGAATTTAATAGCAGGTCATTTGCAAGGAGAATTAAAGAAATCCATCTGCTGAATTGTAGCAGAAACTCGCCATAGGCCTTTAACTCTTTGTTTTGATTATTTTTTTCTTTGCATGACTGATCCCTGTTTATTAAAGGAGAGGGATTAGGACTCAATAGGAGAAATCATAGCCGCAGTGATGATCATGACATATGCGCATTTTCTTCATTGTTCCTCCCCCCCATAATAAACAGCACAATGCCTTGCTTTGTTTCGTGTTTCATCTTTATCCAAGTCATTTATGTTTCGGTCTGCTCTTGGGTTTCCCTACAACCCCCACCGTGACACGTCTAAGTAATCAAACAAATTATGCACCCCGACGACAAAATTAGCCTGCCTCCCCGACAGAACGGAGAAAGGACGCGGCACGGGCGCGCGCGCAGGAGATTTGCCACATTGTTACGGCTTGTTTTCAGGACCATCTGTATCCATCGCGCAGTGCATTAAATGAACTAATGAGATGTGAAACTGGCTGTTAAAGTCCTTGATTGCGAAGTGTGGGCCCGATCTCATAACAGAGCAGCGTGAAACATAAAACAGGCAGCTATTTTCTGGCCAAGTGCAAATCAAACATCAGTTAACAAGAAGGTGGGAGAGCCTCGCATTCGTCTCGCTGGAGTCTGGGCTCGGCGGCGCATAGCTGATGAGTTTCCTGCTTTAGTGCTTCCAACCAGTCAGCCAGCCGCTCCCTGGCAAAGCAGCCCGTGGATGACTCATCGCGTGGAGCATGTGATCCTTTTCTTAATGCACGCTCACACTCATACGGCTCCGTTTATCTGCCAGGGGGATTTCCTCCCCAACACTGCACGCCACTGCCGTAGAGACATCCCTGGAAGAAAACAGTAAAAAAAAAAAAAAAAGGGATACCCTGCAAATCTGCCTGTGTGTGGGTGTGCATGTTTCTTGTAGCGTGTCTGCTAAAAAAAAAAATGTTTGTGTTCATCGCAGGCTGAGTGGACGTGTGAAGGAGAGAGTGCTGATTTTCCTACAGGCCACGGTTTGACGAGGGATGAGTCATCCGGATGGAGACCCCGAGGAGGAGAGGCAGGTTGGTGATTCACCCTTTTTAAAAAAAGAAAAATCACACTCAGGGAAGGGGATAAATGGATGTGTGTGTGTGTGCCTGTGTGTAATATTTGCATTAACAATTCATTGTGCGTGTACATTGAGGACAACAAATGTGAATTCATGTGTATGAAAGCGTTTGCCGGCACACAGGGTGATGAAATCTTTAGGTTTGAACGCATCCGTCATAGAACTCATAGAAGTCTGATTTAAACATTTTTTTTTGTCTTGTGAGCTGTTTTTGTTTATCTCCCCTCATTTTGTGGAGAGTTGGCATATACATGTATCAGAGAAATGCCACGGGGGATTCTTCCCTCCATTAATCCACCCACCCTCCACCTTTTATCGGCTTGCTGAGACAATACAAATGGCAAAAATGCAACATGGCTGCGAGCATCTGCAGTTCTTATGCAAATGTGACATAAATGATCTCATTATTTTCTTGTCAGATATGTTTTGAGCCTTGAATACTAATGCAATCAGATAATTGCGTGTAAGATATCGGGGCTAAATTAATATTCCAGTGCAGGGGTGTCAAACTCTGGTTTTTCAGGGCCGGTGTCCTGCAACATTTAGATGTGTCCCAAGTCCAAAAGGCCTGAATCAAACGGCTGAATGACCTCCTCAGCATGTAGCCAGGTTCCTCAGTGGCCTGCTAACGACCACATTATTTGATTCAGATGTGCTGAAGCAGAGAGACATCTAAAAGCTGCAGGGCACCGGCTCTTGAGGACTAGAGTTTGACACCTGTGTCCTTTATTCCAGTGCCACCGAATGTGCATGAAATGTGTTATTCAAAACCTTTAGTGCCTGTGTGAAGGTTTCAACACGTTTATGTTGCCCATCTCCAAAGCTTGTTTGCATGTTTCTGATACTAGCAGAAGCATGCAAAAAGGTAGTCAGCAATTAAAAGATGGGTTTGATTGCTATTATTCCAATAAAGATTTTTGAATGAATTACTGAGAGGTGTTCCATTGCAGCCTATTCTTATTACCTTTTTACGTTTTGAGTTGTTTTAAATAGCTAAAGTCGGCTGAAACAGAGTCCACCTTTCCACACTTTGAATATGTACGTACTTTCTACTTATAATAATTGAAAAGTATTGTGATAGAAGAGACATCTTTCCATTATAAGGAAACTACGAACTCCAAAGAGCATCACTCCATAAAATCCAAGCAATTCCTTTAAAGTGTCCTTTTAATAAGCAATATTAAGCCACATCATTATTTCATTAGTTATTGCTGAGCTGAAATACCAACAGCTCTAACTTTCATTTCATAGAAACATTCTTTCAGCAACATTTGAAATTATGAAATTTTCACTTTTTACTTGTTTTTGGTACTTCCACCCTGGGTCTCTACTGCTTCTAGAAACAGTCCAAGTACAAAGAAAAACCAACAAACATCTAGCTGTTTTTTGGCAATTAATAAATGTCTTGTTGGTGTCTGGAAAATGAGCTGTTTCAAAAACCTCCTGATTGTTACATCACAATCAGCGGGCACTGCCTCTCACCAATTACATGACATGACTTCTTTATCACATCTTACATTGAAGTCATAATTGTTATTGGAATAAATCACATACACAACATTGGCATTAATACATGCCAAAACATTTGCATATAATTCCCTTATACTTAACTACAGTTGAAAAGACAGACAACGAATGGTTAGCATGATGGTAATTTGATTGAAAATCCCACGGGGAAGCTAGCATAGTTAGCATGGTTATTTTTTCTCAGATTGTTCTGACCCAAAACAACCAAAATGCCTCCTAGAAGTACTCTACACAAACAACACTTCACAAAAACATTACACTCACAGACAGATGTTTCAAAAAAGTTGAGTTAGTTTACGCAGATGACTAATGGTTAGCATGATGGTAATTTGCATTGAAACTCCCATAAAGACGCTAGCCAAATTAGCATCTTACTTTTTGTAAGGCTGCATCCGAAATGGTCTAATTCGTAAGGACTCTTTAGCTAAACCAGTATCATCTGAATTTGCTGAGTGTGTCGCCGTTCGTTATAAGTGCTGTCCAAAAAGTGCAGTAAGCATGGAAGGAGGCAGGAAAAGGAGCCTGCATGCTTCCTATCAGAGTTCCTTTAGCACTGGGAGCTTGTGATGTACCTTACTGGCGCTAAGGAGCTATAAGGAATCCCACAATCCTTTATGTAACATGCAGCTTAAGCGAAAATTCAGACTGAAGAAACTCTATTGCCTACCTCCATCAATCAGGGACTCATCCGCCTCCGACGCAAGCCAATCAGCTTTGAACTGCTCCTCCTCAAAGCCAATCAGCATCCTGGGTTCATCTTAAAAAGAACTCCACATCCTCGTCTCGGCCTTCTGCTCAGCGAGCAAGCAGTGGCTGCGCGTGTCCGGTTTGGATTCTGTCGACCGGTTTCAACCCACCTCCATCCCCTTCTCCACCATTGTACCAAGCTCCGCCTGGCTTTCCTATGGTGCTCCTTCAACCTCGTTCCTATCAGAGTGTAATTCCTCCTGGACTCTCAGGGAATTCCCAGCCACTCCTTAAAACGGTCCGGCAGAAGACCGCCATGCTGAGCCTGGTTCTGCCAGAGGTTTCTTCCCAAGGGGGAGTTTTTCCTCTCCACAGTCGCTTCATGCTTGCTCATCATGGACAGTTCATGCAAACCTGTGTTTATCAAGTTGGACATCAAGCTCAAACAGATCATCATATGGACTGAACAAACTTTGCTTATCTCCACTCCACCACCAGTTTCAGACCCGGGGGGAAATATCCCTATTCTCATACGCCTGCTAATGCATATTCAAGTATAATTCAGCGTGAATTTTTCCTGCCGAGGTCTGAGCGCCAAACTCTTAAAATATTGTATCAATAAAATTCTTCTAATTGCCTTTTCTTTCTGTGTGAGTTTTTCAGATTGAAATGATGTATATGCACGTATACGGTGGAATAAAGCAATGCGAGGTCAGTCAGTAATGCCAGTGCTATTCACAGGCTACTTTTTCTACCTTCTTCCTTACTGACTGCCCTATTCGGACAGCACTTGCCGTGGTGACCGCTGACGCACTTCCGCTTTGGATTGAGCCCCAGTTTGTGTAATGGAGAGTTCAGCCATAGAACACATTTGTCTAACTTACGTTCCTTAGTTCTTTTTTGGAAAGCTGTAGGCACGGGTTGATTTGAATCAAGCATGTACGATTCCGTCGAATAATGACGTCAGAGTTGAAGGCTTTTCAAAGTTGGCACAGCAGTCCGAAGCTCCTTTCCTACCCACAATAGTGTTCTTACTGTTGACCCCATGAAAAATAAAGGAACAGGAGCTTCCTAGAAGTATCTTACACAAACCAACACTTTATAGAAACATGGCACTCACAGACAGATGTTTCTAGGCAGGTGAGAAGATATAAAAGGATAGTTTACTTGTGGCTTTCAACCTAGCTCTGGTACTCTCTCTATGGTAGCCCTGTAGGAATAGGCTACTTACCATTCAGAAACTATTACTGCATCTTTGCTGGTTGTGCAGGAAGCTCCAGTTCTTCTGCTTCTGACTCAGTGTGAAAGATGTACTGGAGGAGGGGGACTAGCTACAGCTTATTTGCATAGAAGTGACAGAGCCCTAAGACAGCAAATTTTGAAAGGATCTCAAAGTAGATGAAATGGGGAGGTAAAATCTCATCTGAGAATGATTTTTGTGCAAAAAAATGCAATGAACGTGTTGTATTGCCCTTAGACCTGTCCTATATGTTTAAAAGGCAGCATAATAAGTCACCTTTAAAGGTTTTTGAAGAGCTATGGACGTTCTGCATTCATCAATACAATGACATTCAGCAAAAGAGCTCACAGAAACCAAAAGTAGACTGGTTATAGCAGTCAAAGACTGTCTCCGTACATTAAGATGATTTATCAGCTGGGCGGGATGCTTGGCTGATGATGAGGCAGTTATCTACAATAGACAACAGCAAGATCATCAATCTTCCCCTCCAACGATGATACGGTGTCTTTGTGAGAGAGTGTGAGTGAGAATGGATGTGTGGTTCCTTGTAGGTGAAAGCAGGACTTGCTCATTCTCAGTCTTCTTCACGGGAACCCTGACACACACACACACACACACACACACACACACACACACTGATATGCTCAAGGAAGGGTCACATACAGCCACACAAATTGGTTTTAGCTGAGGTTTCAGCGCTGGTAGATTAATCACATCTCTTTGAAATTTTGAATCAGACTCTTGTCTTTTAAAATTCAAACATTGTTCCTAGCCTCTCCATTTTTATTCCTCGACTTTCATCTGTCTTTCTTGTCTTCACATTTCTTACAGATCCCCCTTCTTTCCTTCCTTTAATCAATGTCTCATTGTCACATTTTCTGCGTTTCCCCTCTTCCATCTCCGCTCTCCTCCTTGCTCCACGGCTGATGAATAGAGTGGAAAGTTCTCCCACAGTATCGCTGAATGCAGCTGCCGTATTATCCGTCCACTAAGTCCTCCTGCGAGCTGTTAAATATAGTTCCACTTTCAGTATTATTCTCGCTCTGCTGTTAAAGTTAAGGCATGGCTTTAGCTGTGCTTATCGCTTCAGAGACCGAGCTTGTTTTTGCTCCTTTGGGAAGTACAACCTTGGAATGCGTCTTTCATCAAGGAAGAATGATATCAGCGTGTCACCAAATAAGACGAGACCATTAATTTCCAGCGGGCTGCACTGCTTCAGGAGACAAACATTCATTTTGGGGCTGGCTGATTAGTATGCATCCATACTGAAACAATGGAAAATCAAAACCCCTTGAACTATACATGCATTTAAATAAACAATGCACCCATTGTGACTGACAATTATTTTTAATTACACACAGAGACACTGACAATGCAGCAAATTCAGACGATAATACCATGATCACCAGTTCTGTATCAGTAATTTTCTTGTCTTTATCCTGGGAGGTACATTTATTTTTGTTTTCCTTTTATTTAACTACATCTTTCATTACAGCTAATCATGACCATGAATACTGTATACTTTTTTTTCCTTCCGTTTTGGTGTTAAAAAAACCCTACATATCCAAGAAATAAATTAAAAAGCTATATTCATTCTTCATTTGGAAAAATAATTACTATGCACAAATAGTGATGAAGCAAGGTACAATCTCTGGTAAATGAGCTCAAAGGGACCAAAGATCTGAAGTGCCCTCCACACTTATCGGCTCCCCTCGTTAATATGTAAGACTCGGACCAATTCCTCTTTTATTTGAGTAGCTTTATTTCACAATATACTGTGCAGTTTACTTGAAAATAAATGGAACAGATATTTTAAAATGAATTTGGATGTAACTCTTTTAAATGGGTCAAAACTTTAAATAGGTAGACATGACATGACAGTGATACCCACTCTTGGACACAGGCAACAAGGCTGGGTAGGGATCCAGCTTAATCGCGTCACCACACACGGCAGTAAATGGTAAGGGAGGTATCCAAAGCTCATCATCAGGTAACAGCAGAAAAAAGTGGTATATTGAAGTCATCGGGGCTCCATAAGCAACCTATCATGATGCTTGGATGTTGTGCTAATTAGTTAATCCCACTCACATGTATTAAGCATTTTTCTGTTGATTCCCAGCTGTATTTAAGTTCCAGGTTTTAGTTCCTCCTGTGTTGCGTCGTCTGTTTTCCTCGGCTGTTTTCGATCTCTGTTCCCATGCTATATTTTAAGTTGGCTTCATTAAAATGCTATTATTTTCAGTATGCGCCTGCCGACGTATTGCTGCCGCTTTGGTCCTTCACCCCAAACTCTGACAAAACCTTAATATCTACATGCACACCCATTGTTTGAGTGGGACAAAAAGCAAAGTTTGCCCTAATATCACACACTTAAATGTGTGGAATTTGATAGATTCAACTTAAACTCCAACTGTAACTTTGTACTTTGGTCAGAAGAAGATTCACCTGCAAGGGAACCTTGTCAGTATGCATGGAACCATGAAACCTTTTGAAACAGGAGGCTATTTGAACCAAAAATCAAGTGGGCTCTGCAGCACAAATAAGAATAGGTCGGCATTGGGTCTTTTAGCAAGATAATGATCCAAAAGCTGTGTTCCCCAATGAGCAAAAACAAAACCGTACTTCAAGGCCATATCTGTTCATAGACTCAAAGCTGAAAAAGGCATGAGAGGATCCAGAACTTGTTGATCTAAAGCAGGGTTCTGCAACCTTTACAATCCAATGAGCCATCTCTGCCCTGAGTCCAGCTAAATAAATCAGTTTTACCTGACATTTGATAAAGACAACTTATCATTTTTGAATATCTTCTACAGGCAAATTTGTTTTCATTTTAAGTTTAAAAGAAATGAGGAAGGATACATTCTCCTCTATGGGATGTGGACATTTGTCAAAGTTCCGTTAAGAAAAAAAATGTAAATAAATGTTTCCGGTACTTTTAGAGTCATTTTGTCGTGGAAATTCAATGTAAATATTCAGTGAAAAAGCAGAAAAACTGCTCAAACTTGCATTTATTGTTATTATATCTAGATCTGGGATCATTAGTTGGTTCTTAATCACTTTCAGCCAGTTATTAAGAGCCACTTGTGTCTGTGGAGTCGCAGGTTGCAGGCTTCAGATCAAGAGAGATTATGCATAAAGGTCAAAGACCCTTTAAAGTCCCACATTGTCCCTCATTAGCATTCTTGTTGTCCCACATTCATGTTTTTTTTTTTAGCTCCGGTCATCCTACTTGGAGATGGCAAAAAGATGAAGTTATCAAAGGGCTGCAACCACATTCTTGAAGAGGCTGCTGGTTAGAAACCCATCGACTGTCTGCAAAAGCCTTGGTGGAACACTTGGTGGCGGCTGCCAATGAGGTTTCAGTTTCCACAGTATAAGGTAAATATTAAAACGCTGAATGACTCCATGTGTGAACTCCAGGAAGACACCGCTACTGACCTAGAAAAAGTCACCCCCTAGTTTGCTCGCAGCTACACGATGAAGGAAGCCAACGATGACTCAAAGCGGGAACTTTTCACCCCCTTCGACCAGTGGTTTGTCTGTGGGAAGAACTTCTGTCAGAAGCTGTTTTCTGGCTATGAGTAACAAGTGGCAGATCATAGCTGCAAAAAGGATGCTTGTCATGAAGGTGTTGAACAACTTTGAGACTCTGGTCATTCAAAGTAGCGTGTTGTGTTTTATTTGGATAAACCATTTCTAATATCAGCTGTACTGAGCTATTTAATTGGGTCTTCTTCGGATTGTCTATTGCAAACAGCTGCTAGGTGGTACGTTTTGGCAATAAACCTAATTTGTGTGTGAGGGTGCTTAAATAGCTGTTCATGTATTCTGAAAACCTTTCACTTGGGTGTGATTAGCAAGCTCCATTTCAGAGTTTGGTCACATGTTTTTTTGGTTTACATGTTGGCCATGTTGGAAAAATAACCAACATTTTATTCTGTTTTATTTTAACGGACATTTCGGATCACGCATACTTCATAGCTCAAAGTGTTGATCAACTTCTGCATTGTTCCACTGGAAGAAATGTAACTCTAGGACTGGTTCTGTACAAAAAAAAAAAGAAAAAGGCATTTTAAGTCAAAGAAAGGTCAGAAAGCAACCTTCTCTCCTCGCTTACAACTACAGGTATCCGGTTAGCTTGAGCGCACACTATCAAACGGAGACAACACACAGACAAAGTGCTTCTTTTTGATCTCGACCGAGTGAGCCCTCGTCTTTTTGTCTTGCCACCGGCTGCGTTGGCATGGAAACCTCGTCGGAGAGAGGAACGCCGGGCCCGATCGGCAAACTGGGTCACGTGGAGAGCAAAAGAGGCGAAGGACCCACGCGGGCGCCCGGAGACACACACACGGCAGCCCCCTTTAGCTGCAGACGCAGCCTTACAAAGTAAAGAAACCCCTGACCTATTTCCCCACCAGGATAAAAGAACGAGCTGTGCTTCTTTTGCACAACATCTATGATGAAACACGCCGTGCACTTAAAGTATAATCAATCAGCTATACTGCTCTCTGGGTTTTTTTTTTTTTTGTTGTTGTTGCTCAAACCTCTTGGCCTCTGTGTTGGAAAGCTTATCTCCCTCCCTGTTTGATACTTTAGGTAGATACTGGTTTGGAAGTGTTGATGTAAGAGAGGAGCAAGAAGGCAAGACAGGGTCAAAGGCAACCCGGTTATCATTCGCTGCTTGAGGATACCCGTGCACAGAGATCCAGCCCAAGGTGCATGCAGCTCCACTTGGTTTTATGATCCATAAACCAGCTAAAGATTTAGTGTTACAAGAGTTTTGTGAGTCTTGGTCCTCTGCCACGTCTAGGTGACCTTGTAAAAGTATCTGCAGGGAAACATGATCAAATTAAAGATCATATTCACACACACACACACACACACACACACAGAAAAAAAATACCAAGGCACAAAAAAAAACAACAACAAAAAGTTTGCGGCAGAAATAGACTTCTCTCTTTCTGTCTTGCACTTTCCTTGCTGTTAGCCATTAATGACGGCGTAGACGATGCAAAGAGATATAAACAATTCGCAGACACACACCCACACGTTCCAGGGTGTCTGGGCTGCCTGGCCTTTCTGCTCGGTTCATGACAGGCATTCAGTTACATCATTCATCAGAGAGCGGAAGCTCGGATTACAGGAAAGGCAAAAACAGGCCTCCGGGGTCTGAACAAGCTGCGTGTGTCTGCACGCCAATGTGTGCATGCTCGCTTTGCATGCACGCTGCTCCTGTATGACGAATCAGGATGCCTGTCACGTTTCGCTAGGTGCATGCAAGATCACTGGGCTTCAGATTTCCATCATTTAGTTTGACGCACCGTTTTGGGGCTCTTTGCAAAGTTCCGAGTTGGGTATCCGTGCTTTGCAGTGGCTAGGGAAAGTGTCTGTGCCACTTAAACTTGTTCCATATTTTATCTCATTACAGCCACAAACTGCAGCATATTTTACTGGGAACTTGTGTGACGGACCATGAAACATGGTGGCCAGTGCCAAAGAGGCTGCAAAAGACTTGAGCCTAAGGTGGAGGTTCACCTTACCCCAGCCCCAAGCAAACAAACAAACCTTCAATGGAAGGATTTAGATTAAAGCTTATTCATGTGTTGGAATGGTCCAGTCAAAGTCCACCCTAAACATAAATGAGAATCTGTGGCAAGACTCGGACACTGCTGTTAATAGACAGACTATTAGAGACACTCCCCAAAGGGCTCTCCAACTAAAGCTGCAGGGAAAGCTGCCTCTACTAAGAACTGACTCAGGGAGGCAACTGGGTACACACTTTCCAGCTTTATATTTCTGGAACCATGTACTTTTCAGTTTCATGAGTATGTGCCGAGTTAGGTCCACCACATACGTTCCCAAGAAAATGCATAGAAAGTTCTGTTTTCTGTGTTACAAAATGTAAACAAAACGTCAAGGACGGCAACACAACGCACAGTATTTCATTCATGTGTTTCCAGTCTGCAATAGTACCTCTCATACTCGATAAATGTACATTTTGGATATATGATGAAGTTGTAAAGGCACCTTGTTACCAACAATTGATAAGCGGTGAGTTTGCGAGTTTTTGTTCACAGCTCCGAACTCCACCTCGCACCTCCCTCATTTTCTTGGCCGGCAAGCGTGAGTTAAACCAGAGCTCTGCAATTAACAAGAAGAAACAGGCTTGCAGATGTCCCAAAGTCAATTAAACATCAATAACTCCAGCTGGGGCCGGTGACTTCGTCTGTCTCGGTCTCGTCGCTCGTCTCTCCCTCTCTCTCTGGCCGGTCTGTCTCATGTTGTGCTTTTTTGCCAATAATTCGAAGTCTGTCCCCTCTCTCCTCCTCCTGTCCTTGTCAGACGCTGGGGCTGCTCTGAATTTCACAGTCTGTTTGAAGCTGCGTCTCAAGCATGTGGGTGAACAGGTGCCTTTCTGCGTGCAGCTGCGTTTCTTTCTCAGCATCTTGGCAGCAGGCTCCGTGCTCCCTGCCACTTTCATTGCAGTGATTTAGAACCAAACTTTAGGATTTATTATAAAAGGTAAAGTGCCATGGCACATAAGTCGCTACCAAGCACGATTTAAATATTAGCAGAAATGCATTGTAGCTCTTGGAAGCCTCTATGTTTCTTAATGTTAATGCCATGTCTCGGACAGTTAAATGAGTGTTATCTTAAAATTATTGAAAGACTATGCTCTAAACTTCTAGAATACTGAAACAACATAGCCATAAATAACACTGTTAAGTACACTCATTTTGCATTCACAACCTTGGATGAGGCTACTCAGGTTCTTTAGTTAACCTGTCCAAATTGTGTAAAAATTAGTTGATGGCCAAATTTGGGAAAACCCAATCAGACGGCTTTAGAAGACTTTGTACAATTGTAAAATTGACACAAAATGACATAGTGCATTTTTTAGATTTTCATTTGTTGAACACACAACAATAGAAATGTGTGATTTTCCTTCAAGTTGCAATGACGCACAGCTTTGCGTTGCTCCAGCACATCAAATCCCATCGAAATACATACCAACTTGTGGGTCTAACATGACAAAACAATTCAAAAGCTACATAAACCATTGAAAGGAACTTAAGGTTCTGTAGTCGCACTCTTGGAGAGTTGTTTCATGGGAATCGTTTTTCTGCACTTCTTTACAGGTATAGTGGGCAATCTTTTTTCGAGTTTGAGTTCTGGGGGGGGATCACATTATCTATTGGTTGTCCCGCGTGCCAATCATTGTGACGCGCTCACGTAACGACAATGTGCGTGCACGCTCCTTGCTAGATTCCGCTAACAGTTAGCTTCGGTGTTAGCCGTTCGTTGTAGCGCCGCTGGTCTCACCGTATACTTTGAAAACGGCTGAGAGTTGCAAGAAGCAAACAGTCCTACAAGTTTATGTGATGAAGAGGAAGGACTCAGTAGAAAGAAATAAGACCAGAGTGTTTGGGAGATTCTTTCACAGGATCCCCCTGAGGAGCAGAAGAGCAGATATTCAAAAAGAGACTTGTGCGTTTCCTACTTACATTTCCAGAAAAATCGTTCACTCTACCTTTAAAGTTGGGTTGGCCTATGAAAATGAGTCTCTTAATAATGATGTTTAATATTGGACTGCGTCATGATCTACTGAAGTTTTTGTGTAAATATGGCCAAATGATTCACTTATTTATTGTAAAACAAAATCAAACAAGAATGATAATTTTTCTCTGATGAATACAATCACATTTCAGATATAAATAAGCGGCTAGATATGTACCTTCAATTCAATTTTATTTATATAGCGTCAATGTTGCTTTTTTCTATTTACAATATTCAGTCTTTCTTACTGATCTGGGCTATAGACAACCTCCTCAACTACACGGTGTGTTGCTAAAAGTCTGGATTTCCATTCAAATTAACGCTTAATCTTGCAAAAAAAATTTAATAAAATAAAAAAATAGGGCAACATCCTACATGTCTTCTGAGGAATGAGGAAAAGGAAACGTCCGCACGCTTAACTTTCTCCTCTCGGCTTGTTTTCAAAGCACATTAAAAATCTGTTAAAATTTGGCTTGAGCAGCAAGTTCCTCTTTCCATCAGCTTGGAGGGGAAAAAAACAGCGTGAGGTTTGGCTTTAGGCTTCAGAGCGCTGTGATTCTCACTGCGGTGATGAAACTGTAAACTGTACCCATTAGGTTTAGCTTTAAGACACAAGCTTGTCGACGTCTGAACGCTAATTAACCGAACGGCAGGATAAAATCAACCCCCTACAGTGATGACATCTTCATTTCAGCTTTGGCTGCAACATGCGCCTTCTTCCTCTTGTTTTTTTTTTTGCAACCATCTTGCTGGATTCTCTAATGCAATTCAGCAAGGTGACAATAATGTGGCCTGCAAGCGCAACGTCCTGGCCGTATGCAAAACAGTCACTCATCTCCAAGGAAGGCAAGGCTGTTAAGATGGCAGTGATGAGGAAGAGCATCTTTAATCGTCCTAATTTTAATATAATGACTTTTTCGTGAATCAAACACACACAGAGGCTGTTGTCTGTTAAACCGCGACGCAGATCTTGTCCTTGACCTGCTGAAAACTGATTGTTCGTCTTTTAGATTTCTTACCCACTTACAGAGGAATCTGTGATCCACTGCAAGTAAAGGCCTGTAAGTAAAAGCCTTTCAGGTTTTTACCAATCTTGTCAGTGACTCAAGATGTCTCGATGGCAACAGACAACGCTCCCAGCAGAGAGAGAGAAGATGATTTTCTTCCAAAATAGTGAAGAATGCATTTGTTTGAAACTCCTAATGCAAACTATTTTTTGAAAGTGTGAGCTCGAAAGGGCCTGCTTCTTTCACGGAAGGTAACGTGAACCTGAAAACCATTTTAAATGGAATTGGCTCTCTTGGGGTCATTCTTGGAACTGTGGTATTGCTGGCAAATGTTTCAGGGCCTCTTTTGCCCGATGCGTCCGCGCACACACACACACGTATATCAGGGTGTGTGTACCTCCTCTGATTGCAGGGTGTAACCGGCAGGTATGTCTTTACAGCTGGAGCTCATCAGCGAAGGAGGAGCTTATCCTACATGCTGCATTCTTAGTTCCTGCATTCTTTCATGTTCCATGTTTTCCTCTTGTTGAATCCTTTCCAGGAAACCGGCTCCCAAGTTCCAGCTCTGTTCCTAGATCCCAGTGCTCTGCCTCCTCACTCTGAAGGTTCGTATCTGAACCATACCCCAGTAATAATAAGAATTACCCCTCCTGCTCAGTGTCATCCTGAATCTCTCTTGGGAACCTGGAAGAATCATTCATTCGTTTGTATCAATTGTCCAAACTGGTCTTTGGTGAACCTAATTGTTGCCTGCAAGTGGTTCTCAAACAAACCAACATGACACAAAAATCCTTTAATTGTGTTTTCCCAACCACACATAATGTTTAGTTAATCTCAGCTCGTGTTTTAGATATTGTCTGGTCAAGTGTAACCTGTCTTAATATTTTAGATTTTAAACTAGAGATGGTAAAATACAGTCCAGACTCTTTAGAAGTTGTTATTTTCCCCTTTAACTTTGCTCTCTATAATCATACATTAACTTCAGCATTATTAGGTACATAGCCAAGCTTTTTGTGGATACTGGAAGGAGAAAATGTGAGAGAAGATACAATAAATTGGAACCTGTGTCGCTGCGGTGTTTCAAGAGACGGAGTGAATCATAGACCCAGGCATCCTGATTAAAAAGGGATTAATCAGTCCATCCGGGCCGACCCAAATGGAATCTGAAACTTCAGACCTTGCAGAAAGATACTAAGGTTGGGTAGAACCCACGAGAACAACCTCACAGAGGCCGTTATTTCCCCCATCTTTGTCTCCCTGCTTCACTTTCTTGCTCTTTTAATTTTTTGCTCACTCAAATATGCAGAGGAGGCATTTCCTCCCCCTGCTGTAATTAGCAGGAAAGATGCAAAGCAGATCAAAGGTTGAAATTCAATAAATTTTCACAGTCACAGCAAATTAGCTTTTTATTGAAGCGTCACCTCCCCCCACCACAGCGCAACATGTTTATGAGTTTGCTCAGATTGAATCTGCTGAACCTGCAAGCTTACCTTGAAACCACCATTGTCTTTTCGGATTGATGATTTCCAGTGGAACTACACACAGAAAAACTTTGGTTTCACCCTTTATTTTTTTTTTTTGAACAGCATGGCGTTGTTAAGGTCAGAGATGAGCAGGTTCACCTCATCCATCTGGTTACCATGCATAAGCATGGCTTTCCTTTAACCTCTAATTTCTGCTGCACAGCAGGTCCGAGGTCCGCAGCTACAGCCTCGTACTTTCAGTCTGCGAAACCCACATCTATTTATTTACTAAACTAGGTCTGCTGAGTCACACACACACACACACATACACACACACACACACAGACACACACACACACACACAGTGACCTCGCATGCAGTTGTGCATGCATTTCAACAAAATTCCTTATTTCATGTAAAAAAAAACACAACAACACACAGACATCATATCATCTGTTGTAAAGCATACATTACAGTGCCTTGCAAAAGTATTTACACCCTTTGCACTTTTTCATATTTTGTCACTTTATCGCCACAATTTCGGTAGATTTCACTGGGATTTTCAGTGGTAGTAGAACCTAATGTGTTTTTGGGCCCTTTTCCCTTTGATGCCCTTAAACAAAATTCATTGCAACCAGCTGGTTCTCAGAAGTCGCACAATTATGGGTTTAATTTAGTTTCAATATGAACACACTTTGTCCCATGTACAGGACAATGCAAAGCTGTGGCAGCAGTTGCTCTACTCAGAAGATGAGAGAATAGCACTTTGTGGCCTGAGTGGAAAAAACCCTGCTCACCACCACGAACTAGGCCCTCCCAGCTGTGAAACATGGCAGTGGCCGCGACATGCTGAGGAGATGCTTTTCTTCAGCAGGGATAGTGGAACTCGTCGGGGTGTTTGGGAAGACAGATGAAGCTAAAAACAAAGGCAATGCTGGAGGAAAACCTTTCAGGAGCTGCAAGAGACTGGAGAGAGACTGAAAGTGAAAAAAGAAACGCAGCGATGGTCATGGCAATTTTTTTTTGTCGTGAAAAACTATTGCTACTTGACAATTGTGCACCACTTTATGTAGGTCAATTAAATTAAAGGCATGGGTGCTTGCTGTTGTGGTGCCAAAAATTCGGAAAATTTCAATGGGTATGAATATTTTTAAGGTGCACGGTCGATTGCCAATGAGTCTGGGGTGTTTTGAAAATGTTCCCCCTAGGAGCTGCTGTCTCAACACTTAAATGGCCGGCGTTTCTACCTACATTTTCAAATTCGGCAGTTTGAAAACGTGAATTTGACACTGATGTTTAAACTACCGTTTTAAAGGAGAAGTCCGGTCAAAATCAGAATTCAAACTGCTGAAAGTACTTTAAATCTAAAATTATTATATACTATTCAATAAATAATAAGCTTTTTTAATCAAGAGTCATTTTCATTTGAAGGTCCTTTTATGGGGGCCGCCATCTTGGTGAAGAAAAGTACTGCCTCCTCCCAGTTTGTGACGTCACTGCGGGATCGGCTGTAGAGCAAGTCCCAATGCCCTATCTGTCCCCTTGTAAATAAATAACCGTTTTCATGCCGAAATAATTTTTTTAACCCCTTAAACAAAGATAGACATGGCAGTAAGCATTTAAATTTAAATTAATACTAATTTTACGTTTTAGAGACATAAAAAGACAACAAATAAGCATTAAAGTACGGTTTACGGGTTGGGTTCTGCATTGTTATAAGATGAGTATAAAACTTATAGATTAGAACCAATCTCTGCTCAGAATGGTGATTTGCACCGCCTAATCTACTTTCAGCAGTTATCATCAGTTATTGCAACCGTGAACTGCAGAAAATACGAGTAGATCGGCTCCTTCTGAGTTTACTCATCCTGACAGTTTACTGTCAGGATGAGCTGCAGCGCGTTATGAGGCGGAGGGATATTTCAGCGTCACTTAGTTTAGACACCAAACAATCGACTTCACTTTCAGAAACAAGCCCAAAAAAAAAAACAGCAACCCGCGACTCATGAAATTTACAAGCGACTTTAGAAAAAATAAGACCAAAGTCGTATAAAATAAGTGGGATTCGCAGCAGTGAGCACTCTTTCTAAGTGTGTCGTATTCCTCCGCCGCTACGGTCGGGTAAACAAATTTTTCCGGCAAATTCTACCTTATTAAAAAGAAAAAGCTACCGAAAATCCTCGCTCTCATGTCATCTTGAAGACAATCTTCTTCTAAATGTTGGCTGCATATGACGTCGTTTCTCTCTGGCCAGAAGTTCGATGGCAAATCCTCCCTCTTCACGGTGGTAATCCAGCAAAACAGCCCAAGGTGGATGATGAATCGGAAAGGTGAAAAAACTGTGTTTTCCACTTTTACCCGATGTATTGTTACATCCAACAGCCATGCATGTGAGCATTTTTGCTTCAACAATAGCTCTTGCGAATTTCAATGGTGAAGTCCTCTGGAAATCCGAAAAAATTGTTGATGATCGCAGCTGTGTAGAACGGCTCCCATTGACTTTGCTTGGAAAGCGCGGAGAAATGCTGTCGCCGCTCCGCTTATCCACGTCACAGGATGTGATGTCAGGCGGCCATTATTGCCCAAATATGGGCAATAATGGCCGCTCCCATACAAAGTGATCCAGACGACAATTTATGCTTTTATTTTCCTATTGATTAACGCTAAATTCATTAAATAACCACAAACATATTAGTTTTAGTTATAGCTAATGATCCCCTGATTTTTCCTGGTTGACCGGACTTCCCCTTTAAAGCCATATATATCTCGGCATGCACCGGAGTATGACCCCTCGCAAAGCAGCCTCATTGACCGATGGCAGGAAGCAGGGTGGTTCTGATGATAATTGCTCGGGGGGGAAAAAAAAAAAAAAAAAAAAAAAAAAACAGAGGATGCTGTTAAACGCCAGGATGCGTTCTGGTGGGAGGAGGCCATCGTGTTCATTTTGCGCTCAGTAACCACATCCAGCTCTGCGCCCACCTCGCTCACAAATAGGTTCAACCACTCGAGCTCATCCACTCCTACAGTCCGAGCATCCGTTTGGCTGAGTTACTAAATCCGTTTAACCTTTTTTGCGCTTGTGCAGTCTTTTTTTTTTTCTCCCTCTCCTCCCTGGACCTGTCTGAGTTGGCTAAATCAATCCAAAGAAGAAGCAACAAAAATGCAGGCATTAAAGCCACAGGGCAACTGATTTAGACGGAAGAAGGCTCTATATGAATGCATTCATCTCATCCTCACAGTTGGAAGATGAGCTTGAAGCCCCAGGGTGATCTTTAAAACATCTGCACTCTGACTCTTTAGCAGTGTGGCTGTAATTTGTTGCACATTCTTGCGCAAACAGAATACACTCATGCATGTTTCCTTCCTAATGTCACGTGGCGTCATCGCTCTCATCGATTCAAGTCAATCTCTTCATTGGTAACTTTTTTTGTGAAACGCTCCTCGTGTATTTGCATGCTTCAAGAGCAGTCAGCCTTCATCAGCAAAAAAAAAAAAAAAAATCAAGGTGAGGCCCTTCTCCCCTGGGCAAAGCAGAGCCACCAGCTGCATGTTTCTCACTCACCGTTCTGCCTTGCATCACGCTCTGACGATAGCCACAACAAGAGACCTAACGTCGGAGAGGCGGCGTGCTGCAGGGCTGCTGGCTGAAGCAAAAACTGACAAAAGTTTGCATCAGAAATGTGTGTTAG
This sequence comes from Fundulus heteroclitus, assembly GCF_011125445.2. Taxonomy (NCBI): domain Eukaryota; kingdom Metazoa; phylum Chordata; class Actinopteri; order Cyprinodontiformes; family Fundulidae; genus Fundulus; species Fundulus heteroclitus. Next base: position 19,695,127 of record NC_046375.1, read on the forward strand.
GAGGAAGAAAAAAAAAAAAAAGTGGGGGGGTGGTGCTACCCACGTGTTTTCAAAAGTTCCGCAGAGCTGACTGTAATTACAAACCGCAACTTTGGTGATTTCCTCGAGCTAAATTTGCACTTTTTTTCCTAATGGAACACAAAATCATTGATCACCCCCGCTACTTTATAGATCAGTCTGCAGCGAGTTTGCATCCAGCTATGATGAATGCAAGCGCTCCAATACTCCCCCCCACACCCCCCCCCCCCCATGAGAGGAAGGCTTTCCCGTGGCCCTGTCCATTAATGCATTATGAATGAGCCCTTGCACATCTCATCTTTTGAGAGACATGTGAGGCGTGTGAGACACCACAGACCGGTGTTTCCTGTCTTCCAGTAAGGATTTCCACGTGACCTTGTGAGCAGAAGGCCACGTGGTGCAGAAGTCCACAACAGCAGGCCAAAAGCTCCATGCAGACTTGAAAGGGAGCGACAACCCAAAAAAGCAACCAAATATTCTGATGCTTTGTTTTCCTTATTTTCCCACAGCTGTGCGTGTAGACATCATAGCTTCTTCAGTATTTCACCAGCGAGTGCACACCATGCTCAGATTCCGAGTGTTTCTGACCGATGATAAAAGTCCTCTCCGTTGGCGAAAACACCTGCGACGTTTTTTCAGAGACACGCCACGATGAATGTCCCTTATTTTGGCTCCGGCTCCATATCAAAGTCTTGATTGAAGAGGCTTTCTGCAGGTATTAGGCATGGCGGAAAACAGCATCCCGTGCTTTTCATCTACAGCGCCGCAAAGTTACAGTGATGGTACGTTTGAAGTCTTGGCCAACAACTCTCAGCTAAGGCCTGGCTAAACTTTGAAGTTGCTTGCTGTGCAGTCACAGCTGAGAGTTCACCTAATGCTGAGATAGTTGCAGTGTGCCACATGATGGGTCTAATAATAGAAAAATGAAGATACGCCAGGCTGTAGACATTATTCTCCTTTGAAAGCGCTCCTAACTCTGGTGTTGCTCTCCGCCGCTATGCTTTACCAATTTCCTTTCTAGTAGGACCTACAGAGCCTTGCAAAATTATCCAGAGCCAGCCATTGGTTTTTTACATTTTGTCACATCACAACCAAACTTCATTCCAACCAACTGCAATTTATTGTAATTTCAACCAACACAAAGTAGCTTTTGAGAAATAGCTCAAACACATCATATTAGATAGATAGATAGATAGATAGATAGATAGATAGATAGATAGATAGATAGATAGATAGATAGATAGATAGATAGATAGATAGATAGATAGATAGTATAAATAGCTAATATATTTAGGTTTAGGGCTGTATATTTAGGGGTTTTGTCCTGCTTGAAAGTGAACTTCAGTGCCAGTCTTAATTGTTTTGCAATTCTTTTCTTTTTCGGATTGTCCTGTGTTCAGTCACCCGTAACAATCTCCCCGGTCCCTGCCTGAGGATATTTTCCCCGCAGCATGATGCTGCCGCCACCGTGTTTTACCATGGCCAAGGTCTATTCTTGATGACGTGCAGTGTTGGCTTTCCTCTCTACACGAAGCGTTTTTATGTCGACAAAAAATTTACATCCATTTCATGAGACTAGATGACTTTCTTTCCCGTCTTTGCTGGGTCCGTCAATAGGGTTTGCGACAAACTTAAGATATGCCTACTTATTACTTTTTTCCCCCTACAATGGCTTTCGCTTTGCTATTCTTCCACAAAGGCCAGGTTTGTGGAGTGGACAAGTAATAGTTGACCCATTAACTGATTAAAGGTGGGGATCTCTGCTAACCTGACGAGCCAGATGAATTTCGTTCCGCTTAGCATCCATTCACATCCATCTGGGACCTCTTCCATAGAGAGTGATTTCTTCAGCCAATTTTATTGTCCAGCCAATCAGGACGCAGGGCTGGAGTTTCATAGATGTGATGTAGTGGAGAAGCAACCGTGAGACTGTTTAGATTCAGACAACAATGGCGGCTCGTCGAGGAAGCAAGCGTTAACATTGATGCTGCTATTTCTTCCGTGTTGTCCAATCTGCCTAATATTGTTTCATTAAAAGAACATCAGAGAACGGCTCTGAAGGCTTTTGTTGGTGGAAACCATGTTTTCACCCTTCTCCCGACCGGATTTGGCAAGAGCTTGATCTACCAAATGGCTAGTATGGTAGTTAAGGAAATGGGACTAGTGCAGCACCCCATCGTTATCATCGTGTCCCCGCTGATTGCTCTCATAGAGGATCAGATCAGAGAGGCTGGAAAATTGGGTGTTACAGGTATGCAGCTGGGAGAAATAAACGAAAACGACGTCCTCGACGGACGTTGCCAACTGGTATTTGGAAGTCCCGAGTCGTGGCTCAACGAGAAATGGCGGAGCATGCTTGCTTCAGAGGTGTACCTGACAAACTTAGTGGGGATCGTAGTCGATGAGGTTCACGTCACGTATAAATGGTAAGTTAAAAAAATCCTACTGTTGTCACTGAACATGGCACAGACGAAATTGATCATTTACCGACATTGCGCTGATTCCACTGTTGCTATATCCAAGATGTCGGCTGTTCTTTTTTGTTTTTTCCTGCGTCGCTCTCATCAGCGTCACGGGTTAGCTTCGGTGTGAGTGGTTGAAATAGCACGTTGATAAAGATGACAGACAAGTGGCTTATCCAATCATATGCAAGGATTTTTGATAAGGCCCAACCTTCTGAAATGCCATTCCTATGGATCAGTTCCAGATGGATGAGTGGAGCTAGGGTCAGGTTAGATCTCTGCAGCTCCTACCAAGTTTCCATGAACCCCCATTTTTTTAGTCATTTTTGTGGCACAAGTGGTGTTTTAATCAAACTAGGCTGACAGGAAGGGGTGCTGTGAGAGAGGGGAAAAACATCTGGCCACAAGCCAGAATTGAACCCAAGACGGCTGCTTCAAGGGCTAAGGCCTCTGCATATGGGCTGCACGCGCCACCCCTGCTTCGCCGCTGCGCCCCAATCTATGCACCCCTTTCTGTTCCGCTGATTAATGTTGTTATTGCCTGGCCTTTCATTGTTGATGTATGGCCACGTCTTTATGGCTTTGCTGTTGTGCCATACTCTCAATTTGTGGATGAAGGATTGAGAAGTCCTCGGTGAGATGTTCAAAGCTCGGCATAGTATTTCAAAAACCTAAAACTGTTTGAAAATTCTCCTCAAATATATCCCTGAAGAGTGTGGGGCAGGCCGCACGGGCTAAAAAGGAATCGAAAAACCTGTCTTTCTATTTAACACCTATTCACTGCTTGGTTTCACTTGGATCACGTAAATACGCTGAGGCTTGAAAGGTGGAAATGTTCAAGGGGGTATGGCTATTTCTGCAAGACACTAAAACAAGGCCTTGCATACAAACAAAGCGTGCAAAGACACTTGCTAGAACGGGGAAACTGAAAGAAAGGCTGGGGGTGTCAGCCACCTTCATGGGTAAAGCCTCGGCGCGTGCACTCTCATTATAAAGCAATAAACATGCTGTACAGGCAAAGACGTTCTCACACACCTGTACGCATGCACACACACACACACACACACACGGATGTACAGCTGCTATGGGAGAGCGGGAGCTACAATGGAAACTGTGAGTCATGAGCGGTCCTTTGCTATTCAGAACCTAAATTATTGTGGCAGTGAGTCACAACAGGGGCTTCCTGTGTGTTCATTTATGTGCCTGAACGGAGGCAAACTCAAACTCGGTCGGTAATTTCTACTGTACGTACAGGCATACAGGCAATCTTTAAGAGTTCAGTGTTGACGTGGGTTTCGGCGGGGTGCTTATAGGTTATAGGCAGTCACATATGCTGCAAATAGCAGCGTGGAGGGAGCTTTTTTTTTATGTCTCGCTTGTTATGCATCTTTACAGATTGTTCCTGTTCTCACCTTTCATTGCTCATATCATGTCCAGCTTAGTCCAAGAACTTCTGTCTGTGCAGATTGTAAACATGATAGGGTTGACATGTCAACATGACACTGGTTAACAGTCACACAATTTCCAGAGAGATAATGGTGGCTTTTAACGCTCATGTTGCACCAACAAGATTTAGCAAGCACACACACACACACACACAGATGAGCAGGTACGCAGAGGGCATAATGACCTGTAGCAACACTGAGATGTGTTTGTGGTAGCAGTGGTTTGATAAGCAGGATGCCTTGATGAGAATGAATGCTTTGTGCTTCCTTGTCACGCTCGGCTTCATTTCAGCGCTATCATACGACTTCTGGCAGTCGACTAGCAGTCATGGTAACGTGCTCGCCGCAGAATTTTAAAGATAGCATTTAGAGAGCAGTCGCCACCCATGTGCACAGCAGTTTGTGGAGCTGAGAAAAAAAAAAAACGGCGGGGCATTCTGTGCGAAGGACAGAGCACGACAGTGTGAAGGAGTTCACGTTGCAGCTGGCCATTTTAAAGCAATCATGGAAAACCATGTGGACAACAAACATCCGCCCGAGACCGCAGTTTAAAATTGTTAAGGCGTCACGATTGCTGGTTGTCAGTCGGAGCTGTTGGTTGGGACACAAATTGATACGAAAAAAAGTCTGTAGGAGTGATTATGAGACAGGAAGGTGGGAGGATTTGAAACTGAAACCAGCCCAAATGGAATCAGATGCATGTTCAGCCAACCACCATCAGCCTACTGCTGTCTGCCTAAAAGCATCTGACCTTTGGCAATCAGAGGGATGTGGAACATTTTTTTTTTCAATAAAAGGTTTTTAAACACACATGAAAACAACCATCCAACAGCGAAAAGGCACATGCAAACTGTTCTTCGGTCTTTGTTGTGCCTCAGTAGTGGATGGCTGGCTTCCTAACACCAGAGAGCGAGGGTAAAAACAGAACATTTTAACTTTCCTGCACTTCAGGCAGCCAGGCCAGGAGGAATGAAGCGGCTGACTGCCTCAGATGACTCATCCCCATTGATGAGCTTAACAGCCTTCATTCCACTCAGGGGAACAGGGCCCGGCATCCCCCCCACCCCTCCTCACCACCACCACCAGCAGCCCCATCCACCGCACTTTTTGCCTGGGGTAAACTTCCTCTACTCTCGCGCTCTCCCAGTAGAAGGCCTGGAGCTTAAATTAAAGCTCTGGCAGTGGGCCATGTGAGAGAGAAGCAGGCAGCAGCCATTCATTCCCCTGGAGTCTCTAGTCGGATTCATTGTAACAGAGGCAGGGCTCAGACTGGGCCTATTAAGGGTTTTTTTTTTTTACACTGAAGCTGAGCTAGTCTGCAGAAAGGTTCCTTTACAGTTCAAAAAAACGGCTGGGAAAATGAAACTAAGCTGAATTTATATATTAGTTGTTGCCTTTTCCACAGTAAAGCCAGTTATAAATGAACTTAGAGGGGTGCGAGCAAGAAACAATAACTACTCAAGAATAAAAGCCTTCAAGCATGACTGAAAATATCAATTGCCCTCTCTACATACCTTCTGGAGAAATATTTTATGCTCAGAGGAGACTAAGATGAAGTGAAATGGCTATGATAACAGGGAGATTCTTTTTTTAGCAGTAAAGGTAAGGGCTCTCAAACCTGTAAATACTGGGCCAATCGTGAAGCACAGCGGTGGCACAGCCATCATGCTTAGGATTCCTCAACTTACTCTTGAATCAACAGGTTGAATCTTGGACACAACTGGTTATTCCAACGGGTCACAGGAAAGCCGAAGAAGCCCTTAAGGGTTGTTTTGAGGCAACAGACTGGGATTCACTGGGCCAACCGCATAGAGAGGACATCAATGCCATGGCTGAACGTGTGACTGACTATATAAACCTCTATGTGGACAACGCCATCCCCACCAGAACGGCGAGAGGCTTCCCCAACAGCAAACCCTGCATCACCAGTGACCTGAAGGAACTGCTGAATGAGAAAAAAGAACCATGAGGAAGGGAGACAAGGAATTATAGAGTATAGAGAAGAAACTTAAAGTCTAGCTAAGAGAAGGCATGAAGCTGGAGAGGAAGCTCCAGCAGGACAGTATAAGAGATGTGTGGTCAGGGATGAAGAAGATCACAGGCTTCAAGCAGAAGGAGAATCAGACAGATGGAAGTCTGGACAGAACCAATGAGCTGCATACATTCCTTAAAAGGTTCCTTCTCTCCTCACCACAGCCAATCAGTTTACAATAAAGTTCCCCGTCACACCTCAGATGTTTTATCTTCCGACGCGGCCATGGGCCCTTCTACTTCTGCGTGTTTGTTCTCAGCAGAAGATGGTGTTTCTCCCTTTGCCTCAACTTTCCACTTTTCTGTTTCGTGAAGTCAAGCAAAGAGGCAGCTGGAGAGACTGAACCGGAATAAGACTTGAGGTCCAGATGGTGTCTACCCGAGAGTACTGAAGGCCTGTGCAGAACAGTTCTCTGGGATTCTACAGCACCTCTTCAAAGTTAGGCTGACCCAGAGAAGGTTCCATTGTTGTGGAAGACACCCTGCATTGTTCCAGTACCAAAGAACACTCACCCATCCATTCTCAATGACTTTAGACCTGTTGCCCTGGCATGAAGGTCCTAGACCTAGAAAGACTCCTATTTACCCACCAGAGTAAGCAAAGAAGCAGCTATCAGGATCCCCTGCAGTTTGCTTATCGCTATGGAGTTGGAGTTGAAGATGCCGTCATACACCTGCTTCAACAAACCCTCTGTCATTTAGACAAGGCAGGGAGCACTGTGAGGGCCATGTATTGATTTCTGCATTTAACACAATTCTGCCTTATTTGCAATGTCAGAAACTCCAGAAGACTCAGGTGGAGGCCTCAACAGTTGCCTGGATCAGAGACTACCTGATCAGACCACAGTTTGTGAGACTGAAGGGTTGTGTGTCCAACCAGGTGGTCAGCAGCACAGGAGCACCACAGGGGACTACACTCTCACCATTCCTTCTCACTCTTTACACCTCAGACGGACACCTGTCCTCTGCAGAAATGCTCAGATGACTCTGCACTCAATGGATGCATCAGAGATGGGCAGGAAGCTGAGTACAGGGAGAAGGTTGGCAGCTTTGTGGCATGGTGTGGAAATAAATCATCTCATTCTGAATGTGGGTAAAACAAAGGAGATGGTTGCAGGATAAACAGGAATAGTACCAGCACTGTCATCATACTGGGGGAAGAAGTAGAGACGGTGGAGTGTAGATACCTTGGTGTGCACCTGGACAGCAAATTGGACTGGAGATGCAACTGTGAAGCAGAAGGGACAAAGCAGACTGTACTTCCTGAGAGAGCTTAGGTCCTTCCGGGTTTGCAGCAAGATGCCGCTGATCTTCTATAAGTCTGTTGTGGAGAGTGGGATCTCCTATGCCATCATTTGTTGGGGTAGCAGCATCAGAGCAACTGATTTATATACTTTCGAGTCATTTTGATGTCTTCACTATGTATCTGCAATGTAGAAAGTCATAAAAATAAATTAAAGCCATTGAATGACAAAAGTGACTCCAAACATTTGACTGGTGGTGTATATATTTAAGTATATATGCATTGTTTTGACTTTGGGTGGATCAGAGAAAATTCACAATAAATTTTCCAAATTTCATTTTATTTCATTGAAGCTCACTGCCAGAACATTTTGTCTTGCCTCCTGTGCGCTGCCACCATGGTTCTACCAGTTCTTGTGTGCTCTGCCAACTGGACTCTATTTCCCTGTTCTTGTTCAGCTCTCTGATGTGTGCTTCCAGTGCCTGCATACTGCTCAAAGTTCCCTGTGATTTCCAACTGCTTGCTCAGCCCATTCTGGTGGTTCATCAGTCTGCATCATCTGTTCTGGTCCTCTCCTGATTTCATCTCTGGTTCTGATCTACCACTGCCTGCTTCACCTTCTGAGGTCTGGTTCGGCATCCCTGCCTGACTCATCTACTTATCTGTTAAGTCTGTTTCTGTCTGCTTGCATCATCAGCCACTAACCAACCAACTCTGTTAGTCATTCCACTCCACTTTAACTCCCTTTTTAATGATGTCTTTCAGCATCTGAGCTCAACTTATGCACTAAAAATCCGAATTCTTTCTGCCATAAAGATAAAGTCTCTCTTGGTGAACTCCCTTGATTCATTGTCTTGAGTACTTGAACTGAACAAAAACATCCAGGTTTTACAGGCATTTCCAATAACTAACATCTTGGCTTTAGAACTTGTGTCCCAAATATAAACTGAAGCAGCAAAAATCCCCAAAAATGTAGCTTGTCAGTCCATCGTGTTTGGTAGCCATGATCGGGTAAAGCTGCTACGAAGCAATCAGCTTCTCGCAGCGACAATCGGCAATTAACTGTAGTAAGATATTTGCAATTTTCCTCCCTACCCCACACCTTTTGTGTAATGCACTTCCAAAGTAAGATGTTATCGCCATCCCGGGGGATTGCCTCTTTGTTCACTCTGTCATTTCTTTGGCAGTTATTACAGCTGGAGTCACCGGGGTCGGCTCAACATATTGTGCAGCTTGTCGAGAGCCACCTGTTCTCCTTCATATGATGTAGTGGCTCGCTGGCACTCGTGGCACACTGCAGAGCAATAGTACACCAGTTTAAACTGACCCCCCCCCCCCCCCGCCCCCCTCCCAAAGTCATTTTGCAGAGCAACATCTGCAACAGGAGGACAATTTGTGCTGTCGCTGTGCCGCGCCTGATACAGAACCTCCACCTGCACTGCAGGCGTCGTTGGGGAGAATAATGTCATTAGGAACAAAATGTGCTCGTCCATGTCAGGAAGCCTTTATGGCTTTTGAAACTCCTCAAAATGTCCCAGCTCTTCATTGCTCCAATTACGTTTCAGAGGAACGTGGTCAGTTTAATCTTCATCTGTTGCAGCAGCAGTGTGTCTGTTGGAGTCATCGTTACTGCTCAGATGCCTTTCAACAATATTTACCGGTTTGTAATGTTGAAAAAAAAGAGTGTTGCTCTCAGGCATTCCTGCTATTTCGCAAAAACAACTTGGATTTGTAATGACAACCCGATCAATTATAGACATTTACCAAAATTTAATGAATCTTTGAAGTTAAGAGGTGATTGGGCGTCCTAACATAACCCTCTTGTGTTTCCCTGTATTTATACAAAATTTAAAACAAGAGCATAACATGATCTAACTCATTTAATTTAAAACAGAAAAGCAACTTAATTCTACTTAACTGGGTGTTCTGGGTGCAGTGGGATTTGCTAATGGTGGATTCTACTTGTACTCAGAAGTGCTATGTATAGTATAGAGTAAGGGAAGTGAAGTATTACTCCATGCTTTGTACAGCTGCGAAAAGAATAGGACCGAGGTTTTGACTATGCAAGTTTGTAAAACCTTGGTATACCTAGATAAATATAACCCAGACCTGAGTGCCATGCCTGTTTAGTCAGATGAAGTACTCTTTTAAGGAAAATCAACTTTGACTCCTTGACTTCATACATATTTATCAACCCTCCCATCAAAAAAAATCTTTTGTTTCTGTGTTTCAACAAGACTAAAAGCTGTAACAACTTGCATTGTTACAATGTGCTCTTTTGCAGGTCACATCCCAGCAGGAAATGGTTGGAATTCGCCAAGGCTGCAATAATTGCATCACGCTCGTGTTATTTACATCCACACACGCATAATTTCCGAGCGCGTGTGCACTGGAAGCTTAATGAGATTTGCGAGAAAATTCAATCAAACGAAAGTAGAACGTGCACACGTGTGAATCAGGGGCTGAATGGCTCAGCGGGGAAGTCTTTGCATCATGCTTTTTTTTTTGGCTTGGATTGTGAACGTGAACGTTCTGTTCCTCGACAACAAAGCAGTCAGATGAACCCAGATTGGGGCAGGGAGTGATTGCGTTCACAGACAGTGAAATCTAGAGGGAAGGCAGGTCGGAAGGGCTCCTATTTTGCTTATATTCGACATTATGCGGTAAACACACAGCGAGCCACACCTGTGAGGTCAGCGGGAAAACACAGCTCCAGTCAGCAGAAAAAGCAACGCTGAAGTGATGCACAGAGAAACTGGCTGACGAGCTGCTCCCATCCTCGGCTCTTATCTCCTCATCTGTGTGCGACTTGTAGAGGTGTGCTGCTTAAAGGGCTGCCCTCCTCTGAGAAAGAAAAATCATGACGGATCCTGTCAGAGATGATATCTCAAAGATACGATGCACACAACGCTCCACCTGAACACCCATTTACAACATTGTCTTTGTAAAATGTGCCCCAGTGGTGACCTAAATGAAAGCAGACTCTGTCTTGCTGGTAGGCATTGTGAAAGGCTATGGTCAGGGTTATCTGAGCCTCCGTTTTTCAAGACCTGGCAAGGAAATACGGAGAGAGGGACACTCTTTATTTTAAGCTAACGATTCAAAAGAACAAAGAGTATGATGATTGGTGGAACAATGAAAAAGGGAGTCGAATTAACTGAAGGTGTTATAGCAGTGCCCATAAATCTTTGTTGTTCCTCGGTTGGGGAAATTCAGGGGTACCAGCAGCAAAGCAAAGGGCAAATGGTGCATGCAGATTCACACAAAGACAAAAAGATGTACAAACTAAATATAAGAACAAGACACTGGGCAGTAAGGGCAAAATCCCAACATAAGAAAAAAATACATTGCAGTTATTAGCCATTATAAAGCATAATCGAACAAATTAAAGAAGTGTGCAACTGAGTCAGGGGATTTTCAAAAAAATTAGCAAAACATGTATGTATATTTATGCATAAATAACACCAAGAGACTATTTACAAGAATGAGAAAACAGTGCAAGTACAGCAGGGATGTAAACACTTATTGAATGGGAGCAGCAATGGCTATAAAGTCTAGCAGCTGCTGGGAGGAAGGATCTGTGATAACGCTCCTTGTTACGTTTGGGATGCAGCACTGTGTCACTGAAGGAACTCTCCAGCTCTGCAACAGCTTCATGCATGAGACAGATCTGGCCTTCCTGATGAGCTCATCTAACTTCTTCATCTCAGCTGTAGACGAGATGCTGCTCCATGAAACTGCAAAATAAAAGACGGCTGATGCCACCACAGCATGGGGAAGGATCTTCAGGTGTGACCTCTGCACGACACAATATGTCAGCCTCAGCAGGTGGAATCTACTCTGATGCTTCCTGTAAAGAGCATTGCAGTTGTGACTCCAGTCCAGTCACAATTGTCACAACAAGTACCATACTTAAAAGCAACACAAAGACCTTGTACTCATGATACAAATAGTTTGTTTCTGTTGTTTTTTTCCAGCTGGAGGGATGACATGTCGGGATAACATTCAGTTCAGTTCATTTCACTTTATTCATATTGCACCAATTCCCAACAAATGTCTTTTCAGGCTGCTTTACAAGACGAGGTGATCCAATTTATTTCAGATTAATACATTGCAATACAATAAACTATGATCATAAAGAACAGGAATGGTGCACTCCAGCCCTCCAGAGACAGCATCCTGTGTCTTTTAGATGTCCCCTTAATCCAACATGGGAATATTAATGGTTGAATTAACTCTTCACCAAGTTTAACACAGGCTTGGTGATGAGTCATTAATTTTTTTCAGGAGTATTCAACCATAGAAACATCTGAAACACCTGTTCTTGAGTCTACCTGGAGTTTGACCATTTCAATTCAGTTGCACACAATCTAACACGACCCTTGTTAGGATACAATTTAGTCAAATTCAGTTTATAACATAAATTCGGAAAACGTTTCCTGTCCAAGGAGGCTCAACCAACTGCATTGAGGCGTTGACTTTGCAGCAGTCGCTCATCCTGGTCAAGTATGTGGCGACAGTGGAAGGAAACCCCTGCCTCTTAAAAGGAAGAAACCTTCATCTGCACTAGGCTCAGCGCAGAGAAACACAATGTGCAGTGCCTTTCTCGTTGTTAGTATTATCTTAGCAGAGACCCATACCCTAAATGTGATCGCCTGCAAATATTCAAAACAATGGGTGAGAGAGAAACGATTTGAAACGGCTACAGGCGGCAATCGCTCCCTTTGGAAAACACTTTACTTAATTCATTTCCAAATAAAGGCAGCACATTCTTACCTAGGGTGACTTATTTTTCATCAAAGTGTCTACTTTCAGAGTTTATGAACTTAAAAACACACTCAGTTTAATGTTTTGCTCGAAGCAACAGTCCAGAGTAGCACATGATGGAGTGAATTTGGCTGTATAGAACAAGAATGTCATAGTTGAATGCACAACAAATATGTGCAGGTGTGTGCGTGTGTGTCTGTGTACCTTTCACAATACAAACACTGAGACAAGACATGTCGCGTCATATTGAGAAGCCTCGCAGACAGGCAGGATGCTCAACTAAATGACGGAAGGCTCAGCAGGTGTCGTCTGTGCTGGCATCTCATCGATTTCTGCTTCACTTTCCTGCCTCTTCCTCAGAGGTAGCTGCAATTTGCATCTGCTGCTTGGGACTGGTTGTTCCGTACAGAACATTGATTTAGTTGTATGTAACAACTGTTATCTTTCAATAAAGAAAAACATAAAAAATAACAAGACGAACCTCGTGGAAAAGGATCTCATTTGCACAGATTTCGCTTTTATGTTTCACGGACCAAAAAACTGTTTCAGGCGTTGTTCCATCCCATCAGGCGAAAAACGGTGAGGAAACGCTGCCGCGGATAAAGTGACTACGGCATAAAGAAGCCGTAATGCACTTCAGAAGATGGAAGTGGCACTAATCTGACAATAATCATGCAATGATGGAGTTGTGTGACTACGGCGTGATGCACGGCATTGCAACGCTGAGGTGAACCGTGACGGCGTGATCGTCTTCCTTTCTAAGGAGGGATGAAATGCACCGTTTTGGCACAAAAATGTGTTCTTTCCCAGGAGATTAGAGCACGAGGTGCCTTAAGTGTAATTTACTGTGCGCGTGCGCGTCCATGTTTCTGTTTGTGGTCCTGCGTGATGTTCTCTGAAAGATAGAGACAGGTTGCCATGGCAGCAGCTTGAATGTTGCATGAATTGCAGGGATATATGAGTGTGTATGAACTTGCGTAGACCGGGACAGCGTGTCCTCGTCTTGTCATCGGCCATAATAAAGGCTGTGATTCACAAAAAAAAAAAAAAAAAAGACTTGTTTTCAAGCGACTGTCTGTCTGTAATGGGAATGTCCCCTCAGTGGGAATGAAAAGCAGAGGCATTTCAGCACAAAAGTTACCTGCGCAGATGTTGCATTTCATTTATGAAAGTCTTTGAGCTGGTCTTTAATGCCATTCATGCATTGCTACAGTATAAATCACCTAAAAAAGACTGCATGGAGACCAGAATGGTTTGGATCAGTATTTGTGTTACTCTAAAAGAAGTGTGTCGCTCAGAATGTTATATTTGGATTTACAGTACATCAGGTGTTAAAGGGAGCTATAGATGAACTAAATGCTTTTCGAAGCTTGCACATCCAAATATGTCTAAAAATACGTATTTTCAAAGCATGTTTCCATGTCAGAATGGCCCATTGGTCCAGACTTAAATCCAATCTGACAAATTTACATTCACAGATTGACACATTAAGCCAGAAAGCCCTGTAAAAAATGTCAGTCTGTGAACATACAAAGGTACCCCTAAAAGACTTGCGGCAGTAAATGCAGAGAAAGGTGCTCTTACAAAGAGCTGACTCTAGGTGGCCGTTTACAAATGATTTTATTGTCATTTGCTAATTTTCACAACACTTCACGATGATGCATAACATTGTTGGCCTGTCACATCAAATCATGCTGAAATATTTTGAGTTTTTTGGCTGTGCTGTGACAAAATGTGGAAAAGTTCAAGGGGTTATAAGCGCTTCTCCGTTTTTGAGCCATCTGTGGCGGCAATAGACCAATGTAATTTGTCCGCATACTGGTGGACGCTCATATTTGACTACAGCTTATTGTTTAGAAACATTTTTATCTTTGTTCATAAAAAAAAGAAGAAAAAAAAGGAATAGTTTTTAAAACTTGCAAATTGCTGCTATGCATATCCCCAGAAAAGACATGCTGTACTTATCCAGAGATTTTCCTGCTGGCCCGTCTATGCAGGATGTTTTTGCAAGTTTAGCCCAAACCTCAAGAACTTCATCTAGCATTTCATGGTCTGACCTCAGGGTGAACATGCTGGTAAGTCCATTCTTTAAAAATCTGGCAACCATCTCAAACATTTTCCACAATCTGAATAATTTCTTTCTGTAGAGTGATGGAATCCACGTTGCTTGGAAAAGACCTTAAATCCCTGAATTGATGAGCGGATAGACCTGATTATCTGTAATAATTCTTGCAGCACCACAAACTATTTGCCACACATTGAGTCTGGAGCCTTTGGGCCCCAAGAATGTATACTCATCCAGCTGGGAAAAATCCAGTTTTGCTCTCTCTTTTTTTTTTTATTTATGTTCTTAATGCAATTTGCTTTAATTCCCCGTGCAAAAGCGACAGCAGCCTTAAAACAAATTCAGCTTTTAGGGCAATAACATAAATATTCCTAATTCTATTTTGATTTAATTTATTCAATTAGGAAAAACCAACAGCCCGCCTTTTCCAATATCACAGCAGTTATTCTTTCCCATTAACAGTTCACAAGGTTGGAGCCTACAGAAAGAGGGATTTTGACCACACAGAGCAGGGGTCACAAACCCTTTTGAAATGGAAAGCTATTCATATCATACGAAGGCCTACCTGTACGGACTTTTGAACAACAACAAGAGTCCAAGCTCACCTTAACTTTACGTAATATAAATATGTTTTAATGCTTTATCATTTTTAAATCTATGTAAATACAAGTATTATTAAAAAGAAGAGCAGCTGAATAAAATAGCACTTAGCTCACTGGAGGGTTTTGCTATTTCTTTGAACAGGCTTGAGGGCACAACATATGGTCCTGGGGGGCCGCGGGCACCATGTTGGTGACCCCTGCTCTAGAGCTTCCTGAGTCCTGGGGTGCCCTTGGTTTTTCACCACACCTCAGACCCAAATCTGTAGGGCTGTAATGGCCTTGGAAGAAGGTTCATTTTATATTTGGTATCCAATTTTTATCTTGATCTGACAACAGATTTTTGCATCATGATCCTTCTAGAAAATAAATAAACAAACAAACAAACACGACAACAAATCTTTAGTACACTGCTGCAGGCTTTTATAGGAGTTTCAATGAGTTCATGCTGAAATGCACTCTTAACAAGGTTTCCAGGGCTTTGGGAGCACAGCCACAGAATTACAGATCTTCCACCATTCTTAAGAGTGGCTGTGGTTCTTCTGTCACATCATTATCTTTTATATTACGCCAGAGTGTTTCTGCAGAAAACCGCAGTATTGGCCTCCTTTGACCAATTACTTTTTTATTAAAATAAAAAAAAAAAATGTAAAATTTTGGTGGAAAAAAAAATACTTTATTAAAGTAGCTTTCAATAATCTAGTTGAAACCTACATGCCTGTATTTGTGATGGTGGAACAAAAAAGGCTTGGTACGCCTCACAACCATCCATTAGGCATGGATGTTATGCAGCATCGGTGTCTCCCGGATGCCACTCTTTGTGGCAGCTTCCTGATGGTGATTACTTATCTCCGTCCTGACTGGGCGTGGTGGCAAGATGCGCTTGGGTGCTCATCCAGCCTTACGGGCCTCTGAGTCATGTAATATTTATAGCTCAAGGAAACAGGAAGTAATAATAAAATAGGTTTAAAAAATCCCGGATCAACTTTAAAAAGTTGGCACGCCCTCACAACCATCCACTTTAAAAAGTTGATCTGGTGCAGTCTACTGCACAACAGAGCAGCAGATAGCACTGTTGTCTCGCAGCGAGAAGGTCCTGGTTCCAAACCCCAGCCTGGGCTCTCTCTGCAGGGAATTTGCATCCGTGCATGCGTGGGTTCTCTGCGGGTACTCCGGTTTCCTTCCGCGGTCCAAAAGCATGATGGATAACTGGTTCTTCCGAATCACAGGTGTGAAACGCAAGTGCTTGAGGAACAGTGTCTTGCAACGTTTAGATGTGTCCAAAGTCCAACACGCCTAAGTCACATAATTAGGTCATTAGCAGGACTCAGTAGAACCCGTGTGCATGAGAAGGTCAGTTGAGCTATAATATTTTTTGCTCATTTTACTGGTAAAGTGAGAACTTTGACATAAAGTGACGACCGAAAAAAAAGGTCCTCAATGTTTTTTGGGGGCTATGGGTTAGGTTTAGGACTAAGTTGTCGATTAGGTTTAGGTTAGAGTTAGGTATAAACCTGTAAAGGTTAGGGTTAGAAGGATAAAAAAGGCTTGTAAATGAATGGAAGTCTATGGATGTCAAAGCACGGTTCTCAATGTCTACAATAAATAAGGATGTGAGTTCTTGAACTTGCATCTGAGCACAAATCTCTCCCAATATCCACTGCATATAGACCCCCCCCCCCCCCCCATCCCATACTGATAGTTGGAGGTGTCAGCAAGTGTGCCACTGTGATCATATTAAAAGAAGTCATTAAAAGAAAGTCATTAAAAGAAAGACATACCACGAGATTGCATTTCATTACAATTTAATATCAATACAAAAACCTCTTATTCATTGTGAAGGGAAATTGAACATTGTAACTCATGTTATCCAAGCCTCAAAGACTCGATTCAATCAACGAATCATCCGTTCTAAGGCTGTTTAAACGGCTGAATCAAACTGAACACAGATGTCACTGTCTGTACTCCAAGGCTTCGGGGAAAACTGGATCCCCTAAATGTGTATTTGTACTTTTCCACTACATATTTGTAGATTGAGCATTTATGTGGTGTCAAAATAATCTAAAATGATTACTTCCAGGCCGCCAAAGTTTGCACAAACCTCAGCTTATACTGGAAGCACAGCTCAAAAAGCTCGGGGGTTAGAATCAGGCCACCCTTACTCCCAGTATAGTGTTCCATTTCTTTGGTAAACCACAAAATTAAGTCCATTTCTTAATCAAAAGTGCACTGCCAGAGGTGAGGAGGTGGTGCAGGGCTAGAGTATACGACCCATGTTCAGAGGCCTCAGTCCTTGACACGGCCGTCCCGGGTCTGAGTCCTGGTCTGTGGACCTTCGCTGCATGTCTTCCCCCATTAGACGTGCAGCATCTCCTGCTAGCTTACAGCCAAATAAAGGCCACTATTGACAAGAAATCTAAAAAGTACACTGTCAAATCTAAAATTGATGACATGTAAATGAGTTTTCTGATTAAAATCATACTTTTCGGCCAACTCCAAAAGCTTCACTGCTGTATGAATAATGGGTTAAATTGACTATTTTCAAGAAGTCAAGAAAATACATTTCCAACTTGAGAAACTGGAAAATAAGAGCGTGGAGATATGCTAGGAACTACTTTCAGTTGAATATGTGGTAAAAAAAAAAATTCTTTGTCACAATGTCTTAAAGGCAATGGCTACATATTTCTGGAGATCAATTATTTCTTGAACTGTTTCTTTAATTTGGTCCAAGGATAGTTTGTAGCAGCACTTAAGGCGCATTCCCCAGGCTAAAAACACCAAGTTGTGCTGAATTTGTAATGTCCGTTTGCAAGCTTGTGGACGAAAAAAACCCTTCTGACTGATCAGCTAATGGGTTTCTCTGCTAGGGTTTGCATTTCAAAAAAATGTGTGTGAATTTGTGAAAGAGAACCACGGTAAAGGTGAGGTGCGCGGTTAAACGGTATCATATGATAGAGTACAGCGCTTAGCAGAAGTATTCACATCACCTTGGCTTTTCGTCTATTTTGTTATATTCCAGCCTGTAATTCAAATGTTTTTTTTTTATCTTATTTTCATAATAGATCTGCACAAAATAGTGAAGTGAGATGAGTAAAAACGGTATATAAAAAAAACAACTGAAAATTGTCCTCTGCATATGCGTCCACCGCCTTTGCTATGAAGCCATATTAAAGTTCTGGTGAGGCCAATTACATTCAAAAGCCACTCAATTAGGTTGTGGAGTCCCCCTTTGTGCAATCCAATTGTCACATGATCTGTTAGGATACGCACACCTTTTTCTGAAAGGCCCCAGAGGCTGCGGCGCCACTAAGCAAGAGGCATCACACTATAAACATCAGAGAGCTCTCCAAACAAGTCAGGGACAAAGTTGTTGAGATGCACAAGTCAGGGTGACTGGATTATCCGTCCTTAGGGCAACAATGTGCTGTAGACTCCATAGAGCTTGGCTTTATGGAGGAGTGGCCGGAGAAAAACTTCATGTTAAAAATAAGAAGGCATGAAACCTTTGGGCTACCATGGAAAATACTACGCATCCCATCACCCCAAGAACACCACAGTGGTGGTGTGATGGTGGTGGTAGCATCATCGTGTAGGAATTGCTGCAAAAGGTGGTTCTACAAAGTGCTGACTTTAGTGCTGACAGTTGTGTATGCTAAAGTTTTTTGTTATTTTGTTCAAGGCACTTTATTGCATTGTGATAATTTCTGTCAAAATGGTTGCAAACATTGTAGCGGCACAAACTATGTGCAACATTTTAGCGACTGCTATTTGTCTTTTCTCGCAGTTTAATGATCAGCGGACCGGCGACGCGTTTGAAAGTTTGGCCTCCGGTCACACTAACAGGTCAGAACCTCTGGACTCATGAAGGAGACAAATAAAAATGCAATGCAGAGCAGCTTCTCTGCGCTGCGGGTCATTTGGAGAGTTAAAGCTTCTCATGTTATGTGATTTCACTCCAAGAGCTATAGCGCGCCCGACTATTATTAACCTCTCTGCTTCTGAGCGAGTGAGTCACCCTGCCCGGCGATTGGGGCTGCCACAAGTCCTCACTCAGCTGTCTGACTTCACCGAGGAGAGATCCAAACCAGTGACGCCAATGCCGTCTCCGTCTCGAGCCAAGATCCTTCCTCTCCAAGTCGAAGCCTTCATGACCTCACGCACAAACAAGCCGCTAACACTTCCTGCAGCCTTTCAGAGGGGAAAAAATGGAAATGCATCCCCGCTAAGAGCTGCTTCTCGGGGCGGCACATCCTGAATTCATCACAACAGGACATATTTATTTCATTTTGTCTGATGAGGGCAGCAGATTTACTGTTTTTGAGAAGGTTGGCAGGTGAAGTGAAGGTCAGTGGAAGCGGCATTGTTTATCTAACCTACTCAAAGGTCCCCACGGGTTTGCCCACAGGATGCGTTAGGCTTCATTTATTCCTTTTGCACTTACGGTGTTTTTGCAAAAGTTTTCCTACTCCTTGAGCTTTTTTTTTTTTCGCATTCTCCAGCTTTATAACCAAAACGTTCAATTAAATGTAAATGGATTTTATGAGATGGACCAACACAATGCGGCGCATGAGTCATATTAAGCAGAAGGGGGAGAGAAAAAAAAGCGAGGCACGCATTTGTCTTCAATGCCTTTTCGTCAGTGTTTTGTAGAACCACCTTTAACTGCAGTTACAGCTGCAAGTATTTTTGGGATATGTGTCTGCCAGCTCTGCACCATTATCCAGACTGAAATCTTTGCCAAATGTTCTTTGTCAGATAAAGCAAGAACTATTTTGCCCGTTCCTCTGCAAAATAGCTCAAACTCAGTCCGAGTGGACTGGTGGTTTCAGGGCTTTTCAAGCGTTGCTTTGGATTTATAGTTCGCTTTAAGGCTGGAATGTGACCGGACCATAAGAGACCCACGGAGACCCAGATTTGGTCTCATCTCACCAGAACTCCGTCTTCCGCATGTTTGATGTGTCCCCTTTAGGGGTTGTGGCCATTCTTTAAACGTCTCCCCAACGTCGTCTCTGACCTGTCAGGTGTGCTCCATGGTCTTCATGATGCAGTTTGCTCTCTAATGTTCTCCTTCACAAACCTCTGGGACGTTCACAGAACAGCTGAAAGTGTACTGATATTAAATAATACACGCATATACACTATTTGCTGATTTGGTAACCTCATAGGGCAATGGCGTACCGCGAGCGAGCTATTTTTAGAAACGTAACGTCACAATGACGTCACATCACGTGGTACGCAGTAGGGCAAGCTTGCATAGTCCGCCGCTGTGTCGCTGTAAAAGAGACGTGCGTTACCCTTGGTTTTACTCGGTAAACGACTGCTTTTTCCAAATCTAAAACCATGGTTTTTAAACATTGTTGCTATGGAACGTGCAACAGCGACTCGAGGTACGCTGATCGGCTGCATATGAAGGATGTTTTCTTCAAGACTGCCAAGGGAAATGTGTGCGCTGGGTACACCGGTGCGGTCAGCCTACACAACAGTTCAACCCGGAAAAAGTTACCAAATTCAAGTACATATGTAGCAAGCATTTTGTTGGAGGAAAGGGCACAACCGAAGAACACCCTGACCCAATTCCAGCGACATCAAGTAGTGAACAGGTAAGAGTATTTTGGTGGCCGACATGTTAATAATGAAGCGCCTGCTACCATGACAGCATATAGGCTATCATGGTAGCAGGCGCTAACATGATACCCTGCTACCAGGATAGCTTACTCAAAAACATTTCAAATAAGACAAACATTAAACATATACCCATTCCTGGACGGTGATTACAAACAAAAAAACGGCCGGCGACGCCATGACCGCTGCGCAGAAAAAAAAAAAAAAACAAAGCCCGTTTTCCGGGTTTTTTAAGCCCTCGACACTCAAGCCATCGTTTGAGCTGAAGGTTGGTGTGTTCTTCTACAGTGCGACCAGTAATCCGTGCGCCTGGAACATCGTCTTGGGAAAGTTTAACGGCTGTAAAGTCGGTCATATCGCTGTTTCTGTTGTGCGTGTAATAGGTGGTTGCTACGGGCGTTCTCTACCTGTTTGTCCTACCAAAGCGGCAAAAGGGGCGTTGCTCTTGAGTCGGTGACGTCACGTGCGCGGTACGCCATTAGTTAAATTGGATTTTATTGAGGGGTATCAGAGAAAAAGGGGGTTAATACAATTGTAGAACATTTCGAAAACAAGGCACCCTTTTCCTTCTTCTTAACAACTGGGTGTCGCCTTGTGTCTTTCACATAAAACAAAAGTAAAAAAAAAAAAAATGTATGTATGTGGGTGTAACATGATGAAACATGAAAAGGTTCAAGTAGCAGGAACACTTTGACAAGGCACTAAAGGCATATTTTTCACAGTCTTGGCCAGGAATGTGTTGGAGGAGGAGGAGTCAAAGTGTTGGTTTTTTTTGCTTTAGCGGGACGTTTTTACTGTTTTGTCACTCGAATGTCTATAAATAGAACAAATGCGAAGCATTGCAGAGAGTCAAGGAAAGTGTTCAGTCCTTAGCAAGAACTCTTCCATTAGCAGCTCATTAAGTAAATTGTTTCTCAGCCGTAAGCGTGCTACCTTTTTGTTGGATGACGATCGTTGCGCAACACGCATCTGGATGGAAAGAGCACCTCTTTGTGAAATCAAACGTCAACAAAAACTAGAGCTTCTGCTATTAGTTTGATTTTAATTTTGTATGCAGTCACTAGAGCTGTGTGCCTGGCTTTAAATCTGATCCGAAGCATGCATCAGCTGTATCCCCTCCTGCTAGCACATCTCTCATTATTCACCATTTTTAACAAAAGTCTTTAATCATTCTTCTCTCTTTTTTTATAACCTTTTTTTGTTCTTTCTATCTTTTGCCTTCGCTCTGCAATGTATCCTCTTTCTCTGAGCGTTCTCGTTTTTGCCCTGCCTCTACATCCAAATTTCTCTCGTATGACTGACTTTCTCATCGGGAAGTTACCTACAGGGATTGGATGTGACAGCGCTAAACGATTCTGGCTGATATCGGGGAGGGCAGGCAAGCGGCGTTGCTATGTAACAGCGGGGAAATTGGCCACTGGCTGAATGCAAAATTGAAGTCAACTGACTCTCATCTGAGGGAGATTTTTTTGTTTGTTTGTTTGTTTTTTTGGGTGGAGGAGGGGGGAATCTTTGAATGGGTCGTTGATTGCAAACGTTAAGATGACGCTTTACTCAGAAACGACACAGATATTGACTTTCGAGCTGTTTTCCTGCAGTCTGTGATTAACACGCACCCGGGGGATTAGGGATACCGACCATCCGGTTGACCTCTCTTCCACGAGAAATCCTGTTTGAGTGGCACACAGAGTTTAAGAGGCAATGCTGGGTTCAGCATGGAGGTGCGTCTAGAGACTCGGTAAGCCTCATTGGATCATCTCTGGTGCTGGTCTCTGTCGCAAAAAAAAAAAAAAAAAAGAGTCACACAGAGGATCAAAGAATGCGTGCAAGAGGAATATTTAGGGATTATTATTTTCAAACCGTGCACAGATGTGGTTTAGGCTTAACGGAATCCCTATTTCGGGTCGTAGCCGAGGCCACGTGCGGACATCCGGCGGCATCAGGCGGAAACGGACCATGCCAGACGAGGATCCAGCCTGTTCCATACAAGAGTTCTCACACAGGGGCACGTCCTGATTGTTCGCTGCAGAATTTGCGAAGTGAAATCGGAGCTATTGTGAAGCAAGGAGTGCTCCAGCATCGCAACAAAGAACAAAGTGGGTGGCTCACTCAGATTCTATCTCAGAAACACGCACACACACATATGCTTGAAGAGCTTGTGGGTGCTGCCACATTCAGCAACTGTGAGCCACTGTTTGGAGATGAGAGGCTTCTGTGTGAAAAAAAAAAAAAAAACGCATTTCCATGCTGCGGGGGATTATCTGGGCAGAGAGTGAGAAATGAAGGTAGAGAACAGAGGACGAGCGCGCTGCCACTGTCTGCGAGCCGACGAATAGGGGTTAAGTCAAACACTTCTCGCAGTGTCTTGGGTCCAGCTGCAATCATTCCTCTAGCCGCCCTGGATTCCTACGCAGGATTGCACAATCCTTCTGTCATACCTTGTGGTAAATCTAGGATGAAGAATAAGGGAATAATAAATCTCCAGTATTCTGTGAAACACGTTTAAAAGATAACCGCGCCTGACACAAGACACCTCTAATACCTAGTTGTTGTCCATATGTTAATACACTTAAAGCAAAAGCAAGATTTATTAGTGATTTCTGAGTCCGACTCCCCAGCATGGTTGTATACAGATCAGGGATTTTATTTTGAGGCTTGCGACAAGGGGTCTGCATGCATCATGCCTTGGAAACATCCATCCATAAGTCACATGCCTGATTTTTCTGTTGTAAAAAAAAAACAAAACAAAAAATTTAAATAGATGCAAATACACAACTAAATAGTAATAGGTAATTTGAATGCATAGAAAATGCCTGATTGATATTGAATTGAATCATATTTTACACTCATTCTTTCCAGAAGTAGTTGACAAAGTAGCTAAACAAGCATGTCTTTTTTTTTTTTTACCTTATTCTTCCCATCTTTGAAAGAAAGACCCGGTGGTCATTTCATCCCATTCAAAGTGTAAAAACAGAGATATTCCCACATGTTTTAGTGTGAATTTGCTGCGCCGGGGATTGTTTGCTGACATGAAACATGAAACTTTGTTGACTTGCCCAGAGGTTTTCAACGACATTCACGCAGAGCTTTGTGGATAATATGGAGCTGGACAGAGTTACTGCAATACTCAATTTCATATGAGTGTTTCATATTTTTAAAACATTTTACATTTAAATGAGCTGAAACAGAAACAATGATGCATTTGAGTAAATACCACAAATCACTTTATAAAATTCTTGATTTTCCTTATAAAAGTATTATGTTGTGGCAAATGTTGCCATGGTGCATGCTGCTCCGATGGAGGGACGGATTCCCCCCTTCCTCTATGTTGTTTGAGTGACATTTGAGGGGGAAACTCATTTGTAACGCAGCACGTACAGTAGCTATACTCCGTTCCACCAACGCTGGCTTTAAATTCCTGGGGGTGTAGCCGCGGTACGCTGCTTTCACGTGACCTCCATGCCGGCTTTCAGCCAATAGAGTTTCGGTGTGAGCGGTGACGTCAGGAGGCGGGTTAGCTGCCCCCGAGTATAAGTGGCGCGTGCGCGCGCGCGTGCATTCAAACCCTCCCTCCCCCCTCCTTCGCGTAACGCAAGGCATGAACGCAACTCTCTCTCTCTCTCTGTGTACAGGCGCAGTGTGTGCAGTTCCCCCTCTGCACTGAATGAACTAGATTCCCGGCCACGTAAGAAGCACAGCGGTACCACGGGAGAGAGGATGTCCTGCTGAATCAAGGGATTGGCCTGGGAAAGTCGGCCGTCCCTTCCTTTCCTTCCTTCCACAAGCTTGCAGCAGCACACACAAGGCGGCAGACGGCAACATTTCTTCCACTGGATAACTTGAATCGGAGGCCAGAGAGCGCGCGCACAAAGAGCTTCAGCAGTCACTCCGGATGGGGCTCTCTCCGCATGACAATCACCGTGCATGGATGTGATTCCCGGGGAACAAGGCCGTGCACTGACCCTGGTACTCGTTAGCCAAAACCGAGCTAGCTAGTTAGCTCTGCACCTGCTAGCCCACCCCGACGAATATCAGCTGCTATTATTAGCTCAGAAACTTGCTTCATTTGTTTGGCTCGTGCATCCTTTTTTCTTTTTCTTTTTTTTTTGATGTGCGACCGCGAGCCGTGTCCAACATATTGTTTCCGTTTTACGAAACGTGTCTATAGCGCTGCACCGGCGAGATAAGCTAGCGGACCGTTGACTTGGCACCCTTCATTCATTTTTTTTTTCCCAAAAAAGCTAACTTTTGGTAGCCTTTGTTGCAGCTTTTTGTCTTTGCATCCACGTTAATGAAGCTGCACCCCGTCGGCCCAGGCTTTCGGAGAGCTGTGGCCGCGTCGTCGGGCATTTAACACGGACTTTTCATTCCATGAATGTACAACAAAGGAGAGCAACTGAGCGGGGGGGACACATTAAACCCCCTTTTTGAGTGCAGCTTCTTTGCCTGTTGACACAAAACCAAAGCACGGTACTGTAAATTTAGATTTTTTTTAAATATATATATATATATTATTTATTGATACCATAAATAATTACGTGAGGTAAATATTTTTTTAATTACTGGACGAGCTAGCGGTGCCCTAACCAAGGAAGAGGGGACAAAGGAGAGAAAGAACTTCTGATATACATATATATATTTTTTTTTGTGGGGATTTCGCACTTCATCCTCATGAACATACAGAGGTCAAATCCAATCAACATTTCACGTTATGGGAGATCGCGACACAAATCGCACGATTTTGAGGAGCTGTCTTGCTTAAGGACTACAGAGTCGAGCCAGAGCTTCAGCCCCAACCTCGGTTCCCCCAGCCCGCCGGAGACCCCGGACTCCTCGCACTGCATCTCCCGCATCGGGGACTACCTTTTGTTGGAGCCGCTGGAGGGGGACCACGTTTTCAGAGCCGCCCACCTGCACAGCGGCGACGAGCTCGTATGTAAGGTGAGCGCCACCGATCGTCGTCTCCCCCAAAATAAGCAACCTGTATATTTATTTTTTTAGACTTGCATCTCTCCCCTTTTAAAGGATTTTATTGCTCATTGACAATAAAACACATAGTACCAGTACAGAACTGCAGATTTGGGTTTAGTTTAGTTTGCTGGATGCATATTGCACCAAATGCTGCCACCTCAACTTTTTTATTTTTAAATTATTGCTTGCATTGTAAATAGAGAGCTGGCAGCTCCAGCCTGATGGAAAAAGTGAATGGGGTGAGCTGTGTGGTTTGGATTGCATGATGTAAGGTTGACAAAGGAGTGAGTAACCATGCACTCACACAGACACACACACACACACACACACACGCTCTGGCTCTGCTCCTGGCTTCTCCCTTTCACATCACACTGCTGTAATCGGCACGCCGTCCAGTAGATGCTCGCACCGTGAACATCGTCGCAAGGCTGCACATTCTCTGGAGAATTGACTGATCGGTCGATGAGTTTGGCGGGATGTATGTATTTGATGACAGGGATGCGCCGAACCTGGCTCTGATTGGCTCTGAACGTTGATCAGTGGGTCATATGCTGAAAAAGCAGAGTTCGTTTGTGTTTTTTTTTTTTTTTTTTCATCCGTATTAATTTACTTCATGGAGATTTCCTGCCATTTTTTTGGTCAATTAAGACATAAACGGATATTCGCTTTTTTAAGTTTGAGGAAAATCCCCGTTGAAGAACCTGTAGGGGTCTTAAAGAAAACCAAAAATCAGCATATAGGCCTGATCTGTCGGTCTCTATATGCAGGTGTAGTTAACTTTGCATGTCCTGCCTGCTGCCGTTCCACCGGCTCCACGCAGCACGTTTCCCTGCCTCCTTTACGCCACATGTTGACTTTAGCATCCGGCTCGTCGTTGAAGCCGCGGCTCTCGTCCCCCCGTGCAGCAACCTCAGACGGCGGCCTCGTCCGGGATGATTAATAGAAACAATGGCGACATTCACCCTTGGACCCATAAAGCTTTGACATATCCAGTAACCTGCCCCTTTGACTCGTGATAATGTTTTCTCTGCCATGAGAAACGAGCGACCTTTGGCACCGGTTATGAGGTAACACCGCTGTTTGTCCTCATCTTCATGGCGCTGACCTCAATACAGCAGCAATCAATCCCCCCCCCTCCCCCGCCCCTCCTTTCCAGGATTGATCATCTGTGTGGAGCTTGAAGGCTGGGTACCATCGTCAGACCTGCAGGGCGCTCTTTGTATTGAGTGGAAGCAGAGGAGCCTTCTCACCTGAACCGGTTGTACTGAAAGTCAATTTGGACGGGGAGGGGAGTGGGGGGGGTTGCTATGGAAACAAACACGACACTGCAACCCCAGGCAGCAGCACAATGCCGTGCACCATCATGATGCTCTCAGTTTAGCCGTACCTTTTAGCACTTCAGCAAAGCGAGGTGGGGAAGGGAAGTCTGCTTGTGCGTCACTGTATGCGCCGGCCAAAAAAAAACAACCTTCTCTGTGTGTGCCTCTCTCCAGGTGTTCGACATCGGCCGGTACCAGGAGTCGCTGGCGGCCTACTTCGCCCTGGGCCGGCATGAGCACGTCAACCAGATCCTGGAGATCTTGCTCGGGGAGACGCGGGCCTACGTGTTCTTCGACAGGAGCCACGGCGACATGCACTCCTTCGTCCGCACCTGCAAGAAGCTGCGGGAGGACGAGGCCGCCCGCCTCTTCCACCAGATCGCTTCGGCCGTGGCGCACTGCCACGACAACGGGTTGGTCCTCCGCGACCTCAAGCTGAGGAAGTTCGTCTTCAAGAACGAGGACAGGTAAGCACCTTCGTCTGCAGCGATCGGGCGCTCGTGAGAACGCCCGGCCGCCTGTTGACGGCGTGAGCTGAGTCAGACCAAGAGTAAAGGCGGCCTGGGTCTGTTTCTGTGCGCGTGGTTTTTATCGGTGGAAATATCTCACGTCCTGTGTATAAATAGATGAGATGCGTGCGAGTGAGCAGGTAATCATTAGCCGAGCAGGAGGCTGGCGCTGGGTTGAACAACACGGTCCGATAAGCCGCTGGGACCGTTCTTTGGGCGGCAGATGATCAAACTGAGACTCACAGCTACTGTAAGCATAAGCTGAACCTGACAGTCACACTTGCAGAGTTAGAATCTGACACCTGCTGGCTGCATGTACCAACTACAGAAATGGCATCTGTTGCTACAGAGTTTTTTTATTTTTATGAATGGAAGTGAAAACAGCTACAAAAGACTACTCAGAGCGGCTGCTTCACACTGCGACGGCATCACCGACTTACCAAGCTCTGCCTCTCAGCCGCGGGCGCGTCGGTCTTTGGCACGCACAGTGGAAAAAAGAAGTGGAGCCGCTCCTGGTACGGGTCCAGTGACCTCCAACGGTCCAGGACTGACGCGCGCAGCCTGTTTTTAAATGATTGATGTTGCGGTTTTAGCGAGGGATCTCTCAGGGCGGCGTGGGGATGACCATATGCCAAACAGCCGACCGCTCCGTCGCTCTAGATCAGCGGAGACGAGTCTGTCGAAATAAGACGAGACAAACGGGGGGCTTTGTTCTGAAATGTGAAACTCTCTGTTGCTGAAGGCTGCAGTACAGAAGTGAATGAGTGGCTAGAAGCGCTAGATGACACTTGAGCTGGCTTAATTCATGTTAGTGAGTCCTTCTATACTATGTAGGCTTTTCATAAAACAGGGTTTTTTGTTTTTGGAAGAGCTTATTGTGCACGGTCTGGTATATTCTCACTGTATTTACTTTGAGTAATAATACCAATATGGTTTCACAGCTTAGGAAAAAAAAAGGAAATGTTTTGTCCTACTGCTCCTCAAACAATTTATTTAAATTTTACTGTTATGTTAACTACAACTAGGGCTGGGCCATATAGGCCAAACATAGCATATTTTTAGGCTGAATGCCAGTAAGCAGTGGCGTCTCTGTCATGATAAGTTAAGTGGGGCACAAAAACTCAACACCTATTAACCCGTTTTTCTGTGATTTAATCCAACCTAACTTTGATCAATTTTAAATGAAACAGATAAGTTGGCATAAACCACCACACTGGAAATGCCGTTTTATAGAAGCTAAATGTAATTTAATTATTATACATAAAATTACAAATAAAGGCTCACTAAAAATGTTAATTTATTGAATAGGAAAGATTGATATCGAGCCTTCTATGAGCCAGCAAGGACAACCAACACTAGAGGGTCGTACACTTTCTGGCAGAACCTAAACATAACGCGTGCATTTCCAGCATTTTGATTGGACGATCCGAGCTTGGGGCCACTGGATTTGTGCCCCGCAGCTGTCTACTGGGAGCATATTGGGCATGCGCACTGCAAATTCACATGTCCATTATTTAAACAAACGCTGGTGGGTGGGCCACAATATCAAGGTGCCTCAAGAGTATTTAGCCCTATTAGCTTGTCAGTTTTCTGGCAGACTTGGATATGTAGACACAAATGTTTCTAACAGAATTTTATTCCTAAGGGAGTCTTGTCTTTTTTTTTATATAATTTTACTCTATATAAAGAACAATCCCGTCCAGCTGATTATTGTGAACATAGAGCACCACAGCGACATCTGGTGGGGCCTGGCCCCAAATGCAGAGACGCCACAGCCAATGAGCCATATTTATCTTTATTGGAATCATAAAAAGGCATCTTTGAATCAAAGCCTCATCCCAAAGGTCTCACAGTTAACATATTTTAACAAACACCTGTAGGTAAAAAGGAGGAACTGCTGAAAAATAACCTGCTGGAATACATAAAAGTAGAACTGTGACGCAACACAGACCATCTCCATATAAACAATATAGTCTCATCTTATCTCTTTATAAAAACAATTTTTTTTAATATCACAATATACAACATGAATATATTTAGACTTTTTGATATGAGATAAATTAAGAAAGCGCTAGACTGCAACAGTTCTTGTAACAAGTGAAACGGGCCGCCCCAAATGCACCCTGATTGATTCAGCTCAGTGTCCCAGTGACTGCTTTGGGTTTAGTTGCTCTTTATTGTGCATTTAAGCCCTGGAAAGCACATTGATAAGTTTTCCTCGTCTGAAGAGCAATGCCATTACACGTGGTTCTCAATATCACAGAGGAGGAACCGGTGTCTGCCGCAGAACTACGGTGCTTTGTTGCACAACGATGGAGTCAATATTATGCAATGGGTTAAGGGCTGTTTTTAAATGGATTTGTCATATGTTGCAGTTTTTTTTTTTTTTTTTTTTTTTTTTCCCCTATCTAAGGTAGTGCTTGTTGTGTTTTCCTCAATAGATGAGCTGTGGTGTGGTGTTTTTGGTTTATGAGCTGTGCATGCAGACTGCCGCATCTCCAGTTCTTGTTATCAGGACATGGAGGGATATCATAGCCGTGCTCGGCTTGAATTATACATCAGGCGCAGGGGAGCTGAAGAATAAACCATGTGGCTTTTATTTACATAGAGGCATTTTAATAAACCTCTAATACCATTTTTTATTTTAGATGTCATGGAGCTCAAGACTTGTACGCCTCAACAGCTTTGCTAAAACAACAAAAACAGCTTTGTTCCAGTTTTTGCTGTGAAATAACCTTGAATTGATGATTCTCTGAACGTTTCTGCTGCAAAGCCGTCGATCCTTTTAGTTCAGTGCTGGACTCACTGTGTTTTTTTCCCCGTTTTTGTTTGTTTCTCCTTTTTGGTTGCAGGAGCCTGGTTAAACTGGAGAGCCTCGAGGACTCTTATATCCTTGCCGGTCTCGACGACTCGCTGTCAGACAAGCACGGCTGCCCGGCCTACGTCAGCCCGGAGATCCTCAACGCCAGCGGCAGCTATTCGGGCAAGGCGGCCGACGTGTGGAGCCTCGGCGTCATGCTCTACACCATCCTGGTGGGGCGCTACCCTTTCCACGACGTGGAGCCGGGCTCCCTGTTCAGCAAGATCCGCCGGGGCCACTTCAACATCCCCGAGACGCTGACGCCGAAGGCCAAGTGCTTGATCCGCTCCATTCTGCGCCGGGAGCCGGCGGAGCGCCTCACCTCCCGGGAGATCCTGGAGCACCCCTGGTTCGCCTCCGCCGGAGTGCTGGGGGGGTTTCAGGTGCACAGCCGGGGGGAGCGGGAGCAGGAGCAGACGGTGCCCGAGGTGACCATGGAGGAGGAGCTGGAGCTCTTCAGCTGAACTACCACCAAGCACAAAACGGATGACACCGCCACGGTCGGCTCGCCACGGCTTCAGCAGAGCCACCGAAGAGAGGAAAAAATAAATAAAAAAAGAAGAGAAAAGAGTAGATTAGAGGTAAATAGATGAATTTGTCACTCATAACAAAGGTGTTTCCATCCCGTTTTCCTTTTCCACCACTTCATGGAAAACCTCGAGCCTAGCATGACAAATGGCATCTAGACATCATCTGGCCGATCGCTCCCTGGTTGGGAATGTTGCTGCCAGACATGCAACTTGCAAACAATGTAGCATTTTTTTTTCTTTTTTTTATGTGTTTTGGTTTAATGTGGTGCTCATACGAAGTCGATGCATTCGCCATTTTTTTGACACTATTAAAGGCATGAAGGGACATATGAAGACAGTAAACCAAGGACAACCATACTTAACGAACTGCGGCACCACACTTTTTTCTTACAGATCTTGCTTTTTTTTTTTTTTTTTTTTTGTTCTCGTCGCGTCTGTGGCCGACGACGGCGAGAGGCCACAGGCCCAAAAGTTCGAAAGGGCAACCCCACGTTTCGTGGTTTAAGCTGATCCAACTGACCTGGGACCACTGGGAAACAGAGCGTCTTCGTCTTTTTTTGTTCATTACCTAAAAGAAAATGTCTGACCTCAGTTTTGTTTAATGCTTAGTTAAGGTGTATCTATATTTTGCAATTCTGACAGTCACTAAACTCCTTGGTGGCCTTTTTTTCCCCACAATCCCCAGTTATGCGTCTGTCTCTTAAGCCTCTATCATGCTTTAATTTACTGTATACCATCATTTATTGCTTTCTGTGTCTGTAAGCTATCCTAATCTGTTCCCGCTGCTCGCATATCTTTCCCTGAAAGCCTTTCGTCTATTTCTCTGCGCGACCATCCCAACACGGCATCAAGCACTTGGTGTGATAGGCTAACGGACACTTCCACCTTCCTGAAATTAGCTTCCTTCTTAATTTAAAATTTCAGTTGTAGAAGTGATAACGTAACGTTTTTTTATTTAAATTGTAACAACTATGAAAATATATATATAAAAATGAATATAAATATATATATTTAAAAACTACATAGCAGGGTATTTCTTTACCAAGAGATTCCTTTTTTTTTTTTCTTTTTTTTTCTCCCATGTATGATGTAGGCAATATTTTGACACAGGGCAGGTGTGAAGAGAGAGCTGTCTAAGGTTTTAGGAAAACAAAACGCCATCTATGCCAGTATTCCTGTGCCCCCAGCAGGCCATGCCACCCAGTCTCCCTATTTTTTTTTTTTTTTTTATTTAATTACATTTTTTTCATTGAAGGGGGGAGGAAAACCTTGATATGGGATATTCAGTAGTGGTATTTGCTATTCCGTGCTCACTCCATGACCTCATGCTAGTTTTCCTACTGCCCGTGTAGGTTCTGTGAAAGGATCACGCTCGGATTGGGTGGCAGTAGACATGTTTCGTCGTATCTCAATGTTACTTGAATTTGTTTGTTTAGTTTTTTTTTTTTTTTTTTTTTTCAACCTAGTCAGTGGCATGTGCTCCATGAATGCTATAGCCTGCCTAGTGGGGGGTAAAGGGTGGGTCGGGATTAGGAGGATGCTTTTGGCTTTCTTTTTCTTTTCAACAAAAGCTATTAAAAAAAAAAAAAAGACAAAAAAAAACTTTCTTACTTTTCTGAGTTGCTTTTTCAGTTAAAGTACGGCTATAACTTCCGTTGTTTCTGTAGACTTATTTAAGTTGGTGCTGCTTTGGTGCTAATGTTTAGTTTGTTTTGTTTTCGTTCCTTGGTGGGTGGGGTGGTGCATGGTGGGATATCTGCCTCAGATTGTATTGTAACAGATTCTGGTGTTTTTGTCCAAATTTATTCAGTAAATAAATTGTGAAATGATATTTGACATTTGGTTTTGGTTTTATTCCTGGAACATAAAGGTTTATTTTAATTCTGGGACGTCACGTGGAAAGAAAAAAAAAAACGCTCACTGTCGCTTTCTTTGAACAGCTGCAGAATTTTGAAATTTTAATATAATCAAAGATTTAGCTGGAACTAAACGTCAAACTAACTCTTGGTCTCCTTAACATGTCATGAACGGTTCCTCTATTTGCTTTGCTATTTTTTTTTTAATTTAGTTTAAATCTACCCACCCATCAAACAGCTTCCATGTGCCTCTGGTGACATCACAAAAGTCAACTTCTTTTGAACTCCTTGTGCCCAGTTACAGCTTTGTTTCTTATCATGGTGCGTTTATTTAAAAAAAAAAATGGTAAGATTTGAGAAGACTGCATGGATTTCAGAAAAGTCTACAATAAAACTCGTAGATGGTTTGCAAAATAGACCAATATATCAATACCAAGTTTTCCATCATGCCTTCACACAGCATAGAGACATTCTGACAAACCAAGGTTTATTCACTACTTGTTTTCAGATTCAAGCCATTCAGAAGCGCCAATAGTTCATACTGCAGATTTTACTGGGCCAAATGCACGCATCGGACAGTGAAGTCTGGACTGTAAACCTCTGATTTTCCCAGTCAGAATTATGACTTTAGGGGACTTTCTGGTTTCTGACCGGGAACCTGAGGAAAATGCAACTGGAAGGAGAATTATACCTTATTGCTGTCCAGTTTATTTTTTCTTCCCCTTATGCTATAACGCCCAAATACAAAGCCAATTTAACAAAATGTTTAATTTTCAAAGTAGCACCTTTTTAACAACTGGATGAAATCCTTCAGTGGAAATTCCTACCGTATTACCCAGCTGCATTTCTACAGTTGTTGCACATTTTTTTTTAGTAAAGAAGAGTCACCTCTAGCCTGTATCTTTTTAAATCAGTTTAAATTCTGCTCTTCAAACCGAAGCTAAATGCTGCTGTGTGGTCTAAATATAGCGCTTCCAAGTGCAGCCTGGCCGTATCCTCTAACAAGAGAACCTCTTTGCCTCCTAATGACGTTGCGATCGTTTTGGAGAACTTAAAAGGATTCCGAATGAGGAGGACTGCTCCACCAGTCCCACTTTACCTAAACCATTGCACACGTAGAACAGGAGAGGGCTGCTGGGGCGGATGGTTTTCTGGTGGCTCTGTCGTGACGGAGGCCAGCAGCCCTCTGTGTCGTAAAGCAGCAGCGGTGCTAATCGCTGGTCTTTAATCCATCCCTGAGACAGAGTTTTACCTTTTCTGCATTCTTAAAGCTGAATTGTGTCTTGCAAAGGTACCCATTGAACTTTTTTTCAGAAGGAGAAGAATACACGATCCCAAGTTATTTGACAATTGGATTTTGTGTTCATTTGTATTTCTGTTGCTCTCCCTGAGTCTATACATTTTCCAACCAAATTTTTCTTTATCTCCAGCTACACTTTTTGAGCTGTGTTTATATAACCTTTGTGCTTCATCATCCCCGCTCAAGAACGGCCTTCCCGCCGCATAATGCTGCCACCGCCGTGCCCCACGGTGAGTGAGATCCTTTTCGTCATGCAATAATCTGCCGTTATCGAACAATCCCAGACTCTGTTAATGCATCCCAGCATGAACTTGTTGTGATTTTCTCACAGAACAGCACAAATCCTCTTTGCTCCTTGATTATGTGCGTTCGGAGTTTTGACCTGTGAACAAAGCAGAATGCTAACACTCAGTCATTAAAAAGGAGCTAAGAACTATCCAATGAGTGTTCAGCTGACTGCCAAAGGCCTTCACAAAATGTGAGATATCGTGTGCTAGTCTGACCTCTAGTGGCTTCATAAGGTCACTGAAGAAGGTCACATATTACTGCATTCACTTGTCTATTCAGTTTGAAAGAAGCTGATTAGAGACGATTAGAGCAGGGTTCAGCAACCTTTACAATCTAAAGAGACATTTATGCCCAGAGTCCAGCTAAATAAAAGTCTTTTAGAGCCGCTCATGATCCATGTCATTTAAAAAAATATATATCTTCTGTAGGGATTTAGTAGCCATTTTTAAAGTACTGCTGTTTTATTTCCCTTTTAGATTGTAAAATAAAGAAAATCATATAAACCTTTGCAAAAAGAGGATGGATACTCTTTCCGCTAATGGCATTTTTTTATCTGTGGAAAATGATGCTAAAAAAACAACATTCCAAAAAAGTTAGAAAACAAAACAACTGGACTTTTTTCTGAAGTTTGAAGACGCTTCGCTTCCCATCCAGAAAGCTTTCTCAATTCAAATGTCTGGAGTAGTGGAGTTCCAAGCTTTATATTATTACCTAAAAAGGCCTTGTAATGGCTTAAATAACATGCAAGTTAAACCTAAACTGGTCCATCCCTTAGTAATGGGGAGTCGTTAAGGTCATCGTTGGTATGGTTTACAGGTAGATGTGATCACCTGCATGGAGGTCAGGATTGAGGTGAAAATTGAAAGGAATCAAACCTATTGCTATGTTGTACGTTTTTGAAAGTTTAAACCTGAGACCTCTTAAAAAAAACAATCAAACACGCCATCGGCAACCTAACAACACTAAAAATGGATCTAAAGAATATATTACCGGTACTTTTAGATTCACTGTGGTGTGCAAATTCAATGCAATTTTTCCACGAATTGCCTACCACAACTTTCGTATTTATATCTCTATTAAAAGAATGTTATTTGGTGAGTCAGCATTTTAGCCAAAGTTGTTAAGAGCCAGTACGGAAGGTCCAAAGAACCACTTGCGACTCTGGACCCGCAGGTTGCAGACCCCTGGATTAGATGGTAAAATCCTGAAACAAATCATGTTTTAGAAATAAACAAGTTGATTGTAGTCTAATAGTCCATCACTGCACAATGAATAGCTACAATATATTTTCTATTCATACAAGTAAACACATACATATAGGGCTTTACAAAAGTTTTCATACTCATTAGACTTTTCCACATTTGATCACTGTACAGCCACAAATTAAAATGCTAATTTAAATGCACAAAGCAACACGTAATTGTGAAGAGGAAGGAAAATACACGTTTCACAGCTTCGGCTTACAAATAGAAGTCTAAAATGATTGGTGTGCATCCAGCTCCTTTTAGTGTGACACCCCTAAATAAAATCCAGAACAACTATTCACTTTCATAACTAAACTTGTTGGGAAATAGAGTCCACCGGTGTGTAATTGAGTCCCAGTATAAATACAGCTGTTCCGAGTGAACCAGTAGCACCGTGAAGTCCACAGAGACCACCAGACAGACCAGGGATGTGTTAAATCACCGTAAAGGCTGTAAAAAAAATATCTTAGAGAGTAAGAAGGGTGAGGCTCAATTGAAAACCTTTCAAGACATGGCCGTCCATCTAAGCAGAATGTTCAGGAATGGAGAACATTAGTTACAGAAGCAGCCTGGAGGCCAGCGGTAACTCTGCAGAAGTCTGCGGCTAAGGTTGGAGAATCTATTCACAGGAAAACTTTTAGTTGTGCACTCCACATCTCCTGCCTTTGTTTCAGAGTGACAAGAAGAAAATCATTTGCTGAAGGAAAGCTATGAGAGGCCCCACTTCCCTTGTTCAATGCGTGGCAGGAAATTAACCCCGCACGTTCCCTTGAACATGCCACATCTCCCCGATCAAAGGTGGCGGAGGCACAGCAATGCCTGTCGGGACTGATGGAAAGATGATTGGAGCTGAATACAGGGCAGGCGTGCAAGAAAACCTGTCGGATGCCGCAGAAGATTGGTGACTGAGGCAGAGGTTCACTTTCCAGCAGGATGGCGACCCTAAACATACAGTCAGAGCTACAGTGCAATGCTTTATAACATATTTCTGTGATAATAATGACTGTCGAAGTCAAAACCTTTGTTACCACCACATCTCTCTTTAACTTCTCTTCTCTTTTAACCACTCTCCCTTAGTCTATTTTGCAAAGAAAATTTGACAAAATGTCACTTTTTATATGTCAAAAAATGTAAAGAGAAAAAAAAAAGTCTTTTCATTTCCCAGTTTCATGTTGGTCCATCACATAAAATCCCAATACAATGCTCCGATGTTCAGGGCCGCAACGTGACAAAACATAGAAAATGGAAGAACTTTGCAAAGTATACTGTAAGTTTTGAAGGTTAAACACGTTCTGATGTTAAATTGTAACAAGAGAGAGTTAAAATCCATTCTTTTTCTAGGTCAGCAGTCAAAGCAAAACTTTTTTTTCTTTTTTCTTTTTTTACAATACAATATCCAAAGTTTTGGCTTTGGATTACCCCGGAGGATTATTGCAGGGTACCTGCAGAGGCTCTCAGTTTTAAGATGAATGTGGCTGCTCAAAAAAAAAAAAAAAACACATTCCATACTAAGCAGGCAGCACTGAGACAAGCAGGAAATCTGGCACCGGATCTACTTCTGCAGATGCAAAGGCAGTAAGAAGGAAAAAATCCGTGCAGAAGAGCCGGCAGAGGACTGCTGGGAGCCTTTAAACCAGATCTAAAGAGGATACAACACCAAAGAAGGCAGGCGTACACTGCATAAGGTGACAGTAAAACCTACAACACGCTTAAAGTGTTTGAAATGTACCATGGACTCACAGTGTGGACAATATGTTTTCAAATTGCTTCTGCATGTCTCTGTCGATAATTGCAGACATGGATGCGGGTTCATTAAGGCGGCGCAGTGCGTAATTAGGACTGTGACTAATTAAAAAATCTACCGAGGACACCGTCTTTGGCAGTGGCACGCTTCGCCCTTCTTTAAGAGCATAATCCCGCTCCATGTCTCCTCCTAACAGAATCGCCTCGGCTCCAATAAATCCGGAGAGTCCCTACCTGCAAACGTCATTAACTGCTCGCAGAGATAGAGATTTAAAGGGCTCTCCGAAGGCCGAGAGCAGTGCTGCGAAGAATTGGGGCTCCCTTTTCCTCCGCCGCTCGCCTTGGATTGCCCTGCGACAGCAATGATTCATCTCTTGTTTACACTATTCATTCACCGCCGCGCTCTTCCACAATCTGTCAAAAAAAATGTTGACACGCACCAAGCCATCTCGGGGGGCGCCTAGAAAACACTCTTAAAACACCCCGCGTTCCACGTCTGTTTGGGCTAAATATTTTATGCGTACGCGTCTCATTGTAGCACCAAGGAAATGCTGTAGCTGCTTCGTTTGGTTTGACGGAGGAAGAGGAGGTGGGGAGGACTCAGATCTTGAATGCCACCCAACCCTGTTGCAGTTTGTTGTTTATAAGGGTTTCCCCCCCCTCAATATCCTCAATTTTCCACCCAAAAGAAAGAAAAAACAGTTCAATTATCAGCAAATGCATGGAAAAAACTCCAAACCTATTCTTTCTCTTTCTCTGAATGGGATTAGCCAATAACTTGTATTAAATATGAATGTTTGCAAAACCATGGGCAGTGACCTGCTGGCCTGGAAAAGCCGTGCTGTCTCAGTAATCTTCTTTCACCATCCAGTCTCCGCGGAGCTTCATATCAGTATAGAGATAACGGATGTAGGCAG
This sequence comes from Fundulus heteroclitus, assembly GCF_011125445.2. NCBI lineage: Eukaryota > Metazoa > Chordata > Actinopteri > Cyprinodontiformes > Fundulidae > Fundulus > Fundulus heteroclitus. The sequence continues at coordinate 19,732,916 of NC_046375.1, forward strand.
GAAGCACCGTGGGCCGTTGTTTCTGTGATGAATGGGAGATATTAATAATCCTTTTTCTTTACTGTGGGAGATGGATAAACTAACAAACAAAAAAAAAAAAGTCTCAAAGGGGAAAATGGGGAAAATAAGGAAGCGGCGCTTTTAAAAGGTATTACCTGTTTTTATTTGCACCGTATTTGTGGATGCTCATAATAAAAGCCATTTTTTTTTAATATAATCATGTATTCAGCCTCGAGGGGGATAAATTGGACCATTTAAGATAAAAGAAACAAAATACAACGCTGTGCAAAAACATTTTCACGTTTGGTCCAATTACTACCCGAAACCTCAATGTTTTTAAATGGGATTTTATGTGACCGACTGAGACAAAGTAGTGCTCATCTGGGAAGTAAAAGGAAAACAATGCATGATTTTCTTTTTCTTCTTTTTTACAAATAAAAACCTGAAAATATTAGAACACCGGTGTGGTCAGGTTTTCTGAGTCAGTACTTGCTAAAACACCCTTTTGCTGCTACAAATTTAGCACCTAATGTATGGAGTATGCATACCATTCTGTGTCCCTTCTATCTATCTATCTATCTATCTATCTATCTATCTATCTATCTATCTATCTATCTATCTATCTATCTATCTATCTATCTATCTATCTATCTATCTATCTACCTACTTACCTATATATATATATATATATATATATATATATATATATATATATATATATATATACATATATATATACACCCACCATATTTCCCCGTGAATGTCTGGGTGATGTTTTCCATCACATGGTGTCTTGAATGTATGTTACGTTTTGTTCTCACTCTCTCTCTTTCACGTTTTCTGTTACGTCTACATGCCTTCTGGCAAACTGCAAAAGCAACATACACACACAAGGGATTATTGTCTTGTTGCGGTATTTTTTTCAAAGCAGCGCGTCAATTTGCTTTCAGCTGACAGCGATGCTCCTCTCTGTGTTGGTCTATGACATAAAACACTGCTCATGAAAGCTAGTTGCTGTTACACGACAAAAAGAAAAAGGGTTATGGAAACCTTTGCATGCTCTGTCCTTATTATGCTAGCTACCCTACTATGGCTTCCTACCACTTCCTGTGTCGGGTTCCTTTCTTGCACCGCCAATATAGGATTTAACCAAATGTTGCTACTGTGATAGCCAGGAAAACGGAGGAGGAGTTATTCTTGTCACACTGCTGTGCGTATAACATGTTTAGTATTCTGCCGGAGCACGGAACCAGAGACAGTGAGGTTTTACTGTACACCTTTCGCTCCTCAGTCACTCCTCCTTCAGCAGGAAGATAAGTATTCTGCAATTCAATTAACCGCGCCTGAGATCGGTTTCGATTTTATATAACTCAGGGGAGAAGCTTCGCTGTCTCCGAGCCCTGAAAGTTTTCCTCTGTTCCACGAAGCCGCTCCAATTAAGGTTAATGTCATGGTTGTGCAACGACGATGCCTCGACGAGGCCCAATTTCAAACACCGCTGCTATTGTGCCCGGTGCCTTGGCAGAATGGCGACGCGCCCCAGTGGAGCCAGTCTGCTATAAAAGGTGACTCAGTGAGCCGGTCCCCCGGCGAGGCGCTCGGCACACGGGAACCCTTGGGTGTTCTGGCAGTGGCGTTTCTGTGGCAGGGCACCAAAGAAAACAAACAGACAACAGATGGCCTTCTGTTGTCCTCCATCCAGCCATGAGGCTTCTGCTGGCTCGGGGTTACAAAGCCTCCGGAAGCAACAGAGACACAGAGAAGCCTGGGACTCAGTCAGGTGGATGCACGAGCCACGAGTGAGATGCCTACGTGTTTTTGTGCCTATATGCTCCCTTCCAACTGACCGGTAATCATTTATGGCGTCAACAGTGAAATGTTCCCATGCTCAATATGTTATACAAATGGCCGCTGGAAGGGACTCAAGCTGCCAGTGGAAACAACCGGGCAGCAAAAGTCGCATTTATGAAGAATAAATAAAAGGGGGATTAAAAATAAAGTCGATTGCTTTCAACACTAGATGGTGCTGGAATTGTAGTTTCATGTGTTGCTGAATAAGCGCTGGAAAAATAGGGGCTTTATTCTGCCGTTTCTAAGGGCCAACAATAAATGATTGTTAAACCACATTTCAGTTATGTTGTTTTTTTTTTCTTTGTTTAGTTTTTCGTTTTTTTCGCTGTTGGGACAATCAAATGTTCTATAAGCACCTATTCTCGTGATCTAAGTCGTTTTACCTGTTTGTCAGAGCAGGGTTTCAGGTTGATGTCTTTGATTCGGAGGATGCGATGAAGGATTCCTTCTCAAATCAAGAGGGTGAAGTTTGACTCTAGATCTGCTCAGCCCTGTAAATCAGTCAAAGATTGTGGTTCAGCTGACAAGTAGCGCCATGTGGAAGATGTTGGGGTCAGATGAGAGCAAAAAAAATTAACCTTTTTTTTTTTTTTGGTGGTGGCGGCAGCATCAATGCTTTTGTTGAGAAAAGCTGGCCAGAGCTGCTGGGGAGATGGATGGATCTAACAACAGAGCAATTGTGGTAGAATATCATTAGATGGCATAAAAGACTAGGGCGAAGGTTCACCTTCTAGCAAAACAACCACCCTAAACATGTAGGCATCAAAGCATAAAGTCATGTGAAAAAAATGAGAAAACGATGTAAAAGGCTGTGTCAGCAACATATTGTATTCAAGTTATGTGACCGTGCCGAGACTGAAATAGTTGAAGCTTGAGGATCTGGTATAGTCTACAAGTCTGGCTGTACAAACAAGTTTGCCTCGATAGCAGACCGCGAGGTGCTAAGTCCCTAAAAAACATAAAATGTCATCATAGGAATTCCACCGTGCTTCTGCTGTTGCTGATTTGAAAGTACTTACCTCTATAATTACAGATACAGATGTGTATAAAAGTGACTTATTTAGACACAAAAACAGAGGACATTTTGGCAAAAATTGAAAACATCAATCCAGGAAAAGAAAACCCATACCTACTGTGATGCATCAAGGTGGAAGGGTGATGGTTTGGAGATGCACCAGGTCTGGCCAAATCACTAGCATAGATGCTACTGTGTATCAGAGGGTGTTTAAGAAAAGGTGGGGCCATCTATAGAAGCAGAATCGGACCCTTCAGCATCACTAGACCCAAAATATGCAAGTAAATCCACCAAGGACTGGTTGAGGATTAAGAAATGGAAAGTTCAGGGCAGATGTCAAAGTTAAGACCTTGATTTCATTGGGATGCGGCGGGGTGACATGGGACGACCGTGCCAGAAAACCCTCAAACAGTGAGGAGAGGAGCACCCGTTCCTCAGACCCATGTCAGACACAAGTAAAAGGTTATGAGAAAGGTCTCACTGAAATTATTTTAACCAAAGGAGGTAAGAACAGCTTTTACGGGGTAGGATGGCCTTACTTGAAAACACATAATGTTGAAATCTTTTTTTTTTTTTATCCAATAAAACGTTTGACATTTTGGGTCTTAACTGCAATTAAATCCCTTTCTTTACCAGAGATAAATAAAAAAAAAATGACATTAGAAATCCATATGTAAACATTTTTTAATAGGGGGGCTAAATGCATTTTATTATGTGTTAAGGCTTGAAAATAGCTGTTTACGGATTCTCGGCATCAGATCTCACTGAGCCTAAACTATTTTACGAAGAAGAAATGGGCTTAAATGTTGCTCTCTAGATGCGCAAAGCTTGCGGAGACATACACTAACAGACTGACAGGATGTGACTGAACCGAAAGGTGCATTGTTCTGCAACGTTGTTCTGCACTCTCCACACTTTTTAGACCTTTATATTTTTTTAAATGTATGACATTGTGTCATTTGTGCCACTCCATGTGTATGCCCCTGGCATAAATAGCCCATACACTAAAGTCTGGGGCTGCAAAAAGACAAAATGTACAAAACATGGAAGTGGTATAAGTGCTTTTGCGAGGCGCTGCATGTACCTTACAAGTTGTTCCCAGGTACTTAAATGTAGTGTTATTTCTAAACAGTTTCCTCAACAAAGCTGTTTAAAGGTTGTGGAAAAGAATAATCCTTGTCAGATTCATTTTTGAGTTTTTCTAACTTTTATTTTTAATGTATTACCTTGGTCCTTTCTCTGTTTATTGCAGTTAATCCGGTATCCTTTCCTCACCTCACCACAGTTCCTCCAGCTTGCTGATCATCACGCCAACATCATGTCAGAGTCTCGGTTTTCAACTGCTCCTTGTCAGACAGCCTTTATTCTTCTGTTTTTGCGTCTAGTCCCCAAGTTTGCCATCGATTCCTGACCTGTGCAGCCCTTTTGTTTTCTTTTAAATAGCCTTTATTAGTGTTCTTCACTAATCTTCGAGGGTTTCGAAGCCGGCGCGGAGGCTCGAAAAGGACACAATGAAGTGCTGATGCAAAATAATACCGACGTCCTCACATGAATTAACCAAATCTTTTTCTCTTTGAGGCTTTGTCGAATTATTTTCCCCAAATTTAATGCCAGCGAAAGATGCACTTATTACTTCCCCTTAAAAGCCTCTGCAGTGGAAGTCATGATGGTTTCATTATGGTAATTAACTCTTGACTGTCAGTCAGTGTCAGTTAATGCCCACAGAAGCGTGAGTGCCTTCCATAGTTGGAAAAAAAAAAAAAAAAAAAAAAAAACACAGGACCAGCCCAGTGATTAAATGAACATTAAGCACAAGAGGTCACATGTCTGTCAGGCCTCATGAGCAGCTGCTGGAGAAAAAGGGAAGCACGGCTTGAATGAAGTGCTCGGAATATATTTCGTGTTATTTTCGTGAGCTTGAGAAAAAACGCCTCCAAAAATGTTTGTTTTTATTGACAGTTTAACCAATTATATGGTCAGCAAGCAGCATAATCAGAGCCTTGGGCTGACAGGTTAAATTGGGGAGCCGTTCCGCGTGTTGTCTTTGCCTTTTCACGTGCGTTCGTCAATACCCAATTATCCGCTCTTCCCCACAAACAGAAACCGACTTAAACAGTCGGTTCTCTTGCCATGTTGTTCTTTAATTGCGACAGTTCGGAGTGACACGACTCCTCGGTCAGCCACTGATCGCTTTAAACCCCCCCGCCTAGACGAGGTTAAACCGAGGCCCTGAAGATTCGGTGCAGAACGACGTCTCTATGCTTCATTTGCCCGTTTTCTCGTAAATGGCGATAAAGTAGCTGAGGATTCTTTCACAGTGCCTGATATTTTTTGGCGTCAACCACACCTAGAGAATGGTCCTTTTAAAAAAAAATAAAACAACACCTGCCACAAACCCTATTTTACCTTGAAACAGCACAGTAAAGGATAAAAAAAAAAAAAAAACTTGCTGTTTCGTCTGCGCCGCACTTAGTGGAGCTAACTTGCGCTGCTAAATATCAGCTGCAAATCACGGAACAGTTTGGGCGCTGGCGTGCTGACTCGTGGCCCCCAAAAGGTTTAAAATCATCTGGCTCAATGATTCAGTGTCTTGACTGAGCCAGATTGGCCGACTGTGCCCAGTGGGAGAGATAATTGGGTGAAACAGGTTGTTTTTGTGCCTGCGTTTTCTTTTCACGGCAGCCTTAACAGAGGTGAGGGCGAAAGCTGGAGAAAGGAAAAAAACAACACGGGCTTCTCATTTTTAAAAGAAAGCAAAAAAAAAGAAAAAGAAAAAGCAATGAAGTGTTGCGTGTCTAGATTTAGCTTAGGTAAAGTTTGGATTTTTCAAAATGTGAGCTGGAACACAGTAATATGCTGGCTGCTGTTATACAGGAATAAAATAAAATGAAATAAAACATGCTTAACTGTAGGCCCATAATGAGTCCAAACCCATTTGAAGTCACATCGCTAATCTAAATGCTATGTTGATAAATTATTGTTTAACAACACTGCAAAAACTGAATTAAAAATAAGTAAAAAAAAAATTTAAATTAGCATATTTGTCCTTAATTTGAGGAGATAAAGAAGATGATATGCCAATGGAATGAGTATTTTTACACCTAAAATAAGATAATTAGATAAGCTACACTTAAAATAAGATGATTTAGATTAGTTGCTCCTATTATAAGTGCAACAATCGTATTCCATTGGCAGATCATTTAAACTTGCTGCTCAAATCAAGGACAAATACACTAATTTCAAGAAAATTTCACTTATTTTTAGTCACATTTTTGCAATGAAGAGCCTTAGAGATCAAACAGGGGCTCTCAAAGGTGTACGCAACCCTTTTGAAATTCCAGTCTTTTTACACCATTCAGACCGTGATGAATTAATCCCAACTTTTAATGTGACATTAGGCGGATTGAAAAAAGTTGCCATAACCTGATTGCATAGCTGCTACTTTGTTGTACCCCTTTTTAATGTCATTTTAACATTCTTTTGAAGGTCACATCTCCTATCAAATGGGGTCATTTGTATTCTAAAACTAAAGCCATAACATGCAGGGACGTCACAAAGGGTCAACATCATCTGACTGCACAGAGGTGAAGAGAGTCATCGGTAATTGGAGAAATCGCAGGACAACGGTTATTAAAAACTGGACATTTTCCCAAAGTTGATGAAAGTACGAGTCAGAAACTGGATAGGGAGGGCTGCCAAGAGGTTCACAGCCAGACTGAAGGTGCTGCAGCCATTACCGGGATCTGCTGTGAACGTAACAACGCGCATTATTCTCCATATGCTGAGACTAGGAGGTGAGATTGCAAAAAGGAAAGCCATCTGTGAACGTGTTGTGGTGCAAAGGAACCGAATTAGAAACTTTAGGCTCCAATTGCAAAAGGTACATTTGGCACAGAAACAGCAACCAGCATGACCAGGTAAAAGTACCAAGCCCACCGTGAAGAACGGTGGTGGCAGCATCATGAGCTGTGGTCAGTTTTCTTCAGATGCAACTAGGGTCTTTGTTGAGGCGGATTAAACTACGAACTGTTCCAAATACCAGTCGTTTTTTGACCCAAAACCTTCAGACGTCTGCTAGAAAGCTAAAGATGAAGTGAGATGTTATTTTTCGGGCATCACAGTGAGTTCCAAAAATATATGTCAGAATCAAAAAACGATTGACCGCAGGTGCAATCTTCTTCCCATTTTCAGGTGATGGACCAAACTCAAATGTTCAACACAACTCTGGTGCCCATGGTGTTGTTTGATCACTAATGTTCTCCAACAAGCCGCTTATTCACAGGCATCAGAGTGACAGAGGCTAGTTTAATATGTTTTTTCCCCCTACTTCATAATTATGCACAGTTTTGTGTTGCACTATCCAATGAAATCCAAAGAACATCATTTTTTATTTAATTATTTATTCATTTTTTTTGCAGCAAGAAAATGTGGAAAACCTTCTGTGATGGTGGAGGTTGAGCAAATGCTACTCTGTGCATCTCATAACGAAGCCCGCTGGGGGATTTTGATCTGTGCTTTGCATCAGTGTTCTGATGTAGAAGTCATCATATCTTCCGGAGTTTGCAGACCTATAGTTGGATCCGTTCCTTTCCTGTTTTCCTTTTAGTAAACTATTCCCAGTTTTCCTGGATAAGAAAGGCCTTACCTATGCTCCTTTGTCTTGAACATCTTTCTTGAGCATACTCTGCTTAGTTTTGCTGGTAAAGGGAATGCTTTCAAGCTAATTTGTATGCTCATTTGCAAACTTCCGACAGTAAATTTCACGAGGATGCATGAAAGGATCCCTTCCTCCCTCTGGAAGGTAATATTTGTACAGATGGCTCTTGCATTATGAGCTGAGAATACAGCTGCCTGAAAAATGTGCTGCTGTCTTTTTATTGCTTCTCCCGCCTCGGTCCCATCAGATATTTCGCTTTTCAGATGTTTGTGCAGAAGCTTACAGGAGTCAGTTTGCCTATTCTTTGAACTTTTGCTCGAAAGGCTTTCTAAACCACTTCTGTTTTCATCATCTTGCCTTCCTAACAGGGATAATGAACTTTTTTTTTTTTTTTTTTGCCTGAAGCTGATAAGGGCTTAAGATAGTGGTAAACGTTATTTGACAACACTTTTCTTTGACCATGCTGTAGTTGATGTTTCATTCATTTGATTCATACCCCGTTGAGAAACCTCTTTTGTTGATCAGAAATACCGTATGGTGATTTGGACAAAAAGGCACCAACTGCTACGTAATACGTAAACGGCAGTAATAGCTACACTGTTGTTACGAGGCCTTTCAGAATGATAATAGAAGATAAAAGTCCTCAAACCTTTAAAAACAAGTATTACATAAACAGATTGAACTGATGGTGTATTTTCTCTAATCCTTACAGGGTCAAACCTAGGAACACAAGCCTGAGCGATGCTGTACGGCTCTGTGGAGTTCAGCCACCAGTCATCGCCTTTCTCTCGCCACCCTCTTCCTGTCATATTACTGATGTATAACAACTACTAGTGCCAAAAAAATTAGACTTCCTTATTTTGGTCAGTGTGCTTTAGCGTGCTAAAGAGAAATGTCCTCAGCAACCATGCTGCCTACATCATTTTAACTGGATATTTGACCACTCTTCTGGTTGGGGTCAGGGCCATTTCAGAGGCTTTATTCTGTTTTAATGTGTGTTGTTCTGTTTGAACACCTGATTCTGTCCAACGTTCAGTTGTCTAGCAGTTTATATGACTTGAAGCTGCAGTCACCCTTCTTCGTTATGTCAATGGTCCTGGAAAAAGACGGCATCGGCATTGGTGTTGATATGATCTTAAATTTGAAAACATCCAATATGACTGTAGGGTTGGGGTGGCCTAGTGGTTAGAGCATTGTGCTTGTGTCCTGGAGGTTCTGGGTTCAACTCCCACAGACTGGGATTAAGCAAGACCCTTAACCCCAGAATGCTCCCTGGGCGCCGCACAGTGGAAGCCCGCTGCTCCCCAAAGGGATGGATTAAATGCAGAGAATGAATTTCATTGGAATGTATGTTGTAATAACAATGAAGATGATTATTAAAAAAAACTTTACCAGAAGACTTTTGGCAGATTTTAGTTGATTACATAGCAGGGTTGTTTTGTCGTCACCCCCTGAGGTGATGCTGAAATTAAAGGCTCTCAACTGTGGACACAGACTATATATATATATATATATATATATATATATATATATATATAATTTCTAGTTTTTTGTGGCACTAGTGGGTCATTTAATAGGCTGACAAGAAAGGGGGAATGAGAGAGAAAGTAGGGGGAGACATGCGGTAAAGGACCTCAGGCCAGAATCAAAGCTGGGTCAGCCGTGTTGAGGACTAAGGCCTCCGTAAATGGGATCATGCTCGCTACTCCTGCACCATCGAAGTATGGAGCCCTACTGGTGTATTAACAGCTTCCAGTTATGATAGGCGTTGGTGTTGCTCGTTTCTGGATTTTCATTAAACTTCCTATTCAATGTCCTGTTTTCTGAGGGTTACAGTTTGGGGTCAGACGGTTGAAATTTGGACACAACTAGATCTTTCCAATACGACAATGATTCCAAACACTATTATTGTTATTATTGTTGTTATTATTATTATTGGAATAGACAAAGTAGGCTAAAATATGGCTTGTGAATTGGTCCCACTCTCAAAAAAACATGAAAAATGAGCTTATTTAAATGAACTCCACCACTTCTGAGGAACAGACTGATGGCCACAGATGCAGGCAACTGGTGACTTTGATGCTGTGTGAATTACACACAAATCCACCCAAAATCCAATTGTGTACCCGATTCTTGTTTATAAATTTGATTTAAGTTAAAAGCTTTATTGTCATTCCACCCAGAACCCAAAGAACCCTTAAAACGCATCATTAAAAGCCCTTCATAAATATCACGTCCATAGCCCACGATGGGTGTATGTTTACTTCTGAGCCGACTTGAGCAGCCGAGTAGATAAATGTGCACTGTCGACCACCAGGTTACAAACAAGGCATTAGCTGCTGCCTCTTAAATAATAACTAGACTGCGTAGTCTGTGACTAATTTTTATGCCAATTATGAAGCCAAGTAAGAAATTTCCTCGTGTCCCTTAATCCCAGTGATCATTTAGCTGCATTTTCAAATTCACACTCTGAGATGAACAGTTGCACGCACACACACACACACACACACACACAAAACACCTACAATCTCTCACAGACATGGAGACACAATAGATGGCCCACAACTCGGCGGAGCTGTGATGTAATTAGACTTGGTAATTGGAAAAGAGCGCTTCGCCACCTGCGGCAGTGAGAGTGTGAGTTTTGTGGTCATCTCTACAGAAATAGTCCCGATAATTGTTTTGGATTCCAGAAACCCACGGCGGGAGGACAGCTTTGACAGTACAATTTCTGGTGGCTCTCAAATTACATCTCAAACTCCAATAACAAAAGGGGGAAAAAAAAAAATCCTGGTTATAAAAGACCCTTGTGAATAATTTCCAGGGTTTACATTTATAGGATTTTCAATATAGCTCGGATTCATCCATGTGAAAGCGTCTCTTCGACGTAACGTTGAAAAGGACAGAAGCACCCTGAGAAACGTTTGACATCTGTAGATCCGTGTTAACCAGAGACAAGGCGAGGCATACTTTGATACTTTCTAAGGTGATGTCATTATGAATTAACACAGGCCAAGAACCAAAACCCAAAGGTCCTCCTTTTTACAGCGTTTGCATTTTGAAATGTTTGGAACGAGAGGACCTTCCTGAATCTAAATTCTGCTCTTGAAATAAAGCAAAATGTTGCTAAAGATGCCTCGTTGAGCACATTTTCGGTCACTTACTAACATACATACACACTGCTAATCAGAGTCAAAGCACCTTATTAATGATTTAGCAAATCCTTTGCTGACCACGTTCTGAAGAAGACGACGTTCTGAGACAGAGGCCCGGCTGTTTCATTTCCAGCCAGATATGGATTTCCTAATGGATAAACACAGACTCGCTGTCTCCTCGTTTCCTCGTAATAGGATAAATGTGTCGACTCTCCCCTTTTCTGTAATTCTGCTCACAACAATGCTGCCAGTATGAGTCTCCTGCTCTGCGGTTTACGCTCCCAGCAGCTGAAGTGGAAGTCAGTTTATAATTTTTGACTTTGATCTGCAAAATGAAACCGTTCATTTCACACTATTGGATTTTGTTGGACAGGTGTGAGCTTTGAAAAGTTGTCTGCGCAAAAAACAAAAGAGAAAAAGGGGGGGGGGAAGACGTAAAAATTAGCTTGTATTATCTTATTTTATTGTGAAGGCTGATTTATTTGAATTTTTTACAAAAAAAAAAAACATACTTTTTTTTCCAAAGCAGGACATACTTGAATTCCAGATTTGTTTGACATTCAAAAAGAAAGGGAAAATGCTATGGATATTACTCCCCTTGTCCTCCCTGACCAGCTACACATAATCTAAAACAAGTTGGGTGAGAACATTTTGACCATGGTTTTGCTTGAATTTTGTTGTTCAGTTCTTGAATTTTTCTTGGCCTCTGTTAGTATTTCTATGCATTAAAGTGATAGTTTGAATTTTTTGAAGCCTGATTGACCGAGCCACTAGGCTTGACCAAATGTCTCTGCGCAGGAATACAGACATTGTTTAACCAAACTAAACAACACTAGCTGTGCCAACTATCTGTTGTGAAAATATAATCTGTCAATATCTGCTAACATAGTCTTCTGTCCCACCGATTCAAACATGTTCCAAATTGCTAAAGGCGGACAGCTTGTCTTACTTTAGCGGACTTAGCTATTCAATCCACGACCACAGCGAGGATTTATTTACTCTCCAACAAGCTCCCTCTGACAGCACGTTGTTCCGCTACAGGTAACTAATACTGATTCCTACCTTCACAGAACCTCCCTTCAAATAAATCCAAACTAACCCTTTAATGTACCACTAATTCCTCTTTTACCACGGTAGTATGATCCCAACCTTAAATGTCCAGGTTTATGAAGATCAATACACATCTGCCTCACTTGAATGCCTTGTTTTCTTGTCTTACTACTTTCCAGTAGTTGGCTAAGAGAAACAGGCCATCAGAGTTTAACTTCCCATATACATATATATATATATATATATATATATATATATATATATATATATATATATATATATATATATATATATATATATATATATATATATATATATATATATGGGAAGTTAAACTATGACTTTAGCCTAAACTAGTCAGGTTAGCAGAACTAGCCGCCCTGGAGAAGCTCAGCTCTGTGCCCTGGTGTCTCTCAAGTTCTGCTAAGCTTATATATATATATATATATATATATATATATATATATATATATATATATATATATATATATATATATATATATATATATATATATATGGGAAGTTAAACTATGATGGCCTGTTTCTCTTAGCCAACTACTGGAAAGTAGTAAGACAAGAAAACAAGGCATTCAAGTAAGGCAGATGTGTATTGATTATATATATATATATATATATATATATATATATATATATATACATAGATAGATAGATAGATAGATAGATAGATAGATAGATAGATAGATAGATAGATAGATAGATAGATAGATAGATAGATAGATAGATAGATAGATAGATAGATTTACATTTTGGGTCCCTTATTGTACAGAGCCCCCCAGGGGACATAGAGATTTTTTTTTAATTTTGCGAATTGTGTCGCATCATCGTTCCGATTCGTTACTCTTTCTAATCCTTTGGGAAATGATTCAATTAATTTTTGCAGGTTTGCAAGACAGATATGTGCCCACTCTGGCCAAGCACAATACTATGACCCATCAGTCGACCAACTTATTTGTTCTGTGTGATACATTGTCAATGGAAGACACATCTGGGTTGCAGCTAGGTCAAGCCAAGCTGGTGAAAGTCATGCTGGGGGTGTAGCCCTCTACAGCTGGGAAAATAGACAGGGGTTGTGGCAATAGATATCAGCTTACCGTATAGGTCTATGGGAGATATTTGTTAAAGGAGTGTTGCTGTTTTTTTCTCTTGTAGGCAAACACATTAAGCACCCTGTTTTGAGACTATACAGACACACTGAAAAGGTTTGACTAAACAGTTATTGTATTTTTTCCAAGGATGATTGGGAAAAAAAACAACATGTTTGGGTTTCTGTAAAGCTAAAAAAAATGCAATAAGACTTATTGAAAACAAACAAGAACATCTATGGTTTCAAATTCCAGTCAGGGCAAAAAAAGGAAGTACACGCTCTGCCTCCAGATTAGTTGGTCTTAGAGGCTGATGCTAACAGCCCCTTTTAGAGGAGCAAACACTGAAGCAGACCACCACCACCTTAAAGAAATCTTAAAAACGTCCTAGTGCTTTGTGCAAATGTTTTTGGATAACCTCAACATTGTCACTAAATTTGCATCAGATGGGCATGTAGACAGAAACAGATGATCATTTTCAGTATATATATATATATATATATATATATATATATATATATATATATATATATATATATATATATATATATATATATATATATATATATATATATATATATATATATATATATACACATACATACATATAGTCACAGTTTAAATGAACAACAGCTAAATGCAAACGGTCTGAAAGATAAAGCAGAGTGCTGCCCAGGGGCTATTTGTGGCCACAGGAATGATTCAAAGCACAATTCAACAAGGGCAAAGCCTTGACCTACCAGTACTGGCAGCTGGTGCAGATGGACACCTTTAAGAGATTTCTAGGGCAACATTTGCCTGACAAATTAACGTATTCACAAATTGAGAAATATTGGGTACAGCACAAAGTATTTGCCTCTTCTTAACTATATTAATATTATTATTTCTTTCTTCTCAAATGTAGACTGGAACACAGCCATTCATCAAACCTGGCTACATACAGCAAGCGAAAGAGTGACCCATATCCCATTCTGGTTCCTGAGAATAGACAAAAACATTTTTCTAGATCAACAAACTGGGAAACAGTTGACCCAGAATTTTTTTTTTTCACAAACAAGGTAACTTACAAGACCCTGTGACTTGGATCTGTGATGATTTCCAGGACCTCTTTTGTAATAAAATGCAGATAAAATCAAAAAATTAAATCACAGCACCAATAGTGTTGTGTTTTTTCCTAATAATGAAAAACACAATTTTTCCTGGCTTTCAGAGAAGCACTTCAAATATTGTTAATTTGAAGTGCTTTCAAATTATCAATATTGGCCAATGTGGCAAAAGGTTTTGACATCCCCAGTTCATAAAATATTATTCGCCTAAACTGTTTAGTCTTTTTAAAGCTGACTTATTATAAAGAATTCCTTTGCTCATTGCCAAAAAAAACTGTTTTTTGTCGGTGTCTGGAAAACAAGCCATTTCAAAAACCTCCCAATTATTACGTCACAATCTGGAACCCTCTCTAAGGTTTAGCTGTAGGAATAGACTACTTAAAGTGTTGCCAGATATTGTGAGACAAACAAGCGAACAGCTGAATGAAAACAAGCCTAAAAGAAGCGCAACAAGCAACCTGACACACCACATTGCTGTATTTCTACCCACCACAGTATTTAAAATTTATTGGAGGAGTGATACCTGGATATTTCAGCCGGTTCATGCTGTCTGTAATGCAGCAGCGTGAGCGGCTCTTTTAACAATTCATGTTTATAGATGCTTATTTTAGAGCTCAAATATATATATATATAAATAAAACAAGCCCAAAGTGGCTTATAATAAGCAGACTTGGCAACACTGGCTATTTACCATTCAGAATTATTTTGCTGCATCTTTGCTGGTTGTGCAGGAGGCGCCACTTCTTCAATTTCTGGGTCTGACTCAGGGTCAAAGACGTTCTATTGTACCATTGTGCATCTATTTGCAGCCATTTTCACGTGTAAATGTTCACATGTGATTATAAACATTGAGCTGAGCGCACGACAAGCTACAGCATATTTGCATAAGATTGAGAAAGCCCTGAAACAGCTCGTTCTGAAAGGTAGGTGAAAATAGGTGAAACTGGGGAGGTGAAATCTCATTTTCTGAGAATAATTTTGTGCAAAAAATGTAATGAACATGTTTCATATAGCCCATAGATCTATCCTAAATGTGTGAAAGGAAAGCCTAATAGATCACCTTTAACATAAGAATTGTTTTAAGAAGGTAGTCGCCCTCTTAGACTAGCCGGCTAATCTGGATTTGCAGTGAATCTTTACAGCAAGAGAGATGTTTACGGCAAGTTAGAATGTCATGGCTGATAAACCTTTAACAGAACTTCATTTCAAAACTCATTATCTATCTCTTTAAGGTTTAAATTATTAGATTTTTCTCCAGGTGCATAACCCCCCAGAAGTTAAAGGAATGTACTTTATTTCTAGATAAATCAGATTGTCGTGATTTAGGTTTCCTAAAATAATGGTCCATACTCCTGTAGGACGTGTAGAACCTAGTGGGCCTTTAGAGCTCAAGGTTTTCCATATGAACTCATGCATTAAAGATAAAATATATGTAATTTACGATTGCAACTCGTTTTTTTTTCTCCGAACCTAATCTGTTTGCTTCTTGTTTTTACAAACTTCTGCTTACAAGCAGAGCGCGTGCATTTTCCCAGCAGCCTAATATTCTCCACTTCTAAAAGCTGTTGGTTGTGAACTACACAACATGATTAAAAATATCTCACGAGGCTCGACTTTAGTTCCCTTAATAAACTCTACTCGAGATTAATTTTTGCATTTCACACCAGTTAAGCGGTTTCTTTTTTTTGTTTTTTTTCAGGAGCAACTCTCCACATGTTGAAAATGCAAATGGCGTACACAGTTTTACTTGTTCTGATTTCGTAGGCATATATTAGCTTCTCTCACACGCGCACAAAGACAAATTAAAGAAATACAAGAAGAGCTAGGAATGCAGCACCAGCGTACATGTTTAGAGTAAGGCCAGACTAGACACAGGACTATTCCATTAACCAGAAAAAAAAGTTATTTTTTAATTCTGTCTCCATTCCCTCCTTCTGAATTATGCAGGAAAAAAAAAAAGACAACTTGCAAAATAAAGTGAAACTCATGGAAGCCATTTGTTTTTTAGTCCACTGCCCCCTGAGCCCAATTACCGCTGTTTACATGTTGCAGAGTTTGTCACGTAGAGTAAAGGGCATGAATAACACAATGCCCTGCAGAACCTCTGGCACTCTAGTTAAGTAGATGCTGAATAACCTGCAAAAAAAAAATAACAAAACACATTTTTCTTTAAACACTCCCACACAAAATTTCAACAAGGCCGTCTTTTCCATTCAAATACGCCTCTTATTTATTTTCCAAAGAAGCCCTAGTTTAATTAGAATTTATGTCACAATTACCGCCAACATTTTCATCGGGCTATAAATTTGGCACGGCTACCGCACTCGTTTATTTATTGATCTTACTTGTTTATTTGGTCGGTATTGAAATAGTTCATCCCAATGCTGGTATTTCAAAGAAAAAAAAAATATTCGAAGCAAATACGAAAACAAAGCAGCTTTCATAAAAGTGAGACAACAAAGGCACTTTTTTTTTTTCCAGATTCTCACACGTCCTGCATCACATTCTCGGGGCTGGATATCTTTCACGACTCTCCTTCTTCCTGATTAGAGTCACACCACTAAACACAAACCCATCGGCTTCAAATGGCCCCAGAAGAGCCTCGCTCCATCTCCGAACGCCACGCTAGTATTCCTTTGGGAGACTCACTTCATAAAACAAAGATCTCAGATACGCCGCTTTAGTAGTAAAACGCAAAAGCCCCCCCCGCTTTCTAATTCAGCCAAGTACCTGCAGGCTCGGATTTGCCTCAGTCGGCTCTGCAACAAATTAGCACACGCCGTCGCACACCATCTCGCTCCCTGCCTCTCGCTGAAAGGCACAGCTGAAAGACTCCTGAAATTACCGCAGAATAGAATTTGACCCTCGATAAGGCCCGCTATCTATTCTGCCGAGTGTGACATTTTGATGCAACGCTGGATGTCTGGGGAGTGGAGAGCACTCAAGTATTTTATCCAAGCGTTTGAGAGTGCATACACTTAAGGTGTGTACCGTTGAGCAAGATGCTACTACCATAAATGCAGGACTGTGTTGTTGTTGTTTTTTTGTAAGCACCTCTTTGCTATTTTATGTGTAATTTCTTTAACATAGGCTGTGCCCCGCAAAGGTATCCGTACCCTTTGAACATTTGCACGTTTGGTCGAGTTACAAAGATAAACTTTGATGTGTTTTGGGGGCGGGGAATTTGATGGGAGAGACCAACACAAAGTGCTGTATGATTCGGATGCAAAAGGAAACTGATACATGGGTAGCAAAACGGATCCACAATTTGAAAAGTGCGGCTTACAGCTGTATTCAGCGGGAGTCAATGCTACTACTGTGCAGGACCGGCTGCAAGTGTTCAGGGGTATGTCTCTTTAATGCTCACACTCACCCTTTAGGCTTTGCAATTGGTTAAAGCTCTGGTCAGACCAAATGGATTGATGGCATCATTTTTTAGGTTCTCAGTCGGTTTTGGCTCCGGACTTTGATTATGCCGTACCTCACATGACTATGCTTCGTCCTAAACCATTCCATGGTAGCTCAGACTGTGTGTTTAGGGCCGTTGTCTTGCCACAAGGTAAACCTGCACCCACCCCAGTCTCAATACCCTGTCTCTGCTGAAGGAAAGCATCCACCGCCATGTTTCACAGCGGGTATGGTGTGATCGGGGTGATGTGCAGTGTTAGTTTTCTGCAACACAAAGCAAAGAAAGAGGTGACCTTTTGGTTTCATCGCTACTACTTGTTTCCTGCGTACCTCGCGTGATGCGTGGCAACGTGCAGACAGGACTTCTTATGACTTCATTTCATTGGCTTTCTGCTTGTCTCTAATCCACAGTGGCCAGGGTTGTAGAGTCCACAACACATACAGTAGCTGCCCCGTCTACTGATTCTCTCACTCGGGGCACGGATCACTGCTGCTCTTCCACAGTTACCGTGGGGAGTGTTGGCCTAATGGTTAGAGCAGTGCACTTGCGCTCTGAAAAGGTTGCAAGTACCCGGTTCGATCCCCGGTGTTGGTACTCTGGGTACCTGAGCAAGACCCTTAACCCCAGGTGCCCCATCGTGGCAGCCCACTGCTCCCCAAGGGTGATGGGTTAAGATGCAGAAGTGAGTTTATCCATTATGAGATCAATAAAGTTCAAATATTATTATTATCTCTTGGCTGCCTCTTAACCTGCTGCTCACTCTGTTTGGCCTGTCAGTAGATGGTCAGATCAGCAGGCTGATGGCTCTGGTAGGTCTGCATTTGGACCATACTTTTTGCATATTCGGATGATGGAATAACGGCCCTTTATGATATGTCCATAACTTTAGATATTGTTTTAAAACCAACTTTTTCCACCTCACCTGTCTGCTGTGTTTCTTGGTCTTGGTGACGCGGTTTGTTCACTAATGTTCTCTGAACCTCTGAGGCCTTCCCAGAACAGCTGTATCAGTTCTGGGAATAGATGATAGGGATATCCGGCTAGGGTGGGGGTGCAGAGAGAGGTGCAATTATGTACCGCACATTTAAGAGCCTCGTTCGTAGCTCTTGAAGTCACAAAGTGAGTAAATTTATAGCTACATTCATTGTTATACACCAAGGAAGCTGAATCGTTATGTCCTGTTTGACTTTACTGGGTTCTTTCATTTCAGACTTAACGCTGTTGAACTTGTTTTGGCATAACCGGAAGGTCTTAAGAGGAGTGTGGAAATATTTGTCAGACTTTTACCCAAATGCCTTGTTTTGGCAAGATAAATAAAAAAAAAACAAAAGGAAGAAAAAAAAGAAGTTGGATAAACACTAGTCTTTCAGTTCAGGAGGCAGGCACAGACTATTTCTTGAAACTACAGTCCTTCAGGGGACCTTCCCTTACGGCTACCCGAAGCTTAATGGTTGCCGTAGAACTTCAGGGACCTTTTTTCCCCGCAGCAGAGTTTTGATACCTCTCAGGGGATGAAGCCCAGCTGTATTAATGATGGCCACTTTTCCTCTGGGCAGATCCACCTTTTGTGTTTGCTGGCTCACTGTAGCAGCTGACTGGGATAAACTGAGTCATTGTTATTTCCAACCTGGGCTTTTGCTCAATCCCAGAAGTCAAAACTGTCTGAAGGGGAAAAAAAGACTCAATATAACCTAGTAGGGAAATAAACTTTTGCAGAGTGATAATTTGGTACTAATTTCTTTCCTCATTTAGGATACGCTCATCAGCCACTGCATTAGGTGCCCATGTTTAAACGCTTGAGAAAACAACTTAATGAATTTAGGGATGTAGACATGGTGCGGACGACTTGCTAAATCTCAAACTGAGAACCTGAAGGAGGAAGGAAGGTGTTTAAAGCAACTTTAAACGTGGCATTGATGCTGGTCTGTGTATTTCTGAAGCTGCTGATTTACTTGGATTTTCTTTCAAAAACCGCCTCTCAAATTTACACAGAGTAGAGTTGCACTCCGACAGTCCGAGAAAGCGGCGGTTCTGCGGATGAAAATATCTTGTCAGAGGTCAGAGGAGAATAGGCAGACTGGTTGGAGATGGTCGACAGGCAATCGCAGCTCAAATAACCACTCGTTACAACAAAGGTGTGCAGTGGCTACACCATGTCCGAGCTCATAACTTGAGAGCCTCGACGCAGATGAGTTGAGCTAAAACGCAACTCAGCTGAGAACACCGAGGCTACAGTTCATACGGGCTCATTAAAGTTGGGAAGTAGCAGACTGGAAAAAAAAAAAAAAAAAGAAAATGTTTCCTCGTTCAACAAGGGCCGACTTCAGTAAGAACACTCAGATGGTTGGGTGAAAATCAAGCCTGCCACGTATCAATATTTCAGACTGCCTCTGGTGTTGTAATAGTACAGTGGGTGTTTTTTTTCTTTTTTTGATGGTTTTTTATTGCACAGATTGTGTGACTTTCTTTTTTTAACTCTTTTTCTCAGTTTTTTTACACAGTAAAACCCTCAAACCCTCTTTCCTGTCAGGGAAGAGGGGTTTGAGAGAGGGGGAAAGACATAGGACAAAGGACCCCCAGGCTGGAAACGGACCCAGGTCAGCCACGTCCGTATGTGGGCCGTACTCACTACCCCTGCACCATCAGAGCACGCCTTGGATGGTGTGATTTCCTACCATGCTACTTCCGGGCAGAATAATGCAACATGATACAAACTTCAAATCATCTCAAACTGGTCCGTTGAACACGTCATCCAGTGCGCCGTACTCCAAGGGCCACCGCAGACACCGTGGGGTGGACAGATCTGCAGCGACCGCACGATGCCATCACGTCAAGATGGACCAAAATCTCTGAGGTATGTTTCTGGCACCTTGCTGGACACACCCTACAAAGAACTAAGGCAGTTCTTAATGCAAAACCAGGGGCCAACCGGGTCCTAACAAGGTGTACCTAATAAAGTGGGACTCTTTCCGTCCTTTGCCATTCTCCAGTGCTGACAGAAATCACCAAATAGCTCCACCGTGACAGTAGGCCATGTCTTTTACGTCCCTGCCCCTTGCGGCACACTGGCCTGCACGCTTTAGACGCCTTCCCCGCTTCGACACAACCACCATTTCAGATGATTGCAGTCCAGCCAAGGCCTGTTAATCAGCCACCGATTGAAATCGGGCGCGCTGAAGCGGGGGGAAACCTCTAAATGACGCGGGGCGGCGGGCCTCGAAGAGCACGGTGGAAAAACACTGCAGTAGTGGACCCTCTGAGACGAACCGGAGATCCGTCATCCTTGGTGTGGGCGCAGGTGTTTTCACTTGAGGCTGATTGGAGCCCAGATTATGCGGCCTTTTCTCGATAAGTGACTGATAAAGCTGTCAATCAAAGCGATTGGACACGCCCCTCCCCTCGGATCTGAGACAATAGCCAATCAAGAGCAGCTGGTTGGGTTTGGGAGTGAGCTGAACCTGTTGGAGGACAAGGCTGTGAAGGTATGAGAGCGAAGGGTAGGAGGAGCATGGGGACGGGTGAGGGGGGGTGAGGGGGAGGGGGGTGATGTTTAAAGCAGGCAGGTGAGCCTTGCGTTTTGGCAGCAGAGTCAGTTTTTAAAGGTTGTTTTCAGTATTCAAAGGAGTTTCTGTGGGCTGAAATGTGCTTGTTGTCCGAGTTAATTGCACATTTAGCAGCCAAGATAAGGCGGAGCTGTGCGAATGTTAAAAAGCTATCAGTTTAATTGAATTCATGTATAATTAATGCATAGTTTGCACCTATCTTGTTGCTGGCGACATATCTTGGTGTCCTTCACGACAACAGCGTATCATCCATCTGTCCTCCAGCCTCGGGTTGACCATGTCACGCTTGAGCTCATGGGAAAGAGGCTTAGGAAAGGCAAAAAATAAAATAAATGAATAAATAAATAAAAGGACATTGATTTCCAGCTATTTGTGCCACACCAGAGAGAGGCCTGTTGATTTTCGTTCCAGCCCTCTAATCAGGGACTGATTTATAACCAGGATGCTAAGTGAATGTAATTACCAGCATTTAACCACCAGGTAGGATGGAGAGAAAGCGCTGTGTTGGCTGCACTGATAAACCAGTTAGAATGTAACCAGTGGCTAAATTGCATACATTTTACTTGTGTAGATTATTGCGCGAGGGTTTTGTAAATGTCCTCAGATTCAAATGAATCTTTAACAAGCGTGTGTTGCAGTCTAATATTTCAAGATCCTCGTGCTTGGCTGGATAATTTTTAGCTACACATTAACGCTTTAGTTTACAACGTTTCTGTGCTATAATCGCCTCTAACAGCCAATATTTGTCAATGGAAGTAGAAAACATTTGCGCAATATGCTGGATAAACATTCAGACTCTCCAGACAGAATAATCTTCCCATAACATACCCTAAAATCCTGCCAACGCAGATTGACCAACACCGAACACACCTGAGGCAGAACTGTGGACTTGAGTGACACATTCACAAATGGAATGACGACTGCATGGACTCACAATATGCCCAGGAGCAGGGGGGCCATATGGAGGGGCAGAATTAGGACAATTCCAAGGCCCCAGATAGGGGCCCCAAAAAAGAAGATGTATTTCTATATATATATGAGCTTTTGGGATGATTTTGATTTTTCATCATGGTGGTACCCCTGCCTGGGAATCAACTCAGACTTCACCCCAGTGAATCCTGTCTTCGCTTCAGAACTGAGCTGTTGGACTTGAAAGCACTGACAGCAAGTACAACTAACTAAATGGTAAACTAACACTCGCAGTAGTAATATCAGTTTACACAAACTACCCTGACTCTTTGTATTTAACACTACCTCGTGTGAAGTTGCACAAGGAAAAGAAAAAGTAAAAATCACAAATATTTCAGGTAACACAGTTTAAAAAATGAGACATTTACTTTCTTCAAATACCATGGTCCAAAACTCAGATTTATCAAAAAATGACTGTCAAAACCTAAATTAAAAGCAGTAAATATTTATAGCTGTGAAGTGTAAAGTGTTTTTTTCTTTTATTAACTACAGCTTCAAAGTTTATTTGATTACTTTCGTCATCAAATTTTATAGTTGTTTTTTTTACTGCAATACAATAGGAAAAAAAAATGCTGAGATGCATTATTTGGTTGGATGGAATCTTTCAGGACTCACACAATACAATTCTGCTTCGCGATATTATATCTAGCTTCCAATCAGGTTTTGGGTTCAACTCCAGTTTCCCCCTGTCACATGTCGATGTGCCCCTGAGCAAGTCACTTAACCCCAAGTTGCATGCCGATCTGTGTGTGGGTGGGTGAATGTTACGTTACATATGAACGTTATATAAACTCGGTCCATTTGTTCGAATGGGTTTTCAGTGTCCCTGATCCATAAAGTTGATCTAGAATTTAGGGACCAAGAGGCTAAAGCTCAAGGGAAATAGTGGTTCCATATGATGATGAAAAAGTGGCTTAAACCATGTTATATTGCTAATTTTCAACAGTGTTTTGACTTTGGACTCACCTTGGGACTTATCTTGCCTCGAGTGGAACGACTTGAGCCCTACAGTCGTGATGTAAACTAATGACTTGGTCTCTGACCCGAACGATGCACTTTCACAGCCGCAGCCATAAGTGCACACAAAGAAGATAAATGGGTGCGGAGGATCCCCTCTATCACAATGAACGCCTCTGCTGAGGCTTCCATTCGCAGGAGAACCGTGACCAGTGACCTTTCATGAGGCCACGTCGGTGTTTAAAAAGTGATCAAGTTGTGAACATTGCTAAACTAATAACAGCTCAAAAGTTAAAACCTTTTAAAATATATTCTAACAAGGCAGCTTGCAAACCTTTTCCATAAGATTCACTGTCAGGGTTTTAAATTTGGCATTAACACTTTTATTAATCTAGCTAAAAGCAAAGTTAAATTCTTGCTCCTGTCATAATTTAGGTTTTTATTTGTTCGTTTTGGACTTTTCCGAATTCAGCTCTGTCACCTCTCAGCCGCAGAAACCCTCCAATCAGCTCAGTCCACTCCTCAGTCACCAGTCATCAGCACCGACCACCTCCACCTGCTGCCACTAATCACTTCCTGCCCTGCTCACCTGTCCCCCAACCTTCATACGCCCGCCTCACTCACCCGCTCGCTGCCAGATCTGCTCATCACCTCACTTCGTGCTCTGCTGCCGTGATGCTTTCAGTTCTTGTGGACTCAAGCTGCATCTGGTCACATCTGGTTCCGCCTGCAATCCCACCTGCGTCTTCTGGTCTCCTGCCTGCCTCATCTGCTACTATTCTCCATTTTTCAATAAACCCTTTTTTAACACACTCTGTGTTTTCTCTCATTTTTGGTTCACACCCCCTGACCTGACAGCTCCAGCACAAACCTTCCCAACCACACGACTTGCCTAAAGTGCCTAAAGTTTCCTAAGTTGATATTTAGTACAACCCATGTCCTCATATTGGCCTCGCTTTTTTTCTGTCTGCTAGATACTGCATGTGACGAACGGGAATAACAGATGACTCATGCAGCATCTTTATTTAAATTCTAATCAAAATGCCTTCTTGGCGGAATCCATCTCCAGGACAACGTATAGTAATAATGTAATCCCAATTAAGCATTACAGTCACAAACTATGTTATATAGTTGTATCAATGGGTCATATTCAATACCCTTCTTATAGTGCCCTTGAGGAGCAGGAATAAAAAAAAAATGGTGGTGATGAGGTGAGAGCAGATTTTAGAGGACAGTCATCAAAATAACATGGTCCTCACTGTTCTGCTTTCTGTCAAATTCAACTAAGCATGGATGCGAAGGCGATCCTGTGATGGCTGCATCTCTGGAGATGATGGTGATGTGCTGGCGCAGGTCGGCAGGTACGTGCAATTGCACCGAGCGGCGGGGTGGTGACGCTGTAGGGCTTGTGTCAGCGGAGCGGAGTGAAAGGGGAGGAGCAGCGTCGGGAGTAAAGTGGCCACACGGTGAGCCTGTCAGTCCGTCCGAACGAGTCGCTCGCAGCGCACATCCGCCGCTGCCGCGTAACGAGCGCACGGAGACGCGTCTGCCCAGGGCTCCGTCCTCTCCCCTCTTCCCTGCTGTCAGCGCTTGGTGACGAGCGGAGCCGAGCACCGAAGGGGGGGCTTACTTACCGAACAGCGCGCAGCCGCCGCACGGTGTTGCTCCACCGGCTGTGGAAAATGCAACTGCGGTCTTTGCGGGATAAAGACAGCGCTCACGCATAATCGCCGCCGTAGCTAAAAAACAAGGACAGACGCCCCGGAGGAGGGACAGGAGCGGCGAGCAAAGAGGTAAGCGCTCCGTCAAGTCGCTCGGTCAGCGCGCTTGGGCTCCGGGTGCGCTGGGTTTTTCACACGCTTCGCGGTTCTGTAGAGAGGAGTTCCGCCGCGGACGGTTGTCCTACCGGGAATGAATGAACGAACGGTGGAGTAGGAGAATCATCAGCTTCACCGCCAGCCCTCAGCTCAGGACCATAGCATCAACATATGGTGCGTACTGGCGCTCGCTTTGTGCGCAAGCGCTCCTGTAATCAGCAAAAAAAGAAAAGAAAAAAAAACCCTCAAACTTCACGCATCAGAAGTTGTTGTATAACTAGGATTGTGGCAGACATCTTAACAGCAAAGATCAGCATTTGTTTAATCCGGGACAAAAAAACAACAACAACCTGTCAAAGTTAATGTGATGTATTTAATGGTGCGTAAATGATCTCTGCCATCAATGCCATGTGGCCTTATGTTAAACTACTGCTTTGAATGTATAGCTTCATCTTTTCCCCCAAGCATTTAACATGCCATGTAATCTTCTCTAAACCTTGCAAACTTGGAGTGCAGAAGGCAAGGATCATCGTCCAGACCCCCCCCCCCCTAAAAAAAAAAAGCAATGCTCCTCATGAGTCCCATGTTACTGTAACTGTAAACACAAAGGCTGGAGAGGCATTTCCCCCCCATCAAAGCTAAACTTTGCAACTATCTTCTTAGTGGTGCTGCTGCACATTGCACAGTTAGTTTGTTTTATTTCCAGTCAACCGAAGGCTCCTGTAGAAGAAGCGTATGCGTGTTATTAGCAGAGTTTCTGTGCAGCCTGTATTGCACAAGATATTGTTGTGAACTTGCATATCCCAGGTTCTCCCTTGTCAGTCGCCGCCGCTGTTGGAGCCTTGAGCGTGGCTTACTGTATATAAATAGATGGCGAGCTGTCAGACTGACATGTTTCTTTTCCTAAATAAGTGCGCCCCAGTGTTGTATTAATAAGCTGAGCATGTGGGACAGGAGGAGGACACACTTCCCCACTGATGACATTTGAAAACCTAGCAGGCTATCGCAAATCAAGGCGGGGGATTAAGGGCTTTAGTCCTAGTCCTCTCGGAGCAGACGGGGAGCTCCGCTCTTGGTGAGGTAAGACAATGCATTTGCCTCAGAGCGGGAGCCATTTGCTGGGGGTCCGCTCACCTCAAGCGTGAAGTATAAATAAGAGATGTTTGGAGGAACCGCTGGCTGTAGGTGGGTAATCGCACGTCAGTAGCAAAGAGAGGTGTCCGCACAGAGAAAAAAGTGGCCTGAACAGCAGCTGTAGTGGACATCCAGCCACAGAGGCGTATTGTTTTGGCAAGAATTCCCTCTGTGGAAGGGTTGTGGTGTTTTTAGTTCGTCACCAGCTTCTTTTGAAATAAACTCAATCAGGGATAATCCCTCTCTATCAAACGTGCTTTGGGTTGGCTTGGGGAACCACTTTGGCCCGAGGATTTAATTTAGAAATTACCCTGAGGCATCTATCCTTTTAGTAAGGGCCGGGAGAAAAAATGAATCTTGTTATGGTCAGCAAGTTGCAGTATTGTAGCTCAAGGCTGCTTATTATTTTCATTACTGTTTGCTCCGGAAAGAAGGATTTAGGAAGGTAGGAGTTGTGTGTAATTTGACCACATTTCTGCTCATTGTCTGCAGCCAGAACAGCTCTGGACCTGCCAGGGAGTCCTGCGGTGTGTGATGAGGGGAGGCTGGCAGTGGATCATTTGGGTCCTGCGGGTTGCTGGATGGGCACTCTCTGGCTCTCCGTGCGTCCCAGACGAGCCCCGATCAGGCTTCAGGGGTTAACCCCCATGCACGCTTTGTTTCTTGAACCAATCCCTTGGAAGTTAAGAAGGGTGATGTATTGTTCCGCTGCCACCGAGGTCGTGCTCGGTCATTAATGCTGCTTTGGTGAAAGTACTGTCAAAAGCAAAGGGATTTCCAGCTGGGTTTTAATCTGTAACCTAATGAACACTGTGTATGATTGTAATGTTGACGTTTATTTTGTACAAAGATGCAAATATGGGAGATTAAGTACTTTTTATTTATTTTTACTTGATTAGGTTGTGATCATCTGTCTTTTCTTTACCTAGGACACAAATGGTGAAAAAGTAAAAAAAGTAGAGATTCAACAAACAATTTTCTTTTGATTTGGCAGGTCAGATCGTGATAAACACGTTTGTTTTTTGTCGTTTTTCAAAAAATTTGTTTAAAAACTTAAGAACCCCCACCATTTTTGGTCCATAAACACACCAACCAGCAATCATAGATTAGGGGCTTTCTGTGACGTACTGCCAGTCCTTCATTATCTGTTGGATCCAACATACGCCTATGTTCTGTCCCTTGCATGTAAAAAAAAATGTTTTACAATGCTGAAAACTGGTTTGGGTAGGCTGGTCCTCTAATAAAAATTGGAAATCGTTATCCGGTCGGAAAAGCCGGATCTTTTCTGTAGCAGCAGTCGGAAACAGAAGAGCGCCTCTGCCGCCGTGCACGGCTCCGGGAGCCAAAGGACGGAGCCGTTTCCATTGTCTCCCAATTCTTTTTTTAAAGGCGCACGTGCAATGCATCTGTTTATCCACAGCTGCTGGCCAAAGCAAAATATTAGAGTGTGAATGTATCTAGCAATTACGCTGATTTCGTTGGAGCCGTGAATTATTAGAAGGCCAATCTGGAGTAACATGCCCTCAATCAAAATGAAAATGAAGAGCAGTTGTGCATGATTTTGTGCCTTTGGTAAGAGATGAACTCCATTTTCTCCAAGGTTAAAAGGTTTTTTCTTTTCTTTTTTTTTTTTTCTTTTTTCTCTTTCCTTCTTTTGTAGCCACATTTTTAAAGAGATGCATTTGCTGGTTTTTATCCAGCTATTCCGCCCTGACGGTCTGTTTTCGCGGCTCCATTTAAGCGTGCGTCAGTAAAGAACGGTGCTCGTTGTGTTTTTTTCACTCGCTCTCCTTCTTGTTGACTCCTTCTAATCTCTGAAAGTGGATGTTGCAAAGATAAAAATATGAATTTTCAAGTATTGAATAACTTCTTTTTAATTTGAGATTGTAATTATTTTTGTTTTATAACATTTTTAAGTGGATAAGGGAGGGAAATGTGTTCACATGCTTTTATTCAGAGAGGAATGGTTTTAGAAAGATGACAAAGCCTAAACAACGAGGGTCCTTCTGTCGTTATGCAATAGTTGGAGCTCAGCATGTTTTCTTAGAGATTTTTTCCTCGCAACACATTGCTGTGCATCCAAATAATGCTGCTCGTGATCTTTAGCGCGCTTCTAAAGATGTTAAGTGTTGGCAAGCTGTCTTCTTACGACACACGACTCATACCGCATCAAACTTGTACATGTGTTTTTTTCCCCCATTTTATCTTACTGTCAAAAATCAGTTAAACCAAAATGCTTGTGTGCATCAAGCTCCTGACAGCCGCATAATGAAGTGACAATAGTGGAAATGGTTTTAATATTTGCATTATCCTCTTTTCCTCCAAACATAATTCGTAAGCTGGTTACACACAGCATCAGCATTCTGGCTGTCTTTATCAACAATAAAACTCACCCTTGCTTTGTGCCACGCTGACATAATCAAAAACGAACAGTTGTTTGATTCTTTTCTGATGGCACTTGTGATGAGGGGTAAGGACCTATTAAACCAAAAGCACATGGTGTTCTTGCAGTGCACTTGGCAAATAGATCCGGGCTAAATCTATTTCATTTGGAAGAGGTTTTGAAGCTACCAACAACAAATAAAGGACCACAAGGAACACACACAGGGTGACAAGGAAAGGGGAGCAAATTGCCAGCTAATGGACATTGAAAAGGGAAAAACTAAAATAAAAACAAACAGGTTAATGCATCAAATCAGATTAAGCCTGAAGTGTGCCTGGGCAAAGCAGATAGACGGGTTTATTTAAAGAAGGGGGAGGAAAAAAATCCAAAACGAGGACAGTGCAAATGTAATACAACAAATAACTTCAGTGATGCATGAAATAAAATAAAAAATAGAATTTGGTGCTTAGGTTTAAATGTGAATTTTATGTAATGCATACAGGGTGAAAATTATACATACAGACTGGAACGTATACATACACCCTTGCTAGTGTTTGGCTAAATGTCGACGAAGATGCCATGAACCCGGCACGCTTTTGCATCTGTTGTTGAGATTCTTGCATAATTCTGGCAAAACAGGTCTGTGTCATAATTGGCAGGCTTCAGTCAGATAGGTTGAGTTTGCGGTCACAAATCTGGCTTTTAAACATAGTTCAAAAATTTGGGATTGGGTTAAGGTCGGGGCCACTCCACAAGCTTAATGTTAGCCTACTTTATCCATTGTAAAACCAGTTGTGATGTGTGTCTGGGGTCTTTATCTTGTTGGAACATCCTACCTGTTCAAGCTTAAATGATCTACTGATTTAAAGTGAAGTCAGACTCGGAGGTATTCCTCTATCTTGGTTTTTTTAAATCACTGGCATTGAAACATCCCCGTAGCATGATCCTACCATCTCGATTCTTGGTAAGTTTTGTGTCTGAAAGTAGAGTTGGAACTAAATGCTTCATCTCGACTCCTCCAGGCATTGCCATTGTGGCTAAATGACTTAATATTTGTCTCGTCCAACTAACTCCAAAGCTTTTCTCCAGAATGTATTTGGATCGTCAGTATGAGCGGCTTTACATAAAATGAAGAGACTCATTTCCTTTTCTTTTTTTTCTCTATAAAAAAAAAAAGGTTTTGGGGAATTACAGTGCAGTATAAATATCATTTCTTTTTGGCATTACAGACTTTGACTTGGAGTTTTCATGTTTATTTTTATTTCTTTGAAAGAATAGAAATACACGGTCGCCTTTTAGAAATTCGGCTTCTTTCTCTTCCCTGCCCGTATGATAAACATAAATCTAGTGCCAGCTGCTGGTTAGCCTAATGTAGCTCCCTGGTTGCACATTAATCTTTCTAAAACCACAATGTTTCATTTCTGTTTTTGTTAACCCAGCTTGAACACAGCTGTTGGGCTTGGCGTTTCTCTGTATTTTCTTATTCTTTGCTCTTTTCTGTTTTTGTTCTTTGTTTCCCTTTGGGATCGCATTACAGTGCATCCCCAGCACATACGGGGTGCTGACTGGTAGATGAGGGCAAGCTGCTCATCAAGATGCTACGTTACCTTTTCTTTTTTTTTCTTTTTTTTTTTTTTTTCTTACAGGCTGGAGTGGCGAGGGATGCAGTTAAAATGACACCAGAACTAAACTTCGATTATCTGTGTCTGCTGGAAGCAACAGCAGCGTCCACACTTAACGCTGGACCCAGCGGTTGGTTAATTGTTCTGGAGTGGCGTGGAGGCAACCTAGGCTTAACTCATTCATTAAAAACCTACATAGAGTAGGTAACCATAGCAAGTTTCAAAATGTATTCTGGGTCTGAGGCTCTAGAGTCTAGACAAAGGGGCTTTTCAAAAAAAAAAGGGAGCTGTCTTTATCGGTTGCGTCGGCAGAACGCGTGTGTCTTCACCAAAATAATACATTAGGCTTCTTAAAAAGGAAGAAGAGGCCCATGTATATTTTCCCCAACAGGGTTTAGAGTCCATCTTTTCTTGGCAAAAGAGAGCGTGCATACAATGTTTTCAGTTTTTTGCTTTTGTGTCCCTTTTTATTCAGCAAGGAGCGACGTTGCAGCTTGATAGTGCTGCTCGCACTCAAAAGCGAGTAGCAGCTACTGGGAAAAAAAAAATTAAAAAAATGGAGAAATCACTCCGTGCTGACAGGTATGGAAGCTCTCTGTAAGGACGAGGAGAGAAAAAAAAATGGACACGGATCAGGAATTTCTCGAGTGCGTTTAGCTTCTGTGCTGGCAGATTTGAACAAGTCGCCTCCACTTCTACCTTCAACCTCTTTGGCTTTATTGGATTTCAGTGGCAAGGATATCGCTGCTTGAAAACGCTGTTGGTATTTTTGCATCAGCTGCCATTATAAAGAATAATAAACTTACCAAGACGTGGGGCGAGAGGTCACGACCGGATGCCGTGCTTCCAAATCTCTTTAGAAATCGGTGAACTATGAAAAGCGTGCTCTTCAGCTGCCCTCTTGAACACGGTCGCTGAAGGGCTCGTGATGCTGGTATCACATTTCTAAAAAGCCTGAATGGCCTCAAAATGCACTAAGCTGTGAATCCACTGAGACACGGCTTGGTAGATCACTTTCAATGTTGGTTTACCTATTTTTAAGTCACCTTTTTTAAATTCTGAAATCAAATATGTTTTGAAATAACTCACATTTCATGCACCTCTATGGACAAATTGAATCTTCGTTTGATGGACATTTAAATCCAGATGTGCTGGTTACATGTGTTATATTGTGCACAGGGGCAGAGATGCACCAATCAGTTTTGTGGCTGGTTTATAAGCTCCAGTTTGGTAAAGCTTTGAGCTGCCACTGTTTTTGTTTTGTCTTTAAGAACAGCATTTACATTGTTTTGTTTTTTTTCGAGCCCCCCCTACCCTAAGCCGTCTATATTTATATTGGGAGCAGGGGCAGCATCACATTGTGTGAGAGGAGTCATTGTAAAACCGGGTTTTGATATTCTTTTAAAACTAAAAATATCAGTTCAACATTTGATTCTGTCTTTAGTTAGCATACTTAGCATTAGCATCTGCCAACAGCAGCCTTTGTATGCATTCCCTAAACTGGGATTTCTAAAATGCTGCTGGTATTTAAAATTATTTTTTTTTCCCATAATGGAGGTTGATTCAAAGCTCAAATCCACTGAGATGTTACGCATTTAGCCTTCCTCTTATCCTCTGAAGCATCATTTCCTGCTTCGGTAGCAACCTAAATGAAATGTTTCCTTTCCTTGGCATAAGGGATCCCCTTGATGGTTGAGATAATTTGTTTTCTATCCCGCGCCAGAGGACAACAGTAGAAATTTGAGGTTACCCGCCTCATAGAACAGGTTTTTATGGCCTTGTTCTGTAGCTACTTGATGACATTGCATAGATGCAGGTCCAATTCTTCTCCGCTCTCTTTACGTTACACGGTTGCCTCCGATGCACGCGTTAGGCGTGATTGTAGAACGTTTTCCATCATGTGGTTGTTGCTGAATGAAGTCGGTTTTAGAAGGTGCCAGAGGAAGTTTGTGAAGGAGCAGTTTCCTCTGGTGACTCCCAACATACTGCAGGCTAGCTAACAAGGCATTAGCCCCGTTAAACAACCAGCTAATAACAGCTGCCAGACTCAGTATTTCTCTATAAAGAACATAATGATGCAAAGTCAAAATATTCTTACATGTCAAAAAAAATAATTATTTTAGTAGATGTTTATTCCATATTTCACTTTATTCTTCCATCACTGTATACATGTTAAGTCTTCCGCAATGACCTGCTGTTTTACCTGACACCGAACATGAAACCACTGACCCCAATTTAGTAGAGTGACACTTGCCCGTGTTCTCTCGCTGTCCTAATGTATCAAAATAATCCGAAATAAATCTTGGCACACATTATTTTAACTGTAATAATACATCTTAGCAACGATGTTGGTCCTTTTTTTTTTTTTTTTTTTTTTTTTTTGATTTTACAATAAAAGCAATTAGATCCTAGTGGAAACAGCGGCTTCCTTTTAAATGTCATTCAAGTCTTAAGTGCTTTCTTTGACTAAAGCATTATACACTACTAAGATGCAAGTCTTCCTTCAGAACTTCCACTCTGGGGTGTAGTGTTGTAGTGCTTGGGTATGATGCGTTCACTGACAACAAAAAGACATACATTTTAGGGGTTTTGAACCGCCACTCACCTGTGAGGATGGGTAAGGCTGAAAACCGTTATACCCAAGACTCATTCTGGTCTCCAGTAGATTTCTCGGTGCTTCTCTACTTCTCTACTGGGTGAATATTGGCAAAAAGTGTCTTTATTGAACGGTTTCAATACTTATTATGATGGAGTTTAAATGTAACAATCCAGTTTCTAAGATGGCATCTGTTACAATATAAGAACAATTTAAAAACTTACTGAGATTTATTTTCAAAAGGCTTAAGAACACAGTTCCCTTATACAGGAAAACAGATAAAAAAAAAATAAAATATATATATATATATATATATTTTGTCCTATCTACCAATATGCTGCTGTCCAAAACCCATTTGCAGTACCGTTTCAGAGTGCAACTGTTTTTTCAGTAAAATCATTGAAATATTCAAATCAAATTTACAATACTGCACAATAGCCGGCAAATATACTGCTCGATTGGCCACATGCATCGCTTTAATTCAAAGCATATCTTTATCATTCATGTTTTCCTCTTTTGTTCCTTAATTAAAATGTCACAATAGTTTTATTCCCCAGCACTAATATCTGCCTAGGATCTATACCGCGCATGATTTGTCTTGTTTAGCTTCTTTATCCGATGTATCAAATCTATTTATTTAATTGGAAATAAAAAAGTTTTCCCAAAAAAATAAAAATATCTGTCAGCTGAAGATAAATTGCGTGCTTTTGTGAATCCAGCCATTGCAGTGCGAGGTTGATGGGTGATTGCCTTTTGAGTTTTCCCAAGTTTTCCAACAGTGGTTTTAAGGAAATTAACAAAAATAAATAAATAAAATAAAATCCTCCATTAAATGCTGCAAAAATTGTGTTTTTGCTCAGGGCAAAAACACAATTTATTCATTCCAACATATTTAAGTTAAAAAAAAACTCTAAAAAGAGTATGTTTAACAAACACCTGGATGAAATTGCCTGAATTTCCTTAATACGATTTGACATCAGAGCTATGGGTTGGACCTTAGCCTTTAAGGTTACCTCTGTGGGCCCCGTGCGCTCTTGGGGGGGGGGGGGGGGGGTCTGCTGTGTGGAGGAGGCTCCGCAGGGGGCAGATTAAGCCTGTTAACCCTATGAGAGAGGGATATGGACATGGAAAATCTTTTTTTTATCTTGTACCCCATCAGCACAACAAAACCACTGCCGTTTCTTTTGTTTGTTTGTCAGTGCGCCATTATTCTCCGGCTACAGGAAAGTCTGTGCTTTGTGGTTGTTCGCCAGCCGCGGCTTTCCCCGCAGCCCTTTGCGCGAACCTCGAATCATTTTAATAACGTGCACTTTATTACACTTACCTGTGTTTCGCAAAGGAAAATCATTTCATAATTGAACTGTTCCTCATAAAAAACAAGCTGTTTAAAAATGGAAATCTACCAGCTAATATTTGAGAGTGCTCAAAGGATCAGGTGTATGAAAAAATTTGATTAAAATAAAATAATTGAATCTCCTTTTATGAAGAATTGGGGCTGGGGCAGGGTTTGAGGGAGACAGACTTGGAGCAGGTGTGTCTTCTGGAGGTAAAGCAGACCTAAAATTGGTTAAAGAGGAAAATAATTTCCACTGGTCGGCAATAACACTTAACCCTTTTAATTCAAAATTGTACATTAGAAAAAGGGTGCAATGAGCAGTCTTTCTTAGTAATTGACCTGCATGCAAAATGAGTGTTACTCATTAGATTTTGTTTGCCTGCACGCAGTGATAAATCTCTTTTTTTCTCTCTCTCTTCAGTTTGTACCGCTGTAGTCTCAAAATTGCATCTTTCCAGTAAGCAACGAATGCGTAAACGGATCACAACTTTTTTGAGAGTGAACAACAGTGGCTTACGGCCATGTCTGATTTTGCATATTCCTCCGGCGCGAGTTTAAAAGGTGGCTTTTCAGTTAAGAGGATACATAAATCATGTGTTTGCTAAAGGTGGAATGTGCATCCATAATGGTGCCCTATTTACGACCTGTTTGCCTTAGCGCCGACGACTTCTTCCAAGAAACACATCAGCTTGTAAAACGCTGGCTTCCTCCCAACTTCATAAAGCCACGAAGCATGCACTCTGCAGTTGATTAATTCACACCGGCAGTGGATTCTCTGCATAAATACCTGCACCACAATGACCAGGATCAATTAATTGACTTTACA
This sequence comes from Fundulus heteroclitus, assembly GCF_011125445.2. Taxonomy (NCBI): domain Eukaryota; kingdom Metazoa; phylum Chordata; class Actinopteri; order Cyprinodontiformes; family Fundulidae; genus Fundulus; species Fundulus heteroclitus. Next base: position 19,767,465 of record NC_046375.1, read on the forward strand.
AATTAATGCGCAGCATATGGTAAGAAATATTAAAGAGAGCCGCTTGTTTACTAGGAGACTGATTGCCTGTCGGGAGGGGTACACAGCAGCTGCTGACGGAGTGAAAAACATACTTTTTCACACTCCGCTCCCCGCCCCCGATTTTGAAAGGGAACCAAACGGGGTTTTCCTTGCAAATACATTTAGACTCGTACAGGTAACAGATTTTTACCCCGCTCTAAAGGATGGAATGGCAATTTCTGCAGCAAAGCATTTGTCCCCAACCGTTATGTAAGTTCTATCAAAATAAAAGTGCATCAAACATGCTGGTTGTTGATGCAGTAAAAATAGTAGTTTTTAATATCCCCTTAATGAAAGGGGCGGGGTGGGTTACTGAAATCTGCTAATTTAACCTATATAAATCACAGGAGCAGACTTGGAAGTCAGTCAGTTGCCGCTCATATTTGCTGCCAGCGAAGGGAAATGGGGGAAAATCAGAAAGAAGTAAACTCCTGCTCGGAAAGACATAAAGGGCATCGTCTCTCTGCCTGGGTGCGTGTCCAGCTCTTGACATTTTCTACCTTGTAGTTTGGCTCTTATTTCTGTATTCAAAGACGTGCTGGCTTTCCCCACAATGAAACTGCCCATAAAGTTAATAAGCTGGAAGCTGAAGGTGGCATTGGGAAGATATCTTCTGTCACGTCGGTTGTGCCTGAGGGATGGAGTACTGTTTCGACACTTCCAGGAGGCTCGGCTCGCTCTCCCCATTTATGAGACGGCCGCTTTGAAAAGGAGTTGTGTATTTATGTTTTTTTTTTTTTAAATGTGAGAAATAATGCACAAGCAGTCATTCCAGCGTCCTTATTTGACAGTGCTGCGGAAGAAAAATGGGTCCGGATTGTCTGCTTTTAGGAATGTTCCGTTAGCACTTATAGCATCAGGGAACAACTCGCTCTTAAGTGTAATAAATAGTCCACTCATAAATACTTTCAGCAACCTTTAGAGAATGGAGCCGATGTGATGGCAGCCAACTTTGCTTATTAATGGCGGGTCTCTATCTCTCAGGCCTAATTGGTCTCTGCTGATTACCGAACGTTCTGATTAAGAAATGCCATTAAAATTGATGTATTATGCCTCCAAGTGTTTTTCCACAGTTAGATAGCTGCTTCAATCAATTGATAATTACATAGATGATTTGTAGCCGGGCCTCGTTTTGACAAGTTTACAATAATTGACTAGAAAGAACTTGTGTGTGTGTGTGTGTGTGTGTGTGTGTGTGTGTGTGCGTGCGTGCGTGAACATCATTTAAATATGAGGAAGCAGATTCTTTCATGAGATAAAACCGACAAAGTCACAATATTTTGTTGCACCTTTTTTATGCAAATAATTACAGAACATGTGTTGTTATTTTCCTTAATTACATATCATGAGGTATAGCGAGGCTGTCCTTGGTGTCTTGGACTGAAAGTCCCTGTGCTTTATTACAAATAAGTAAACAAATAATTAGAAGCGGGGAAAAAAAAAAAAACCTATGGGGAGAAGTCAGTGAGTTGGTTAATGATCCTGCTTTGTGTAGAGTTAATGGAAAATGTCTCCAATTTTCTGACACGGTAAACATTTTCCCGGTAGGGCTTATTTTCAAGAGTTAGTTTCTTTTTTTTTCTATCCTACTGCATTGCAGTGCTGGTCGTATTTATTTTCCACCCGTGATAAAGATGTGTTAAAAGCCTTCACATAAATTCTTGTTTCGGACTACCATAAAACTAGCTTGAATTTGCATACATACACGGGGTTAATAAATTCAGAATTTGTTTCTAAAACATCAGCGGTGGCGTAATGATTAGTACCAGCTAGGGAGGTGGGCATTTGTTGTGTCTTTTTTATCGTTATTGTGAAAAAAAAAAACTCTCAGGATACGAATTTGGATTTATCTTGACGAGAAATGCCAATTAATAACGTTAGAAGATTGCAAAAACTGGCAGTATTGTCAGCATTGGTATTTTTGCTATTTTCTCCGCTGTTGGTTCCTTGAGAGCATCAATAAATATCAATAAATAAAAAAATAGAAAAATAGAATTAAATGATGCTACTCTGGGCAGTTTAGTGAGTTCTTTATGTAGCTAGTGTCCTGATGAAGCTTAATTAAAAAATAGTTTTTTTAAGAAGTACCGCAATATATCATGATAAAAGTTTAAGTCCATATCGCCTCCCCCCCGCATGTGCCTGCTTTTGTTCTTAGATTGTGTGACTACCATTCGTGGTCAGTTGCACACTTGATCTTCTTCTACAACACTGAAAATAAAGAGACTAAGCTCTTTGCCCATTACTCTTCGCACTCTGTAAATTGTCCAGGTGTCTTCTCAGCTGGCTTTTCTTTTGGCAAGCTCCCCGATTGTGCTTATATTTGTGCCAAAGGACCTGGGGTCTCATTTATAAAACATTGTGTGGAATCCATATTAAAAGTGTACTGCCAAAAACAAATTCTGATTTTTATAAACCCATGCACACGCACACCAGCGCACAATTTCGCCTTATAGGTCACACCTGTACCTGAAGTTTGCGTACCAGGTTCCGCCTCAGGTTCTGCCCTCTACTCAACCATAGATAGTCGACGCAAAAGCACCTCATGAATGTTGATGTGGATTAAAAAAGGCAAAGAAATTGTGAGCAAAAGAAGTTTATGAAATGTGAAAATCAGAGGCAAGGCAAGGCAAATTTATTTATATAGCACAATTCAGTACAAGGACAATGCAAAGTGCTTTACATGATTAAAATATAGCAAAATAAAACAGAATAAAAGCAAGTAGGAATAAAATGTAGATAGAAAATAGAACAAAAAAGTGGTGATTCAGTTAACTAGAACAGTTGAAGGCAGTCCTAAACAAGTGTGTTTTTTAATCTTGATTTAAAGGAACTCAGGCTTTCCGCACCTTTACAATTTTTTTGGAAGTTTGTTCCAGATAAGTGGAGGTTAAAAGCACATATGTTGCCCGTATTAAAATAACTTGTTAAAAGTGAACCTGATGCTGTTTCAAACGTCGGAAGAAAGCCGTACATATTGCAGAGTCATGATCATTGGCCAGGAAATTTGATCCCTGAAACCACGTTTTCCTCCTAATTCTCCCATTTCCAGGGTCCTCCAGCAGCGCCGATACAGCATTACGCACGAGTGTAGTTCACCGTTTACGGTAATTAAACTCATTGCCACACACCTTACACAATAATCTGTTAATCTGCGGTAATAAATCACCCCTGGTGATAATCGGGGAGAGGAATGTGATGGTAGAAAATCCTGATGAAATAATGTACGGACCTTTTTGTTTAAGATGGGCAGAAATCGTTGCATTTACATCCAATTGGGATAAATATGAAATGATGGCTGAATGTTAACGCATTCCTGCTCAAATTCGTGGCACTTTTTGAAAAAAAAAAAAAAAAAAACGCTTCTTACTTCTAATGGAAGTGTTCCAATTTTTAATGAGATTTCACTTTGCTTTAAATTACATAAACAGCCATACTTCAACACTTTGTAGGACTTGCCCCGGAAACTAAAAGTGGAGAAAAATGGTTTCGTACTGACTGAGCGAGCTGTTGTCTTTCATCATCCTCCCGAAGAGGACTTGGCAAAGTAGCCATTTCCTTTGCTTCACACATCATCACAATGGAAGTCGCGCACTTTCTTTCTTTTTTTTTTTTTTCCTTTTTTCTTTGAAGGATAAAGAAGCATGCCTTCATCCGTCGTTTTTCATCTTAAAGGAAGAAACGCGTCAAAATCATGTTCTACAGACTGTTAAGTCTGTGCTGATGTATGTGACTTGAAAGTAGACTCAGCAGAACATGATGAACGAGTGTCGGATGACATTTCACTTTTTGAAAAGGTTTCCCTGCCTGCGTTGCCTCGTACGTTTGCTTCCACACTGCCGCCAGTCCTTTAAAAAGGTCTGTGTCATCAGTGTGTTAATTGGAAGCAGCCACTGTGTCAACGTCTTCTTTTTTTTTTTTTTTTTCTTTTTTTTTTTACCCACCTAAACAAAAAAAAAAACAAAAGTTTTTGGCAGCCCACCTTCAGGAGAAAGACGGAGAACAGAGGAAGAGCGAGACAAATGTGCCTGCACATCATAAACTACGCACAAACACACACGCTGTGATTATGAGCTGCCCGGCGTAATGGGAGCCTGTCAGCGGCTGCTCGCAGGCTCCAGGTTTTCCCGCTGCGCTTTTAAAGCAACTAAAAATGCTAAAAAAAAAAAAAGAAAAAAAAAAAAGCCACTCTCGGTCTGTCTGCCGCATTTAATTTACACTATAACATGTGATCAATTCCAACAATGTGTATAATTTCATCCGTTTTGATAAGGTAGCCCTGATTTAACTCGCCTTCTCCCTCGTGCTGCTTTTGTAAGCTGTTGTTATAGTGCGCTTGAATAAAGCGAAGGATTACGTCCATGTGTGATGCGTTGAGATTTTCAGAAAGGGTAAAAATCCTTTTTGAGCCTAAAATAGGATTTTTTTTTTCTATACAAACAGAATATAGGACTGAAAACCTCCACCATGGCCGTCTTGCGTCTCATTGCAAAAAAGGGAACTAAAAGTAAGTCAAATTTTCTTGAAAAGGGTGCATTTGTCCTTGATTTGAGCCGTTAAATAAGATTATCTGCCAATGGAATAAGATTTTTGCACTTAAAATAGGAAAATTCATCTCCGTCATCTTATTTCAGCTGCGGCATATCTAATTATCTTATTTTAGGGGTAAAGACACTCATTCCATTGGCAGATAATCTTATTTACCCGGTCAAATCAAGGACAAATGTACTCATTTCAAGAAAATTTTACATAATTTTTGGTTTCTTTTCTTGCAGTGTTCAAAGAGGCTGTGGGGTGTCACATTTCTGTTTATTTCAAATCTCTCTCCCCTCATTTTCATTTCATAACCATTTTGTGTTAGGTGACTTTCTTGGCAAATTAAATTTAAGGCGTCTTGTAAAAGTTTCTATTCCCCTTTTTGCGTTCTGTCATGTAACAACCTCTAACATTGGGATTTTAGGTGACAGACACAAAATTGGACAGACTTGTCGAGTGGAAGTAAAATGATAAAAGGGTTTCAAACATTTTGAATAAAAATCAGAAAAGCGATGCATTTTTATCCCGTTCCCCTTTTTTCTAACGAATCTAATAAAATCCAGTGAGACTAAAACGGCCTTTAGAAGTCACCAGACCAAAGAGAGCCTTATGTAGCCCGAGGTACGCCCCAGACATCTCTGGGATAAAGTTGTAAAGAACTTTAAAGCAGGTGACGTTAGACCTGTACAAATAAGTGAATAGTGTTTAATTGGGAGGAACGTGGTACATAGTTTTCCAAGTTTCTGCAAAAAAAATGTCAGATGTTTGCATCTGTTTAGGCACTGTGATTCAACGCTTTTTTTAAATTTAATTTTGCTGTCGGTTGAGCTGCAATTCTTTGGGGGGGGGGCTTTGTGCATCTTGAATGAGAAATCCTCAGCCTTTCTATCCACTAATAGTCCCTTGTTAAGAAAGGAATCCCCACAGTATGATGCTGCCTTCACCATATTTATTTATAAAACCCAAATAAAACACATTCAAGTTTGCTGTTGCAATGGAATTAAATGTTAATAAAAAACGAAGCAGGTTTAATTTCTTCCTTCTGGTCTGGCTATATTTCAAACTGCTTTCTAAACTCTTGATGCGTTCCTCAGACACCGGGCTAAAACAGAAGCACAGACTCTCAGACAATGAGATGTGGTGACTTCCCAAGGCTGCCACCAGGAGTCACATGGTTCCTGGTTTCACCAGCGCCAGCATTGTTTTTGCTCTACAATAGGGCTCTTTGAAACGTCTCTCCTCATGCGGACCGTCCCCTGGGTCCTCAGTTAGTTTGGTACTGTATATGTTTGATGCCATTTTTTTTTTTACAGCTTCACTTGAGGCCTTTCATTTGCCTTCCAGAGCTTTTCAGCCAAACTCTGCCTTTATTTATTTTTTTGTCCTTATTCCACTGCTAAATGATCTGCCTGTGACCTCTGACTTGATTCTCTCCCGACAGTCGGGGAGTTATTGATGGCTTCTGCGTGGTATGTCTCTGTGTGGTCGTTCATCTGTTCTCCACAACAAAGATTACGCTAATAAATCTCTTGATGCAGATTGTTCCACTCTTGATTTGTTTTTGGGCTTTTTTTTTTTTTTTTTTCGAGTGAAGAGGTGCCCGTTTTTTTTTTTTTTTTTTTTGCCGTCAACAGATGGTGTAAACAAAAGTGTTATGGCTGCATTCTCGGATTTTAATTTTCCGTGTTAGAGCTTCAACTTTCTCACCAACTTCTATTGTTACTGCAGGTGTAGACGACAACGCTCCAAAGGTCTAATTTGTCTGTGATGAGCATCCCCGTCCACCGGAGACCAAAGGTACGGTAAGATATGAAAAGCTCATTATCTCATATCCCAACAAACATTCTAATATTAAACAGGGAAGCCGCACAGAGTGAAGGCAAAACGCTCAACGCAATCGGACAGTCATATTCTGCCTTGTTTTTTACGATGGGAAGTAGTCTGTTTAATTCTTGTTAAGCTGTTTTCATCAGTTTTTTTTTTTTTTTTTTAAAAAGGCATTGGTTATGAAATTGTTTAATATCTCTTTCTCTTTGTTTAAACATTTTTTGCCACACAGGATTTCACGGTGCAGAGCGGAACACGTGTGACGTTGGCCTGGTTTAGTGGGGGGGTAGATTGTCTGGAGTCGATGATGTACGCCGTCTTTCTTTCCTGCTCGACTTTCCCTGTCGTGTCCAGGAAATTGGCTCGCGTGCGTCCCGTTATTTCCATTCTTCCCAAAAATAATCTCGCAATTATGTCGGCAAACAAACCCACGTTGGTCTCTGAACAATTACGGGGTTAGAGTCTGGTCATTAGGAGATAGGATTACTCCTTGACTGCGGGACCCCAGGAACGCGCAGACCTCTCCGGTGGTCTGCTCACCACTGATGAAACAGAGCTGAATTAATGGGGTTGCCCACTGCGAGGACTGATTAGAACGACATACTGCCTTTGATCCCCGGGCGAGGTGACCAGGCGTGCGCGCCACAGGCATCAGATGGGGCGGGGCTCTGTGTTTCTACAAGCCTTGCGAGCGTGATTATGAGCTGTGTGTACAAGCTTGTCCTGGGTCAGTGCACCTCTGATGAACAGCACTCATTATGTGTGCTCTTTGCTGGGGTGCAGCCTTCACTTTGGGGGGTGGGGGGGGGCTGGAGTAGTAAAATAATTCTGTGGTATTTAGTCAGCATCCCGCGGTTGGCTCCAACTGTGTTTCGGCATGGTCTGAGGGTTTGTTGTTCCCTGTTTTATATTCTGTTTATTTTTTTTATTTTTGCAAATTAGTGAAGGTCCTGTCAACATTTTTAAATTGCTCATGTGGGATCCCAACCTTAGCTTAACTTTGTTTTGAAGTATGACATATTTAGCGGTGGCTCTGCGGGGATTTGCTTGAGATGGAAGGAAAAGCTGATGATAGAGATGCGCCAATCTTTGTGGCAGATATCCAAGGTCTGCGCTCCGTGGACCTCTGAACTTCACAAAACCGGTTTTGGCCAGTGCGTATTTTCTCTTTATCAACCGCTATCTGAAACATTTTTATCTAACCTTCTTACTGTGTGATCGCAAAACATGCGTTTTCTATTTAAAAAAAAAAAAGAAAAAAAAAAAAGAATGTTTTTGGAGTCGTTTTAAAGCTGTTTTTATCTACAGGACTGTCTCAGAAAATTAGAATATTGTGATAAAGTTCTTTATTTTCTGTAATGCAATTAAAAAACATGAAATGTCATACATTCTGGATTCATTACAAATCAACTGAAATATCACAAGCCTTTTATTCTTTTAATATCGCTGATTATGGCTTACAGATTAAGAAACCCAAATATCCTATCTCAAAATATTAGAATATCGTGAAAAAGTATACTAGTAGGCTATTCAACTAATCACTTGAATCGTCTAATTAACTCGAAACACTGCAGGGTTTCCTGAGCCTTGAAAAACACTCAGCTTGGTTCAGTGAACTAAATCACAAGTATGGTAGTGGTTAAGAGACGACATAAGATTCTCACAGTAACTGGTGTACTGACTATGGCATTACTGTCCTTGATTGGCCTGCCAATTCCCCTGACCTGAACCCCATAGAGAATTTGTGGGGTTTTGTGAAGAAGAAGCTGAAAGACACCAGACCCAACAATGCAAATGAGCTAAAGGCCGCTATTGAAGCATCCTGGGCATCCATAACACCTCAGCAATGCCACAGGCTGATTGCCTCCATGCCACGCCGCATTGATGCAGTAATCTGTGCAAAAGGATTCCCAACCAAGTACTGAGTGCATTAATGGACATTTTCAAATGTTTGATTTTGTTTTGCTGTTATTTATTTTTGTTTTACTTGGTCTGAGGAAATATTCTAATATTTTGAGATAGGATTTTTGAGTTTTCTTCAGCTGTACGCCATAATCAGCGATATTAAAACAATAAAAGGCTTGCGATATTTCAGTTGATTTGTAATGAGTCCAGAATGTATGACATTTCATGTTTTTTAATTGCATTACAGAAAAAAAGAACTTTATCACAATATTCTAATTTTCTGAGACAGTCCTGTATAGGAGTTTTTATAGGAGTGATTAACACAATTAGATTGGTCAGCATTACTAATTGTAAGCAGTGAGGTTTCCAAATAGTTGCCAACATTTCAAATCCAGCATGTTCCATACCAGACGGAGGTTGAAACAGAAAAACTTTGCTGTAATCTCTTCAGCCTTCCTGTTATCTTAGGTCTGCTCTGGGTCATTTTCCATTTCCCCCGATTCCCCTAGTTCTGTTCTGGGTTTACATCATGTGACAGAAGCTGCAGAGGTACAATACGGTAAATGAGTTGAAAGGTACCCGAGTAACATAAGGCATGCGGCAAGAGTTTCCTACATGGCCTAGATTTGTCTGACTGATTCCCAGGAAGGCTGTCTAAATGCACTCAGGGCTTCAAGGAGTTGTTCGGCACCCTCCTCAACATGTTATGTGCATCGGATTCTGCAGATGAATGCCGTTTGTTTTTATTAGAAGGTCAGCGGAGGATAATTTGGTGGGTTCTGCTCTGTTTGCACTCAGAAACTGCTGCTGCTGTCTTTGGTTTGCAGAACAGCGCTGACAAAGCGAGATGAAACAAATCGGTCGTACCCATAAAGCTCATGGCTCGACTTCAACCCCCAAAAACTTACAGCTGATCACGAAGACACGAAGATGGCGTGAAGACCATGGATTAGTTATATCATCCAATCTCTGTAGCATCCTCAAAAGTTGATATTCTTCCTATAATAAATAGTTTCCTTTTTAAAAACGGTTTGCTATGAGTTTTGAGCTTCTGGTGATTTCATGTTTAACCATCCCACTGGTACTGAAAGAACCCCAGTCTTAGGTCATTCGACAACTTTTTAAATTAAAAAGGGCTTTTTGCAACATCATGTCCGGTCAAGTCTAAAATTAGAGCATAGCAGAATATCAAATCGCAATCATGATTGCAATATCGGATCTCTGATCACAAAGGTGTGCTTGGATGCATTTCATTACACCTGAGCTTTCATATAAAATACTTGGCTGGATTAGGGGGTTTGGTCATCTTTTATGCCCACATCTGATATAGATCTTACTGATCAAGAGCCTAAATCTCAAGGAGAGGTGTTGGAACATCGTGAGGATACAAAATAAAGGTTTAAGTTGGTTTGCAATTGAAAAGCTGATGATAGAGATGCATTATTATACATTAATATTGCAAGTGACATGTTTGCTCATATCCGGCTGCAGCTCTGCCCAAACAGCTGGTTAGTTTATACATCTCTAGTTTCTAATATTAACCTGTTCCTGTTTACCAATGGTATTTGAAACAGAGGCGGTTTAGGTTGTGTGGAGATTTTTGAAAACCACTCCAGTAATCCTGATGCCAGCTCCTCCTTCCACCCCGGTCATTAAGGCGCCAGCGTACTAGAGGAGCACTTGTTAGACGGCAGAGCAGCGTTCTGATGTCAGACATTGCGTGGGCTGCATCTATTTCTATTTCTCCCCTTCCTAACATCTATTTTTACACTTTCTCTTATTTTGCTTCGCTTACAAGTGCGCCTTCAAACTGTTTTTGCTTATTTATTTTTTTAGAAGATAATCTGGTTCAGTCTTATATTTCTGCACTACATATATTTTCCTTTCACTTTGGGGTTCTCTGTAGCTCTTTAACATTGTCTGAATTGCCATTTCTTTTTTTTATTTTATTTTTTTCCTTTTTTTTTCTTTTTTTTTCTTTTTTTTCTTTTTTTCCCCTTTTTTCCCCTTTTTTTTCTTTTTTTTTTCTTCCCTTTTGAATTGCCATTTCTAAGGTTATTTTACCCTGTACCCAGGCCTACAGCCCACAAACGATCAAGATTGCAAAGTATATTAAATACCAGTTTCCGTTACAGCAACGTGCTCAGTAGCGCCATAATTGATAAATCAACAGCTGATTGGTTGTGATATTTAGTAGGATATTTTATTTCATGTGCCCTGCATGCTGATGTGTGTTACTTTGTTGATTTACCCATCCACCAAGTACATGTAAATGTGTCAAAATATTTTACGCAGCAGTTAGGTGCTACAACCTGCGGGTGGTTTTACATTTTTTTTCCCCCCCCTGCAAAACGTTGCAGCTGTGCTCTCACCAAAAGCGTTTGTACCATTTAAGCTTTGGGTTGTGTGCGTACACTGGAATTTTTTTTAGGATGCCCCGCTGTGTTAACCGGTTTGAACTTTGTGTGCTATTTGCATATTAAGCAGAAAAGGAAAAACGCAGCAAAGTTTGTTGAATCCACTTTGCATTCTTGGCCTGCATGAGCTTTGAACCCATCTTTAACATCTTTGAAAACTGACAAAACCGAAGCAATTGCCAATATCTCGTTAATGCCTTTTGTTTGTCTGAAATGTGATGCACATATTTTCAGTTCCGTTTAACCGTATATTTTGTGAAATGATGGTAACCGTTGGGCCGGTTTGCCCCGCAGTTAGTGTCTTACGTCGGGGGGGGGGGGCCCTAGACGGTAGGCTTGAGCTGTCTGCCAGAATCACTTTCAGAGCCACCTTCGAGTAATGATAGATGACAAGCTTCTGCAAGGAGGAAAACAGGTCCCCCGTCGCATGAAGAGCTGCTTAGACAAAGGTGCCCTCAGCTGGCTGCTTTACTGAGGAAGGTGGTGGGTGGGTGGGTGGAGGTAAATAAAATACCACAGGGAATTCTGCTGCAGCTAATAAGGAAAGTTACATCCCTCCCGTTAAGGAGAGCAGTAAATTATTATGAGCGTGTGTGGTAAATCCTACTTACTAGTTGACACCGATTAATCCCACTGGTCACCTTGTACAGGCTGAAGATGAAGTTCCAGGATATTACTATCAGTCCAGACAGACCCTATTTATAGACTCGCTGAGAATAAGTTTGGTTTTATCACTTGGGGGATGCAAGTTCTTCTTTGCTGCACTTGCAAGTGCCAAAATCCCTTCATTCAGGGTGAATGTGTGTGTGTGTGTGTGTGTGTATGCAAATTATGTTTCATCGTATGTTAATGGAATTGTTATTTTGTAAACTAATGCAAAATAGTGCATAATTGTGAAGAAAATGTGAGGGGAAAAAAAGTTTTTTCATTTTGATTGTAAATAAAACTCAGAACTGTGTGCATTTCTATTCATCCCCCCCAGAATTAACCTTTGTGGCAATTACAGCCGAACCCTTGTGAGGCACATCTTCTAAAGAGATCCACATGTAGAAAGTGAAGATGGCCAAGGCTCAGTCAGAATGGACGGAAAGCTTCTCCTAACACCAGTTTTCAGGTTTTTGCCACAGATTCTAAAACTGAACTGGTTTAGGTCTGGACTTTGACTGGGCCGTTCAAACAAGCGAATATGCCTTTGATCTAAACCGCTCTATTGTAGCCCGGGGGGTGTTTTCATCCAGTAGAAGAAAACAAAAACCAAAAAAAAAACATTTTCACGATTAGTTCTATTTAAACCTAAAATCAAAAAAGAATATAAATGCTCATTCTCCCCCGGAATATTTCCATTTCATTCATTTCACGTTAAAGAGGTGACATTTAACATTCCACATGCAGCTAGAACTCTATCCAGGAATCCGAGCTCCCAGTGTCACAGATATTTAGCAAAACGCAGCAAATGTAAATATATTCTCGCATTTTACTCTGTCGGTACACTGAGACATGATTGCATTTGCTGCTTATCCATGCGTGTGCCTCTACCTAATGGATGGTCCAGCTGTGAGGGGATAAAAGCATAAAATTAAGATTTATTTTTTTTTTCAGCCGTGCCTTGTGGACTGTCAAAATCCAGCTCCCGCAGCTACATTTTTTAAAAACTGTTAAATCCAGCAGGCGCAGCTTTACAGTATGTCAAGTTAAATGCTGTTTTTGAAAAGTCTGAGCCTTTGGAGCCCACTCGAGCAGACCCCCACCTGCCGCCATTATTAAAACAAGACGGATCCTTCATCTGCTGACAGAAGGGGGAACAAAAGTTGTCAGGATTTTTCTTTTTTCCTTTTTTTTTTTTTTTTGATGCTGAAGAAGTAAAGTATTTAGCTGGGAGGGGGGGGGGGGGGGGCAGGAGGTAATCCAGGGAATCCAGGGCGAAGGACTGTTTTAAGATGGAAAAAAAGTAACATCATTATAGCCGTGACCTCTGACCTGGCCACCGATAGGCGCCTGCCTGATAATGGTTTCGCTGCTGAGCTCAATCAGGTGTGCAGGAGCGAGACGCAGCGATGGCTATGGGTGCGAGGTCAGAAGTCTAACAAGCCTCACCCCGCTGCCATTCAAGCCAACCTCTGGCCTTTTTCGTGCACACCGCAGGAGCTGTAACCGTAAAGGGGGGGGGGGGGGGCTTCATTTGTATCCACCCCACATGGTGAGGGTTGGTTCCATTCCCATGCTGCCACCAGACCAGAACACAGCCGTAACGTAAGCGCGCTCATAAAACACACGGCGGCTGACGTTCCTCGAGCCACCTGGCTAAATTATCGTCGCATAAAACGGAGCCGCATTGTGGCCGGTGGCGATGAAGACGTAAAGCACCGCAGGGGGTGGGCCCGCGGTTAAAGGAGCGTGGAATTTGCCGAGGCCGATGCGCCCATACACACACAGCGGGGGGCTCGAGCGCGGCATCTCATCCAGACCATTGAGGCTGATGACTGTGAATGGGGTTTGAGCAGTGCCTTCCCTTAAAGAAGCTTGACCGCGTCATAAGAGGAGAGCTAAAGTATGTAACTTTAAAAAAAATAATAGCTTAAGCTATGTTTGATGTGTTGTATAACGACAGCACTCCCACATATAAAGCTGTTAAAGCTGTAGCCGTCACATCGTGTCTCTCCAAGGGTCAAACTTCTCTGCTTTGTAGCTAAAAGTCCTAGACTTCCTCTTTTTATCTAACCGGTTTGACGCTTAAATCGGCGCTTTTGGGGCTCGGTTGTGCGTCAATTAAAACGGAACGATGTGAAAATGAACAATCAACAGCTCGTCACAGGCACTACAGCTGAAATATGAGCTTAACAACGCGAAAGAACACACTTTTCTTAAAGCTGTCATCTTGTGTTGGGTTGCTCGGGTCTTTTCCAGCCTTGGTCAAAATTTAAATTGGATTCTGAAATCTGTCCAAAAAAAAACGGTGTAACGCAGAGACGACGCGATGAAAGCTGAGGAACAAATGATGAATGCGTCCACACCTCTGACTTGTTTTTAATTTGCACTGCCAGCGGTAATTTATCCATAGAACCGTGCGCTGAAGAATGGAGGCAATTTAGAGAAGCACACCTGCAAATATGCTTTACCTGGTTGCGTTTGTTTATTTCAAGGCCTCTTTAAAATGTCTCTCTGTATTCCTGCGTTTTTTTTAATTATTATTGGGTTTTCACTGAAGGAATGCAACCCGATAATTAAAAACCGCAGAGAAAAATGTGAAAAATGTTGAGTAACACCAGCTGCCTATTCACCTGCAAATCCCCCCGTCGGCCTCTGGTGGTGGAGTCATTTTACACCCAAAGCTTTCTGTTCCTGGAGAAGATGCCCGGTGGTTTTATGACAGAGTGCAGGGATTATCCAGTGCTGGACTCAGATTTATGTTCACTCCATTGACATGATTGTCTTTCATTTGGGGCTTTCAGTTCTGTGTTTAAACTGTTCTCTTTCCAGTGGGTAATAATAATAATAATAATAATAATAATAATAATAATAATAATAATAATAATAATAATATTAATAATAATAATACAAAAAGATTAGTTAGTATTATTATGAGTATATTTGATTTGAATGGCGACAGAAATATTTACACACAACCTAAATATTAACACACAGCAGTTGCAGAGAAACCATGTGCTTTTTTTTTTTGTTTTTTTTTTTGAAGTCATCAGCAAGTGTCTGACATTATTTTGGCTGGATCTCTGACAGCTCTTCTCAGAAATCGCTGTGCTAATTTAAATGGATTGTTTTCTGGCAAAGACGTGGCTTTTAAGCACAGTCCACAGATTTGCAATAACATTTAGGCTGGCGCCGTTCCACGAGCTGAATTGGTGATGTGTGTTTGGGATAACCACTCTGTTGCCAGCCGGCCGTTGTTCATGTTTTCAGTGTTCGTCCGGCTGTTGATTTAAAGTGGAAGTTGACGTATTCGCAGACTGTCCCCTTCCTTCATTACCACATCCCTTTTGTGAAAGGTACCAGTACCACTTGCACCAAAACCGACCCTCAGCATAATGCTGACACCGCAATGCTTGTCAGCTTGTATAGGGCCGGGATGTCCAAAGTGCGACCTGAGGACCATTTTGCGGTCCTCGGTACAAATGTGGCCCTCCAGCAAATGGCGCTGATGCAGATCAGCACCTTAAGCTATTCTTTAGGATTAGATTTTCAATGACACATTTTTATTTATTAAATGGAAAGTGTTATGTACAACCCAAAGTGTTTTTGTTTAATGAAAGTGCATATAATACCGTTTTGTTCAAAAAGAGACTTTAAAGTTATTTTGTGCTTTATGTTGAGACTTTATGTCCCTTGGTGCAAAAGGTTTGGACACCACTAGTATAGAGTTATCCGGTTTGAATGTGTTTCTGATCATTTTGTCCTAACTACTCAAACTTTCTTATCCGACCATAACATGTTTCTCCAAACTGCAGTTGACATGTCCATGTGGGCCACTCCAAATTTCACTTGTGCTTCAAGGTGTGATTTTTTTTTTTTTTTTTTTTTTGAAGCAGTTGGCTTTCTTTGCTAGCTCATTTCATCAACTAATTTCACAGTGGCCAGTGCCACTGGTGTCCCAACAGCTTGATGATATTCTTGAGCCTTGGTGGTACCTGTGCCCCTGTCAGACCAATTCCCTTTCATTGGAGATCACAGTTTGGGTCAGATATGTGAAACTTGGACATATTTGGTCCATCCAACCAGGCAATGATCCCATCCAGGGGGTGGTAATCTTCAATATTCAAAAGGCAAAGATACATTTCTAAATATGATATTCATGCAGACCTGCACTGCACCTTTTATAACATACAGATTTCCTGTCACATCAGCTTTTTAGTTAAGGAAATGTACACCTGAGCATCCCTGTGTGCTCGTGCTCCCTGTAAGTGATGCGGGATTGATTTTCATACTGGGTTCCTGTGCTCTGGTGGTAGTGGCATTATGTCATCCTGTCCTGTAAATCAAAGCTTAGCGTGTCACTGACTGCCTTGCTATTGGAAGATGCCTTTCACATCAGATAATGTATATTGTTTCACCTAATGTCTTGAGCAGCACTCAGCCGCAGTGTGGATATAAAACAGTGTGTGTTTCAGGAGCGGAGTTGGAGGCAATTTAATCTTTGCACAACATACTACGCTGCTCTTTGCTTCAGTGAAGTAAATGAAATCCTTTTTTGCCCTCTTTTCCTGCAAACATCTAGTTAGTTGTGTTTTTCCCCCACCCCCAAAAACTCTACAGTAATTCTATTAGGATGCATATAAAGATGGAGTTAAACGTACCTCGGATAGAAATAATCGACACCGTAACTTGCCTCCTGGTTTGTCACTCAGATTGGAACTTTTTAAAACGTATAGGTAACTCAACTGGTTAGGAGGAGAGAAAAAAACAACCTTTGTTCTTACCACCTGTGTCTGGTTTGCTGCACAGTGTCGCTGCATGTTGCCTTCCTTTTTATTTGTGATAAATAACCACGTAAAAAACCTCTGACATTGAGAAGAGTCGTAGGTTCACCCTCTTCAGCTTCCGTTGTGATTTGCAGCAACGCATTTCAAAGAAGGCAATTTCTGTGCCTGGTATGGAAACCCCTTTTTAACCGTAATTACACTGCAGCTCGGCAAGGACCAAAATGTTCTCCGCAGAAATTAATTTCCCAGCAGGGATTCTTATCAGAGAATTCACATGTACCTTCTTATCATCCGTGGTCAGTGGCACTGCGTAGAAAATTTGCTCTGAATTAATTGGGAGTATTATCTGCCAAATTTTTATTTGGATATCTCCCTAATGTTGACACGAGGCCTAATAGCCATCAGCAGAGTGCAACTCATTATGGTACATATCTTTATTCCTCTGTGTATAGAGCAAGTCTTTGTTTTACACGAGTTTCCAGTGCGGCGGGAAGATGTGACGAAGATGCCAAGGTTGGTGTGCTTGAAGCAGAGAGAGACGCTAACTACATTTTCTCCTTCTAGAGGCTGCTGAGAGTCTGAATATCTTCAGTCCTTTAGCTGAGATGAGAGGGCAAGTGCAGACATAATATACTGAACCGTTATACCACCAAGCTAAAGGTCATTTGCAGTTATACATATAGACACACACTTGAGGATAAAGACTTTGGTTCGTCTGGGCTTAATGAGTCAATCAGGAACCGCTGTGCTTCTCTAGATCTGCAGGAGGCGTATGGATGGCATGCTTGTGTAGTAGGCCACTTCTGACGTCAACATGAAAAGTGTTGCCTGTTATATCGTCGCGTCAGGCGCGGCACGCTCACTGCAGAGAAAATGGCAGCAAAAGACAAGCCTAAAGCGATAGACATATCAATATAAAATATGCCTGATAAAATGTTCAATAATTCCACTGAACTCCCATCCAGAATATCACGGTATTCTGGGGGATATAGGCAGAGGGAAGGATTTAGACTCTCAGCCTCTCATAGCCAAGCTAAGCAAGGTTGGTAGTAGGACAGACATATTTTAAAGGTTAAAGGGTACATTTAAATAGTGTTAGTGTTAGTTTATATTCTGACTTTTTCCTCTGCTCTTTATTTCAAATAGGTAAACAAAACACAACTCAATAATTATCGATATCGAAGGATATGAAATCTTATATCGTGATACATGTGTCAGCCATATCACAAAGCCCTACTTGTATAAAAGGAAGTCTTAATCTAATTGATGTATTAAGTGTTTGTAGAATTCTGTGATAAATACACCTTCTGTGATTACATTCATACATAAAATAGATAAAAAAAGCACAAGTTGCACAAGTCTGAAAGTGCATGACATCAAAGAAGAAGCCGGGTTTGCCCTGTCATTTGTTGCTAGTTACCGTTGAGGAGGCCACAAACGGCAGGCAAATATTTCCTTTAAGAGTGGCATGTCAGTTTATAAACTGCAGGAAAGCTACTGAAGCAGAACGCCAGGCTAGCCAATTAATATTGGCTTGTTGTTAATATGAAGCTAAAAGCGGAAATTCAACTGGAGAAACTCTTTGCTTACTTCCATCCAATTGGAGGATTTCGATTCAGACGACCATTTTGACCCACCTCCATCCCCTTCTCCACCATCGTAGCAAGCTCCATCTGGCTTTTCCTCGATGCTCCTTCAACCTCGTCCCTACCAGAGTGTAATTCCTCCTGGACTCTCATGGAATTCCCAGTCACTCTTTAAAACGATCTGGCAGAAGACCGCCATGTTGAGCCTGGTTCTGCCAGAGGTTTCTTCCCAAAGGGGAGTTTTTCCTCTCCACAGTCGCTTCATGCTTGCTCATCATGGACAGTTCATGCAAAACTTTGTTTTCCAAGTTGGACATTTAGCTAAGGCAAATCACCTTACAAACCAGCCTCTATGGATTAACTGACTTCATATATCGCAACTCCACCACCAGTTTCAGGCCTGGGGGAAATATCCCTGTTCTCATACATCTGCTTATGTACATTAAAGTAGAAATCAGCGTTTATGTTTCGTGCCGAGGTCTGAGCGCCAAAGTTTAAATTATTGCATCAATAAATTCTTCTAATCGTCTTTTCTCTCTCTGTGAGTTTTTCAGATTGAAATGGTTATTCTGTAAAGAGTGGAAGGGGGAAAAAAAACAATATTCTCTTCAAATGTGGATCTTTACTTGAAAACTGTCCCTAACAATACAGTTGTTTTCTCCTGACGTCTTTGACTCCCCAGCACAGAGTTTCTTACCGGGCACGTTGTCTGTGGTGCGCTTGAAGAGGCGGGTGCGCAGGTGTTGTTGCTTCTGGAGAGAAAAAAGGAGCTCCCAGCTATACACACTGACCTCCTGTAGCTAGAAAAAAAGCCGATGAAAGGGAAGTAAACTCGTGATTGAACAGACTTAAGAAAACGCTGTGCGCCTCTCCACCTGTCTCCCAGGTTTTACTTCAGAGAAACCACCTGCAAACTTCACAGCTCTGTGGGATTTAAAGCATCCGACGTGCAATCTCCTGAGTTTGGAAGCATTCTTTGTCTCCCATCATATTACTGTTGTGCTTCTGCGTAGAACTGTCTTTGTATATCGGTATGTTCTGTTTTCCTCAAACTTACAACCCACCCACTGTGATTAGATTAACACCAACTTCTCGAACACAACACCATTGATTTGCGTGCCTGGAGCAATGCATGCTGGGATGGAGGAGATGCTTTCAGTACTCTGCTCTGCGAAAGCAGAAAGTGGCCAGTAACATTAGTGGCACTGTCCCCTGTAATTACTGTAAACCTAATTTGGTTAGGGTCTGTGCTGCAATTTAATGCAGCCACTCCGTAATATGTTTTTATGAGATTCTGCATAATCTTGTTTTCTCTGCAATCACTGCTGCACATATGTCGTTGTTTATTTAATTTGATCATTCTGTGTAGTGATGAAGTTCCCCCACATCTGTGATGGGGGAAAACAAAGCCGGACCGCGGTAGAGAGTAAACTCCTTGTTCTTTGCGGACAGCCTTGAGAAACGACATACCCAGAGTCAAAATAATGTAACAGCGGAGTCCATTAAGTCCAGCAGTGTAATTACCATATGAAAGACGAGTCAAATTGTGATCCTCCATTTAATCCATTCCTCTATGTCCCTCTTCACTCCAGCGCCCTTAATTTTGTCGCAAAGTCACAAAACCTTCAATTTGAGGCTTTTTTAATATGTGAAGTGGCAAAAGTGTTTATGTGTGTGAGGAGAGAGAACTGGATTTGATACATTTTAAACATTGGCTGAGGGATTATTTAAGTAGTTTTAGGTTTCTCTGAAATAATCCTAATTTCAGTCCTTGCAAGGAATAGAATTTTACATTTCTAGAACAAATATAACAGCGCAGCACAGCGTTTCCCCCAGAAAATTGGGTAATCCTGGCGGAAGTTGTCTTGGTGGGATACGGGAAGCTTATGAAGTTTTTCTTCCAGACAGGAACTTCACTGAACATTTTGTATGTCGCTCTCAGATAGGGCTGGACGTTGTAGAAAAAAAAGCATATCGACGAAACAGAAATCATATTGATCGATATCTATAGTTATCTACAAATACAAAACAAATTTTTAAGTGCAGCTTTAGCCATTTTATGCTGTTTCTTAGCGACCTATTTTTAGACACAGAACACACAAACACTGAAATCAAACTCAACCCTTTATTCAACCAACATTTTTACCAAAACTGCAAGTTTTTAAAAAAGAAACAAAAGAATGTGTGCTCTCTGAAGGGGTTAGTTTTGTGCACCACTTAGTTCCTGAGTCTGTGTTTGTGATTGGTTGGGAGGATCTAATGACTGTAGTATTAATCTACATGGCTAGAATGCAAAAGGAATGAAAATTGTTATTCTATTGAATCTTTTTCTTGACCCTTTTTTTGTATCATCAATATACGTCTATCGATTGATGTATGTTGTTATTGAATTATCGTCTCAAACATTGTGAACATCGAGCATTTCAAGTAAACAGACAACACTTAGTCTGGAGGTGGGGGGGCGCAAATAAACCATGGTGGCCCATCAGGCTTATAATACATTGGGGGAAACCCTGAATTAATGATTTATTCAATTATTAAAAAACAATATTCAGGGAACATTTTTAAATGTTGTGAAATTGAGATTGCAATGAATGAGCATAAGTTAAGATATTAATGTTGTGGATCTTATAGATGTTCGCTAAAATACTATTTAGAGTTTGTGATGGTGTTCTGCGTTGCTTCATCTGTTTTTCGGTTCAGCTTATGCCTCCACAAGCACAGAAGCCAAATCTGTTATAGAAATGGTTGCAAATGTTGATGCATGTGGAATAACATGTTTGCTTAGTTTGCAATGAGTGTACGAGCTGTAAATCAAAAACATTAGCGTCATCCCTAATGCATATAATGCATTACTGATAATGGACTCTGTTCCTGCTCAAATATATCGCTGCATACGTTGTATCTTATAATACTATTGTAGGTAGACAAGTAGTGCTAAATTGAAGTGGAAATTAAAAATGTGGGGGAAAAAGGTTAATTGTACCACGAGTCATTGTAGATTGGAGCCTCAAAAGGGGGCAAAGTGTCCTGTGTACTGTTGTAGGTCTGTCCGAAGCCTGGATAAATGCAGAGGGTTGCATCAGGAAGGGTATCCAACATAAAACCTTTGGCAAATTTAACATCTGAGTCAAAAACGCAATAAAATAATGCATTTTACATTTAAATAAAGTCACAAGTTTTGTTGTTACTTTTTTCACTCTCTCTCTCACACACATAATCCTGAGCTTTCACACCAATAACAATAATTTCTTTGTATATTTTTGCATGCTGTTTATATCCACATACCTACACAGTTATTTTTTTCAAAGCGTAGAAAAAGGTTTTAAATTTCCAGGTCATTCCAGAGTCTTACACTTTGCTTGCAGCTGGGCAGGAGCTTAATACCCTTGAAAGAGACTGTTTAGCACAGCTTGCATGTGCTGACACTGTAACTCCAGTTTACTTCATTTGGCAACGTGATTCAGCCTTAGTTTGTCAAATACAGAGACAACTAATTAATAAGCATTAAAGTACGGTTTATGGGTTGGGATTCTGCAATGTTATTAGGGTGTAAAAAGTCATGTTCAGAACCAATCTCTGCACAAAATGTTGATCTGCAGCATGTAATCTACTTTTAGCAGGTATCACCGGTTATTGCAACTGTGAACTGCAGAAAATACGGGCAGAGTTGCTCCTTCTGCCCTTACTACTGTCCGTTCCTATGTCATTCTAGAGGAGGATGCCCTGCAGCGCGAATTGGGGCAAAGGGATATTTCAGCTGGTTATACTTAGTGTCCATGTGTAAGCACATCTCTATAACTCGTGTTTATCAACACTTATTTTAGAGCCCAAATAAGCAACTTCACTTTCAGAGACAAGGCCAAAAAACCTCAACCCGCGACTCATGAAATTTACAAACGACTTTAGACAACAGAAGCTCAAAGTCGCATGAAATAAGCGGGCTTGGCAACAATGAGTGCGGGTCTGTTTTGCTGCAGTCTCTAGCATTCCTGGAACTACGGAAAGCGCTACGGGAAATAAAAAAAAAAAAAATAAAATAAAATAAAAATAAAAAAAAAAATATATATATATATATATATATATATATATATATATATATATATATATATATATATATATATATATATATATATATATATATATATATATATATATATAATTAATTTTTTTTTTTGAATGAAAGTCAACAACTAGAATTGATGTGTTCAGAGAAGATCACCTAAGGAGGAATGGGACTCCATGAGGACTGTGCATCTATGAGGACTCTGCAGAGGCATGCAGTCGAAATTGAAGATAGTGGTAGCTAAGGTCAAACAAATGGCGTACGGTGATGTGTATGATAGGTTGGACATTAATGAGGTAGAGAAGGAATTAAACATGTTGGTGAGGCAGCGAGACAGAGATTGAAAGGATGTTCAGTAGTATATGTAGGAAGATTAGGGATCGAGATGGAAGTGGATATTGTGGATCAGGAAGTCGCAAAGAATAGTAAGCATGAAGTAAAGAGATGTGCCGAGTGAAAACTTTAGCAACACTTCCAATTACTTCAAGTGTTGCTGAAGTTTTCAGCTCTGATCTTTGACCGTCTTCATGGAGGTTTTGGACGTCAGCAGTTAGACCGGATTCTCCATGGACTGCGATGTTTGCAGATGACATTGTGATCTGTGATGAAAGCAGGGAACAGGTGAAGAAAAATATAGAAAGATGGATGTTTGCCCTGGAAAGGAGAGGAACGAAGGTTAGCTGTAGAAAGACAGAATACACCTATGAGTGAGAGGGAGCCATGAGGCTACATGGAGCAGAGATAAAGAAGGTGGGAGATATTAAACACTTGGGGTCAACAGTCCAGAGCAATAGCAAGTGTGGAAAAAGAGATGAAGAATTGTGCCCAAGCAGGTTAGATCAGGTGGAGAAAAGTGTCAAGTGGGTTGTGTGATAAGAGTATCGGTTACAACGAAAGCAAAGGTGTACAAGACAGTGATGATACCAGCAATGTTGTATGGTGGAGAGACAGCGGTGCTGAAAAATAGACAGGAGGTAGAGCTGGAGGTAAAAGAGTTGAAAACGTTGAGGTTCTCTTTGGGAGTGACGAAGATGGATAGCATCAGGAATGAGTACATCAGAGGGACAGCTCATGTTAGATGCTTTGGAGATAAAGCCAGAGGAGCCAGACTGAGATGGTTTGGGCATGTACAGATTAGGGATAATGAGTATGTCGGTAGAAGGATGTTGAGGCTGGAACTAACAGGCAGGGGGCCTAGAGGAGGAGCAAAGAGGATATTTATGGATGGAGTTAAAGAGGACATGAAGGTAGTTGGTGTGAGAGAAGACGATGCAGAAGATGCAGTCCCTGGAAGAGATGAGCCAGAAGAAGAAAAAAGAAGACAATGAGTCATTATATGCAGTTGTTGCATCAATCCATCTTTTTTTTAATCTGCATTCATATTTTCAAATGCTGTTCAGTTCTTTATTATTTTAGGCTAAGGTTTTTAAGAGCCACTGATTTCTGACCCCTGGTCTATCACATAAATTGAATATGCGGTTATAATGTGACAAAATAGGATTAATACTGTTGGAAGGCACTGCACAATTAAAAAAAAGGTCAATTAAAAAACACAAATCTAATATGATTCCTTTCCCACGTTCGTTCCGAACCACTTAGGAATATTTATGTATGTGGGGAAGGTAGTTCAGTTTAACTTACTTTTCCATGAATATTAACATTTTTTTTTTTCATCCCCATGGCAAAACATGCGACATCTTTTTGAGGCAGATCCACTTCCCTATCATCTCTGGGGAATTAAGTTTGTGACATGCCTGGAGTGATTTCTGCTCATCCAAGTAAAGAGCTGACAAGGTCACCAACCTGTGAGTTTCAAACCTCTCCCTTAGCGTCACACCTGCACCATCCACTCTGCCTGTTTGGTTTTTTTTAAACTTTATCTTATTGCTCTTTTGTTGTGTTTTTTTTTTTTTACACCAAATCGTCCACCTCTAGATGAAGACGACTTTTTGTTTGCTCGTGTAAAATCAATAGCCATTACCGAAGGGAGACAGAAAAAAAGAACATGTTGAAGAAGGAGGGAGACAGACTGCTATCCCTGTCAGTCTGACCCTGCCTGACGGCTGTCATCTCCTTAATTGCTTTGCTAATATCATTCCCACTCAGCCTGGATCTAGGTCAGCAGGGCCCCTCTGCTGGAGCTGACTTCAGGCTGTCCTCCTTCATGATCTCTCCTGCAGTCTGATTTTTTTTTTCCCACTCTCCATCATTTAGGGCCATTTCAGTAAGGATTAAAACATGTCGTAGGAATATGCGAAAGACACATTCTGCTCTTCTGAGGTGACCCTGGATGGGCTTAATAGATAACCATTTAGGCATCATACTTAATTGTTGGGTTAGAAATTGGTTTGCCAGAATTAACCTTTCCATTTCCCTCAGGTAATGGCTCTAACTGTGTTTCCTTTTGTCCATCGTTCTGCTTTTATTATCTTTACATACAAAGTTGGATGGAAACAAATTGATCTAGCACCAGAAATTAGTGTCGTTGCTGAAAATATGCTGTTTTTGTAAATCTAAGAAAAGAAAATCGGCATCTTCTCCTAGCCAGCTGACCAGCAGTGTCCAGCAACAGTTAGGGCAGCATTGCACTACTCTACCCTACATATAGCCAGAAAAAAAAACAGTCACGCCGTTGCTTTCTCTGGTTTTAAAAAGCACATTAAAATGTCTTTACACGACAGAAATGACATTTGGGAAAGCTTTATGCTTTTCAATTAAATTTATTTATATAGCGCCAATTCATGAAGCATGTCATCTCAAGGCACTTTACGAAGTCAAATCCAATCAGATTACACAGATTGGGTCAGATTATACAGATTGGTCAAAAATGTCCTATATAAGGGAACCCAGTTGATTGCATCAAAGTCCCGACAAGAAGCATTCACTCCTGGAGAAGCGTAGAGCCACAGGGAGAGTCGTCTGCATTGTCCATGGCTTTGCAGCAATCCCTTATACTGAGCAAGCTTTTAAAACCATGGCTTTTTAAGACCCTTTATACCTTAAGGCAGGTAGTCAGCACCCTAGCTCCTATTTGCACCAATGAGCTGAGCTCTAAGTAAAGGAGCTCTCGTTTGCATTTTCTGTGGTTTTAAAATAACTTGTAACACCAATATTTACCCTAATGTAATTAACAGGGGGAAATATGGTAATATCTATCACATGAAAAGAAAATCCTCAAATTACACACCGGTAATGTATCATGCTACACCAGAGAGGTAATTTATTCAACTTAAACATGGGAATTACCATGTGTGTTCATCAAAATAACTCTCGGCATGATCAAAGTATTACTGTAATATATCGTATTGGAGGTATTTCTAAAGAATTTAATGCTGGCTTTTAGAAGTAAATTTTTGACGTATATTTACACTGCTTAGAAAGATTTAAGGAATATTTGAACACATCAGATTTGCCTCAAAACATCAGGGGTTTATCTTCTGAGATCCTGACCAGGGCATCACTGAGCTCCTGGACACACTGTGGTGAAACCTGGTGGCACGAATAGACCTAAACATGGCGTCCTAGAGCTGTTCTATTGGAATTAGGTCAGGGAAGCGTGGAGGTCTGTGATTGGTATCAATTCCTTCATTCTCCAGGAACTGCCTGCATTCTCTTGCCACATGAGATCAGGCGTTATCATCGACCAGGAGGAACCCAGGATCCACTGCGCCAGTGAAGGATCTAACAAAGGGTCTATGGATTTCATCCTGATACCTAATGGCAGTCAGGGTGCCATCCTGTCTATCCTGTACAGGTCTGTGGGTCCATTCATGGATATGCTTCCCCAGACCAACACTGACCCACCACCAAACCAATTATCCGGAACAATGTTGGAGACAGCATAATGCTCTGGTTCCTCAGACCCTTTCATATCTGTCACATGAGCTCAGAGTGAACCTTCTCTCTTTTGTAAAAAGAGCAGCGTGCCAGTGCCAAATCGGCTAATTCTGGTTTTCTCTGGCAAATGTCAATCGAGCTTCATGGTGCTGGTCAGTGAGGAAGGGGTCTACTAGAGGATGTTGGGCCCTCAGGCCACCCTCATGAAGTCTATTTCTAATGGAGGTCACTCTGTAGGGCTCTGGCAGTACTCATCCTGTTCCTCCTTGCACAAAGGATTGACCCTGTCCAGCTCTCCTAGAGTCCCCAGGAATCTTCTTTATGCTCTATGGACACGGCAAACCTTCATGCAATGGCCTATATTGATGTGTCACCCTGGTGGAGTAGGACAGCCTGTGCAACCTCTGTAGGGTCCAGGTATTGCCACATGCTATCATTAGGGACACTGGCCCAGGTTAGATGTAAAATCGCTGAAAATGAGCCAAGAAATGAGGATGGCAATATGTCAATGGCCTCCACCTGGAAAACAGTTCCTGTTTTTGATATTGTCATTGTTGTGCTTTACTTTAACCCCCTTTACTACAGAACTGACCAGGTTGATGTTCCACAAGTTAACAGACTTGATAGTATACTCTAATTTAAAAATTTTCATTGAATTTGTTTGAGCACCGTATAAATGATCTGTTTGCCACGTGGAGCATAAACATGATTATGTGTCAAAGCAGTAAAATTCACAGATGCCGTTTTCCTCCGCTCTTTGCTAGAAACTGCTTCACCAATAATGGATGTTAGCCAGACTTCAGTCATAGGTGCCAGTGACCCTTTAATCAAACCAATATATATACGTCCTTTGATAAATGTCCGATGTATCATCTGCCAGATATTGATTTAGGTTTTTGAGATTTGATGTTTTCACATAATGTTCTATAAATGTGCCTAAAAAAAAAAAAGTCTGGAATCCTAATTATCTATTTTAACGCAGCATGGTGGTACCGCCTAAAATCATTTAATGCCTCAGTCATTTGAAATCTGCTTGCATAACAAAAAAAGAGGGTAGAACTTCAGTTATGCTTCCAGCTTTACTTGGCAGGCTCTCCGCTGCTTGTTAAAAAAGTAGCCAATGTGGAGTCTGTCTCCGGGGGGAAAGCACAGAGTAGTTGTTTTCTGCCCTAGTTAAAAACTGCAATTTTAATTTCATTGTGAGGTGTGAGTCTTCCTTTCTTGTCTCCATTTCTTCTTAAATGCTTGTATTTCTGGATACCCGGCACACGCCAGCAGTAATACCCGTGACAGTATTGTAGGAAATATTGCCTAAAAATTTTGGACTATATTATTCTATCAAGTTTGGTTCCCAAACCTTTTGGCTTAAGACCCAGAACACCAAGAGAGGAGAAACATAACTAACTGACTGGTGATTGAAGTACACAAACATTGCTAGAAGGCCAAGCAAACGATGGCATGTCAATGACAAACCCATTTTTTTTACTATATACAGTACTTATCTATTTGTGTAAAGTGTTTACCTTTTAACCTCTCACAAGAATTGCGGAAAAATACACCAATCCGGCATGGCATTCTGACTGCTGATGGAAGGTAGTGAGTCTCTGGTCATATATGGTATTTGGTCATTTTCTATTTTCATTTGATGTATTACAAACAAGAAAGACGGACAAGCAAAAGGCCTGTACATCCTCGGTAAGAATACATAAATGTGTTGTTGTTTTTTTTTAACTTGAGGTTGCAAGAACAAGAAAAAAGTTCTTGCATGAAAGGAAATTTCATACTTCACAAGAACTAAATGCAGAACTCCTTCGCTGTCTTTATAGTTATCTCACACTGCAGCACATATTTCTTGAACACCACAAAATAAAAAGGTTCTGACTATGCGTGACGAAAAAAAGCTGCAAGAACTCCCAAGCCACGGCGGCAAGAACAGAATGATGGCATTTTGTTCTTGCAGCTTTTGGTGAGAGAACACATTTCTCTTCTCTCGCAAAGTATGTAACGGCCTTAAGGGTTTTACAGTGTTTGAGGGACTAATTGGGATGGCTAGATGACTGGGTCAGAGCATCTATAAAACTGCAGCTGTTTTCCCCTACATGCGCTGCTTAGTGTCCTTCAAGTGGTCCAAAGAAGGACCAGTGGTTAGCCGGCAAAAGGATCAAGATTATGTGATGGGTGAGCGGAGGCTGGTCCTTTTGGTCCAGTCACACAGATGAACTACAATGGGACCAATTGCTGAAGAACTTGATGCTCGTGTGAGAATGCTAGTGGGGGAGTGGTGGCCTAGTGGTTAGAGCATTTCGCTTGGGTCCCGGAGGATCTGAGTTCTTCTCCCACAGACTGCCACTCTGGGTCCCTGAGCAAGACCCTTAACCCAGACCGCTGCAAAGTGGCAGGCCACTGCTCCCCAAGGGGATGGGTTAAATGCAGAAGTAAATTTCTCCATTGTCCAATAAAGTTCAATTAACTTAAATGTAGATCAGCCAGGATGTCCAAGCTGACCCCTGTCCAGCACCCAACAACTGGCACCTTGGAAGTGGACCATTGGGCTGCGGAAAAAGGTGCCCTATGGCAAAATAAATAAATAAATCCTATCATGGTCATATTTTTTTATTTCAGTCGACATCTATATATATCACAATATAAAACAAATCACTATTTTGTCAGTCTTTGATGTTCCCTGGTACTTTAAAATTTGATTTTATAGTACATTATTTTTATTTAAAGATTCATTGCACAAATGACTACTGCATTTGTGATATCTCTCCGTGTCGCCTAATTTTTTTTTTTTTTATCATAAGGCTGGAGAAAGCCGACTCTATGGTCAGTTGTTGCCACTGTACAGGTGTTGTTTTTTATTTATTTTTTTTGTGGAGGGTGCGGCTATACAGTCTAATATTCTGCATGCTCCAGTGGGTTGCGCTGGTACAGGTGGTAAAACAGATTGCTGCTATCCCTTGACGTTGTCAGAATATGCACTCGACATAATTTGCAGTGCAGGCTACTTTAAATAGCAAAAAAGACCTACATTTGGCTGAACTGTTCGGGCAATGATGCCATTTACCACGTCCTTTGTCTTTTGTTCTTTCGGAGCATTCATTTTCTTCTCTTTTTTCAGCGCTGACCTGCCTGTTACCTGAAGTAAGGCTACACGAACATTTAGCCGTTAGCGCATCTGGCTGCGACTGTGTTGTCTGCGTCAACCTAACTTTGCATGCCTCTATTCCAGCGTCATAATTGGTCCTGCACGCAGCAACTCTTATTATCATTGGCTATTCATCTCATGTGTATATTGAATGTCTATCGACCCTTTCTCATATGTCAAACAGGGGAAAAAAACTATTTTAGATGTATATTACTATCGTTTTATCGGCAAACCCTTTGGCCTCGTCTTTCACAGAAACGGTATTCATTGCAGAAAGGATTCAGGAAGGGTTTGAGGAGCACAAAAACAATTTGCATGTGTTGACTAAGACCTAAATGCAGCCCTTTCTGCATTTAATAGTGAAGATTCACAATTCAGTATGCATACTTTTTCATTTTTATTTTGACAGGGTAGAAAACCAAGCCAAGCAGTATTACTTCTATACACTGTGTTGGTGTAGGTTTCAACATCTGCAGTACCTTGCATTGTATGTAGAGGGTGCTTTATTATAAAAAAGATAATTTACCCTTTTAATTTAAGTTTGTAAGTCCAATCCGCTTGTCTGCAGATGTTTGTTTTTTTTTTTTCATACACAGCGGTGGCTTTCAGCCATTTTTAAAAGGGGTAGCGGAGCTGAGAGAAGGGATGAGGGGCTAGTAATTGTGTCAGCAGCAGGGCCATGAGCCAGGAACTGTCGAAACCTCAAAGTTTCCCCTGCTTCTGGTTTAATGGAGCATGTTAGGGCCAAGGTGTGTTGCCCTGGCTCCAGCGTATGTTCTGTTCAAATGGCCTCCCATTATTCTCTGATAGGCACAGTGGAACAATAAGGCTAAGGTGGAGCAGCTGGAGAAAGCATTAGGATAAGACCCTCCCTGCTGTTTGCCATTTCAGCCTCTAGTCCCCTGTTTGCTTTCATGGAAAGTCTTCTTTTTCCAAAAAAAAAAAAAAAAAAAAAAACATTTTGAAAGGGTTGACCCCATTTTATGACCCACATTGAATGGCTGAATTTTAGTAAAAAATCTACAATCAGTGCCTAGGTGTGGCATTCACAAAAGAGGCAACAAATGAGCAGAAACGCTGTTTTAATCACTCCCTGATAGAGATTTTTTTTAAATAGTTTTTCCGTCCCCTGGTGGGCTGTAATCTTGTGTATGTTGGCCCACTCTTAAAGATTCCAAACACAGTCGAAATTAAGCTTCCCCTAATGGTAAAGAGTGAAAGTCCAGCTGTCATCCAGACTAGGTGGTTTTGGAAATCTGAGAGGGGACTGCACAAGGCTTGTGTGTTTGGATGTGATAGTAAAAAAAATGCCCCTGATTTCACAGATTCATGACATCTCTGCTTAAAACCTTTAGAACCTGGTGATAATACGCTTTTGACTCATAAGGAGGCATTTTTTATTCAGCGCCAGCCCTGTCTGACGCCAGCTTGATTTCTTTTGAATTTCATTGTTTACCACTAAGCAGCCCACTGGTCTTATGTTAAATAATTCTCATATTGCATTTTCCATTTATATAGGCATATTTTTTCACGTTAAGTTAACAGAGGTATGATGTATAATATACAGTAGTAGCTTTCTAAGCTGCGCTGTGGTTGCCCCTAGGCCTGGGCCTTTATCCTTATTGTGAAAAAGTTCTTATATCTTGACAACGATAACTAGTGGTGTCTGAAAACCTGCATAACTGCCAATATTGTCAGGATTGTTATTTTAGCTATTTTCAGCACTGTTTATTGAACGCATCAATAATTTCAAAAATATAATTTAATGTAGTTACTGCGCGCAGTCTGGTAAAAAAACAACAACACTTCTTTATGTAACTAGAGTCCGGACGAAACGCATTTTGAATGTTGTTTTAATATATGCTCTATTTTTAAATGTTTTTTTGGACAGTATTTGTGCCAATTGGGCTATAATTGACACGCAGTCACAGCCACACAGTTGCAAATGGTAGATGGCTTGTTCAATGAGTTTATCAAGTCCGACAACCCCAAAGCGCTTAACACTACGTTCAGTCATTCACCAATTCACACACAAAAAGACTTAACCTCAAAAAAACACTGCAAGAAGCTGCAGATAGTCTTTTATCATCACTTTTATTGTTATCACAACATTATCCTAACATTACCCCCTCCTCTCCAACTGTAATGGCTCCCACATACTCAGGCGTACTGTGTGCATACTGTGAGCTTGGCGGACTCCACGCCGTCTCTCCACGGATGTTTTACCCTTCATAGTCGAGCGTACTATGGCCTACATTTCTTGTGACAGATTCCTACAATTCCCACATTTTCTGCCAGTGGGAGGAAGCGGCGGAACGAATGGTAGAATGTGTGATTAGCTAGCTGAGCACCTAGAACCGTTTTCTTTTCAAGCAGGCTCCCACCTGTCAGTGAGGACAGAGAAGGACTGTGATGCCGTGCATCATTGCAACCGCCTGCTTGGAGTAGCTCAGTGTAGGAATTTCGGTGTCACATATTAAACAGTTTGATGTAAAGGCTTCCTACAGCCGAGAAGTTTATAGTGTGACGCGTACCTGTATGCGCCGAGTCCGCACAGAGTCCGCCTCGAGTACGTGCGGTGTCCGCGTTTCCTATTTACTCTGCTCTTATGAAGAAAGCAGCATCTGGCCGTTCTGCATCGGTGAGAAGAGCAAACCTCCCCCCCTCCCATCCTCAGCACTTTCTACAGAGGGACAATAGAGAATGTACCAGACAGCTGTATCGCTGTCTGGTTTGCAGCCTGCAAAGACTCAACTGGAAAAGTGTAGAGCGAGTGGTGGGGACAGTGGGGAGAATCATCGGGACTGCACTTCCCTCCATCCATGGCACTGCTTGCAGACGCTGCATGACCAGGGCTCAGACAACCATAAAAACCCTCCCACCCCTATCATGGACTGTTCACCCTGCTGTCCTCTGTTAAGAGCTTCAGCATCTTAAAATCAGATCAACCAGATTCCACAACCACTTTATTCCACATGTCATAAGATTCCCAATAACCCCCACCCCTCCCATACATATGAAAAACGAATCACATTACATGGTCACTGTGAACTCTTTTGCTATCTGCACCATCCATTTGGTCTGTTCATTGTTGCCATACATCCTGCTGCTACATATACTTGCTCTCTTCATAATATCTTCCAACTTTTCTATACAAAATGTATTTGGTTTGCTGCTACACTCCTGACAAATATTTATAATTGTTTATTATTTTAAATGTTTACCTTTTGTCTTCTGTTTTTACTCGGAACCTTGCGATGAAATTTCGCTCAAATGTACATGTGAATGTGCAGTCGAATGGCAATAGAGTCTGTCTGAGTCTAGGGTTCTTTGAAGTCAGAATTTGACTGGGAACCTTGGAGGCTTCTCGCCAACCCCATCCCAAAAATTCAATACAGCTGCCTTACCTGTCAAATGTGGTGATGGCTGCAGGAAAAACAACTGTTTTTTTGCATTTTTCACCATTTATATTACGTTCAATCTTTCATACGCAGAGTACTACTGGTACACATCATTCTTCATTGAACATGCTGCCACAGTGTTGAAGAACAAACTGCAGAGACATCCATTATAATTAGCTTTTTGTTCTAATAGTTATTTGATGACTGAGCATATAATTAGTGAATGCCACTGTTTCTTACTTTGAACTGGAACACTGTTAACTTGGGTATTCAGTAATAAATGGAAGACTGCTTGAGTAGCTACCAGCTCTTGTTCCTGTCTCACTGGTGTGACAATAGTTGGTTAATACGTTGTTTACTTTGCAAATAGTTACCAACTTTTCTCTGAATACCTCTAGATGTAGCCCAGCTACAAACATTGGTAATAGTACCACACTTTGAGAACCATGGTATGTGGGCAGCCATGGTTCTCAAAGTGCGGCTGCCCACATTCACCTCTGATACTCAGCATGTTTGCCCTGCCCTGACATTGTAGGAGCAATCCCTGTACAGCCTGTAAAAGCTTTCAGTATCGAAGCTTGCATAAAACAGATTGATCATATTTATTTCTTGCAGCCACAGCGTGTGGCTATAAAAATGTATCAGATTTAAAAACACAATGCAATAAGCAAAAAAGTTCTAACTTAAAAATCGTTCTGTTTTATTCGAACTATAACTATAAATAAAAAAATAACTTTATATATATATATATATATATATATATATATATATATATATATGTGTGTGTGTGTGTATGTGTATATATATATATATATATATATATATATATATATATATATATATATATATATATATATATATATATATATATATATATATATATATATATATTTATTTTTTTATTTTTATTTATAGTTATAGTTCGAATAAAACAGAACGATTTTTAAGTTAGAACTTTTTTGCTTATTGCATTGTGTTTTTAAATCTGATACATTTTTATAGCCTATCTGTGGTGGTAAAGATCCATTCTGGACATTATAAGCCTTTGAAAAGAATGTGCATTTGTATAATGGTAAGTTACCAAGATGAAGCAATTTTAACTTACATATTGCATTGATATGCTTTACTGTAAGAAGTTCAGTGGGGGGGGGGGGGGGGGCGTTCAGCTGCAGCTCTTCATCTGGAAACTCAAATTCCCTTTCTATGTTTGCTTGCAAATGTTCTAGTTTAACAAATTACTGATTATTTTCATATCTAAATCACAATAATTGTAAAGCTTATTCATTGGACTTGGATTTATGGCACTTAAAAAAAGTATTGTGGTTATATTTCATATTTAATGCTTTACATTTACTCTAATTTCTTTTTTTTTTAAAAACATCTAATCAATTCTATCTGTCTGTCTGTCTGCCTGCCTGCCTGCCTGCCTGCCTGCCTGCCTGCCTGCCTGCCTGCCTGCCTGCCTGCCTACCTACCTACCTACCTACCTACCTACCTACCTACCTACCGACCGACCGACCGACCGACCGACCGACCGACCGACCGACCGACCGACCGTTGGGCAAGGCACTTAACCCCAAGTTGCTTACCGATTGGTGTGTGAATGTGTGCACGCTGGTGAATGTGACTTGGAAAAAAAACCCTGCGTCTAAATTAAGTCCATTTACATTATTATTGACAAGTGTTTTAGCTGTGCTGTGTCTTTCCCACATGGGGGATATCGCGGGGGTCATTTGGTCGTGTAAGTCAGAAGCTGAAGTGACGAATATGGTCTTTGTCCATTACTCTTCTTTCATTGTGAATCATGAATATACGGAAGGTGGGGACTTAATTTACTGCAGTAAAGCCATTTTTTTTTTACACAATTCCGCATTTAAGCTAATTTCAGTTTTGTAGTCTATCCCTCTGTCCATGTTTTCCTATTTGCTGAAGTCATAGTGGGAAGCGCATTTTGGACAACAAATTTTAATCATTGTCGTATGTTTGTTACTTTGTTGTTGTGAACAAACTCCACAGTTTTTTGTGGTAATGAAAAAGTGCCATCAGAAATAAAACACTACTACAAAAGCTTGTTACGGCAAGACAGAAAAACACAGGAATGACTGTAGACCAGAAGTCTGGCAAATTGTGCAGGTGTCTCCTACACCATGTTTCATCGCTGTCTTCTCTGTACCCAGCTATTGCCCACTCTCAGCTTGACTATGCTCTTGTATTGATTAGCCACAGCATGTGCGGTGGTGACACTTCAGCCAATCTCTTTCTTATTGGAGCTCCATCAGCAGCTTGCAGCTTCAGCGTCTGCCTCGTGCTTCCAGTCCATTTTAGAAGTGAGTGCCAAAACAATCAAAGGGAAGATACTGACATGTGAACTCATGAGGCTGAATTTGTCAGTCAAGCGATCCTCTTTGTGTTGAACTGCATCATCGTAAACAGATTTTTAGATGAGCTTGTGGAGTGGAGTATCTTTGAAACGAAAGGCCACAGCGTCATTCATATGAGAAGCAATAATATTTAGCAGAGTGAATGCATGAGGCCATTTTGGAATAATCTTTTCCTGCTGTTTATTTACTAAATTATGCTGTTTGGGTTCTGGACAGTCTGATACAGTATAGTGCCGTGGAAAACTCTTCATAACCCTTAAACTTGTCCACCTTTAGCCATATTATGGTCACAAACCTCAGTGTTTATTGGACTACTGTGAAGGCCTCGTAGAATGCTTTGTGCTATTTTAAGGTGACCAAAACCAAGAGCACAACAAATCGACAGGGGAATCTCTGTATTGGCTGCCAGTTCATTTTAGAATAGGTTTTAAAGTTTTTGTCTCTTTAACCATTAAACGCTTAGTCTAACCTATTTATCTAAGCCACCAGACCAACTGGCTCTTCTATAAAAAGGCATTCTGCTGGGCAAAGTGTTTTTGTTTTGTTTTTTTGCAAATAATGTAAATAAAATCTTTTATTATTATTATTATTATTATTATTATTATTATTATTATTATTATTATTATTATTATTATTATTATTATTATTATTATTATCACTTATCTGCTTATGAAATCCC
This sequence comes from Fundulus heteroclitus, assembly GCF_011125445.2. Lineage (NCBI taxonomy): Eukaryota > Metazoa > Chordata > Actinopteri > Cyprinodontiformes > Fundulidae > Fundulus > Fundulus heteroclitus. Next base: position 19,802,740 of record NC_046375.1, read on the forward strand.
AAGTAAGTTTACCCATGTTTGGTGTTGTTGTTTTATCTTGATACGATTCATATTTGAATTTGAAAGTTTACATTATGTAATAAATGAAAATGAATTGTTTTTAGCTGTCATATACTGTTTTTCAACTTGAAGTATTTTTGGCTTTACAGTGCTTTGATAAATGTAATGATGTTTATATACATCTCTTATGACATTTCATTGTGTTTGATGGTTGTTTGCATCCAATTTTCTGGTTTTAATGGCTTTAAAAGCACATTGTTAAATCTGATTGTATGAAATGTGTTTTATGAATAAAGTCATGAACACCGAGTCACATACCAGACATGTCATGGGGGAAAGTTGTGGAGAAGTTAGAAGAAAGGTTATATTATAAAACAGTGTTGCAAACTTTGAACATCTTCACATATCACTGTGTAGCCCATCGTCTGGACGGTACAGCCCAACTGCAAACCGACCAAAACACACCTAAACTAAGAAAACTGGAAACGAGAGCATTAGTAATGGAAGCAGAGGAAATGCTTGTGGTAACTTTGGAAGAGCTGCAGAGATCAATTGCTCTGGTATTAGAATCTGCAACAGAACTTTTACTCGTTCACTCCACAAATCTGGCTTTATGAAGGAATGGCAAGAATTCAACTATCGTACTGAGTTTGGGCTTTTTGCAAAGAAAAATGGGCAATGATTTTACTCTCTATGTGCAAAGCGTAGGCTTGTAACGTAGGCTTGTTTCTAGGTGGTGGTGACTCAAGTAGCTGAATTCAACTCCTCACTTTTCAGATTTGTATTTATAAAACACATTAAAAGCCTTTACCTCACACTTGACAATTATGTATTTCTTTAGTAGTACATCGTTTTAATGCAATATTGTCATAAGAGCAGTACTCTGTCTCATAAAATGTATTTTAGATTTAAGTTTGAGGTTTTAATGTGACTTTCACACCTGCCATCGACTCCCTCACCAGATATTAGCTTCAAAAAAAAAAACTGTAATCTGATACTGAAAGAGCCACATTCTCTGAAGACCATTACTTTATCTGCACCTTTTTTTAAAACAGCAAAAAATGTGTTAAGTTCATTGGATAACTTCAGGATCAGGGCCATGATGTCCTCAAAACTACTCAAAGCTCAAAAGCAAATATGTAATTGCAGCAGTTTTGTTTTTCATCGTTTCCTTGAGAGTCGTGAGAGCAATATAATGAAGTCATATCTATTTTCAAAATGTCCTTTTTCCATTAGTCATATTTGATGTAAGGTAACTATTTGATCAGTATTTAGCTAGCTGAACCAACACCCTCCAGTAAAACCTGGAGGATAAAACCACCCATCTTTTTTAAACAGGGGATCCTATATGTAATAGAGAGCAACTCTTTTCTCAGCCCATCTCATGAGATAACATCTCTTGCTAGATCTGGGATGTCGGGATGCCATTTTTGTCACAAGCCTAATGCCTGAATAGGGACCTCAGGGGGGAGAGGAGGGCCCTGAGGTCCCTGAGATTGAAAACAATCTATATTCTACATGCACTTTTAAACTGAAACAGCACAATAGAAATGCTGTGATTTCAGCCAATTGAGTCGCTGACATTGCGTTTAGTAAGCTGACTGAATACACTTATAGAAGCATTCCGACTGTTTGTGACAGAAACTACCTACTCTTTCTTCAAAACCTCCACAGTCCCTCGACAATAATGTTTTTATTTTTATTTTTTACCTCAAAACGTACACAGGGGAAACAGGTCCACGTTGGTCAGACTTAATGACTTTTAGTCATTAGTTTGGATTTGTGAGACTTGATACTGGTGGGCTTTGGAAGTTAAAACTGTATTTTTATTTATTTTGTGTGTATGTGTGTGTGTGTGTGTGTGTGTTGGGGGGGGGGGGGTCCCTTGAAATAAACAACCTAATAGTAACTGGCGATGCATACATTTTTATTTTCCTGATTAGTTCAGAAATACATTTCTAAGAATGGATGTCAATAGGCAATTAGTTTAGTAAGTCCTGAATACCCTTCCTTCCCCTGTGAAGATGGGTCAGGGAGTCCATGCGCTTTCCTCACCGTCTTCTTCACTTCTTCTTGAGCTGCTGGCTACGGTGCCAAGCTAATCTGATTTACGATTAGTTGATAAATATTACTATGTTACATCGCTTGCGCTGATGACGCCAACTTGCTTGTAAATGTTCGGCTCTATTTAACTGAGGCCTCGTTTGGGCCATGAAATACCTCTCCTTGTCAAAGAGGCCCTTGAGGCTTAAGCACCCAAATTTATCCCAAGTCATGCTATTTTAGCTTGACTGAACAACCGTATTCCATTTGGAGATCTACAGCTTTTACTGCATCCTCCTGACAGGAGATAATACACTAGTTTATGCAACGACTCAAAGAAGGATAAAAATCAAAGACCTGAAAAAGAATAACTAGGTATTTCTCACTAGGATATCAGTACAGTATTTGGAATCGTTGTTACTGACATAAATTATTCCCCCTTGGAATACTGATCTCTGCTTCCCGTATTTCTTCTTGCTCATGATCAGATTTGTTTTCTCTCTGACTTGGAGGTACGATTCTCCATGTTGGAGCACTCAGTCAAAACGGTCACAGTTGTTGCTTTTCTGAGGTTTTAACAACATTGTTCTCCAGGATATATGTGGTAGTGCTGTAGCTATGCATCCACTCACAAGCAGAACCAATGTACAATGTGAGTTTACTGAGACAAGACTGCTGCAATAAAGTATGCTGGAGAAAACTCATAATCTAAAATGTTAGAAAGGATCCTAATTAGATGAAACACTTCATTAATCACAAACCATCTGAGTGGAAAAGCAGGTGGTCTGAAAACTGCGTACTCTAGATTTTGACTTAAGGGTACGCAGAGGGAGTTCTGAATGTCCAGAAACTGTGAATAGCTCTTTAGTTTGCCGCCGATGGGGAAACTGAAGCAGATGCCAACCCTAGTGTCAGCAGCTAACAGTTAGCCAGCCACAATATTCTTACAATGTTTACAAACCATTTGATCTTGGCTTTCCATTCGGATTTGTTTTTTTCTACTAGGTAGCTCAAACAGTGCACTAAAACGTTGTTTAATGCTAAAGCATGGATGTTTAGTCAGCCAGCCCACTGGAAAGTCTTTATTAGTTCACTTCATCATGCAAGAGCCGCCTACTTGACTTGAAAATGAGATTCAAACGTATAGCGCGTCAAGCTAGCACTCCCTTTCCTATCCTGGTTGCGCAACTGCTTTAACAAGCACGGCAACTAGATGACGCTTCGCAAAACAAATATGGAAGCACTTTAAAATTATGCATTCCTGTGCCGCTAGCTACACCCTGTTTACTATGCTGAACAGCCAGTCAAAATGATCTTTGTCATGGAGCGACCCTACAGTCGTTCAGCGTGCTGAAATGAAATGGGGTCTGACAGAGCCAGTCGTGTAACACACGCTGAAGATGAGAAAAACAGTCATTCACTCATGTTTCAGATGTTTAATGCCCTCCCGGTGTTTAAAGGCACTTTGTCTTGTTAACACTAACAGCAAAGGCAGTGTCAAAAACTGTTTAGGCATTTGTACCTTTCCAAACTGATGTTACTCAAACTCGCGGTTCTGATAAATCTTTCATCGTCACCTTGAGTCCTTGAGATGTGAATCAGTGCGCCTGTTTAATAATAAAACAATCCCATCAATGCAGTGACCCTCTAATTTTTAAATCCACTGTTACTTATGACCCAGACATAGAACTGAAGAGGATGTGATATTTAATAAATGAGCAACAGGAAAGTTCCTTTTTTCAAATGGTCTACAGGTCATGTTAGATAGATGTGTCTCAAGTTATATTTTATGACTGGGCTAATTAAAATGTCCAGTCATTTTTTTTTATGGCCGTGGCACTAAGCTTTATGACCTGGTTTCGGGCATAGTGGGGCAGGGAGGTTGTGCGAGGATGAGCAGATTCCTTCACTACTTAAGTGTTGTCTTTGCATTTTTCTAAGAGAATAGAAATAACTCAACACAACCTTTAGATGTTCCCTGTTGCAAATATCTTCATTTGGCTTTTTTTTGTGTGTGTGCGACACGTTTCAGATCATCAAACTAAATTTAATCCGTCGAATTATAACCCGAGTAAAGATATTTTCAGTTGATTTAATTTGCTATGGCAAAAAGACAAAACTATTTAAACCAACCTTGTTCTATGACAAAAAAAAACAACTTACTGCACAAGCGGTACCGCCTCCCTCCTTTGTTAAATCATGATTTGGCTGTGATTAACCACATTTTTTTGTAAATCTGGCTTTAGTCTCTATAGCCACACTCAGCCCTGACTACTGTCAGACCTGCAGAATCAAGAAATCCCCCGATGGCCTGTCTGACAACATGAAGTAGACTTAAAGGTCCCAAAATAACACCTCACGCCCCGGTCTAAAGGAATTCAAGAATGGATGGAGTGGTTTTACAGTGGGTGGACCCGTCCTAGGAGTGGTTGGCTTGACCAAATTACACCAACAATTGACGACACATCCAGGAGGTCGCAAAGAACCCAGAACATCTAAAGGACTGCAGTTAATGTCAGTGTCCGTGATTTAACAGCTAGAATAACTGGAATGGCATCCATGGGGAAAATTCAATGAAAAAAAAAAAAGGACTGCTGACAAATAAGAACACAAAGACCCGTTTCATGTTTGCCAACAAAAACATCATGATGATCCACAATACCATTGGGAAAATATTCTGTGGATTAAATAGACAAAAAATACATCTCATGTAAACTGGCACAGTTTTGTTCTTGTTTTTTTTTTTAAGAAAAAGATTATACTGATAGTTAAACATGATGGTGGTAGAGTGATTGCTTGAGGCTGCTGTTGTTTCAGGTTCTGAAGCCCCTTTCTGGCTGTATTTAAATTGGTTTATTCTGGAATTACCAGCATTGTCGCTTGTTTTAACAAGAGCAGTAGGCCTGTCCATCCTTGCTCATAGCAGCTGTGTTGCTTTAGTTTTCCCATGGTTGGGATTTGATATGAGATTCACTAGACAATTTTCAGTTTATTACTGCTGTGTCCAGGTAGTCCCTGATAAGATTAACCAATGTCTATGAATCATTGCTGCGTGGCATCCGAGGCACTGGTCAGTGGCTCGCCTTGTATATCCAGGGTTGTTCACCGAAGCGGGACAATATACTCTTGTTTTTATAAACAGCGTTTTGCAGAAACTGGGTCCGACTAGTTACACAGGGCTGCTGTGATGACATGCCAATTCTGTTCTGATATTGGCTTTGGTCCGGACACACTGCGTGATTGTGTGCAACGGCCCCCCTCATATGTGAAGAAGGCTGTGGTGTGCCTGTGGGTGGGTCTGAATAAAACACTCTTTGGCCCCCAAACCCATTTTCCACTGAAAGATTGAAGAGACTAGTGTGCTCGGGGCAAAGAGCTCAGTTCTTTTTCTTGTCTTGTGTTTTAATCACATCAGACATTTTTTTAAAAAAAAAAATTCTTTCATGAACTTACTCAAGCCTTTTTCTTTAACCTTTTATGAATTCCAGGCAAATAACAGAGCTGTGATTGCCTCTTCCATATCCAGAATCTCAGTAGAAACATGGTTAACTGTTTATTCTGCCATAAGACTTCTAGTTATTGTGCATTGTTGACTTTGACTAATGGATTTCCCTACTGTCAACCAAAATACACACGGGATACCTGCATGTAGAAAAACTGATGAATTATTTATCATTTCACTGGAAACAATCCAATCAATATCAAAAGTGTAGCACCAGTATTGACTAGACACAAGAACTCTTGTGGCGTTGGTGTATATAAGTGTATATAAGTATATTAGAGGACGCAAGTCATTCATGCTCTTCTTAAGTGTTAATTTCCCGCATCGAGGTGCCTCAGTTAAATTTTGTCCTGGTGTATAGAACAGATTGACTGATAGCTGGAGCTCAGATCGGTTTTCATGTTTACATCATGCCTTTTGTCTATATTGTGCCTCTACAAAGCAGTCCTGACTGAAAACGTTGCTCATGTAATCTGTGTGAGCTCCAGCTGTCAAGTTAAACTGACTAAGATCAATACGGTTTCGTCTGTGATTTTTTTTTTTGCCAGTGCATGCTTCCTTACCCTTTACCCTAAGAAGTGCCAAGAAACCCTTCTCTCTTTACCTCCTGAAGGTTCAGAGCTGTACGTCTTTCCCGGATCCAGTCATCCGTGACTACCTAGGAACTTCGCATAACACCCACTGACCATCTTCCTCCTGCGTGATTAGCCGCGGGATCTCTCACAAGATAGATGGTTCAAACGTCCTTGACTGGTTTGCAATAAGCGCTGCCGTACCCTCCTTCTGTCCTGCATTTTAAATCACTGCTTTCTGTTTGATGGCAGGCAATTACTTGAGATTGTTTCTCCTTTGTTGTACAAGCTTCCTGGCATGGTGCCCCCTTTTTCTTCTTGGAAGCCAGTGTTCTGTTTTTTCTCAGCTTGACAGTTGCACAAAGCCTCGAGTTGAACATGATCTAACTTGGCAATCACAGAGATTGATAGCTTTATGGATAAATAAATTCATAAGTATCGACAGTTCCCTGGAATTGGTTTACTTTACTCTTTATCTTTAGCCCATATGAAAGAGTAATTATTGTTTGTGCAGAAAACGGGGCGTTTTACAACTGTTCATAGTGTACGGTTTGTTTACTACTTTTATTATTGTCTGGCTGTCATTAGAAAAGCCTACCGTCAGAGCTTATTGCAGTTCCTTTGAGATGCTGCTGGTGTTCTGCCTGTGTGTCCTATTTAGGGTTGTCACAATACTAAAATTTCAAACTCAACACTGATACAAAGGAAAATGCTCTTTTTTTTTTTTACTTTTGATATTGTTGCAGTGTTTTTTAAGGTGCAGGGTTATTTCGGGCTAAGTGCAGAAAAGACGAATAATTACAATATGACAAACTTAACTTTAACTTTCTTTATTAGGACAAAACCAATAATAGGGCACACTTCAGTCCTCGTTTGGAGAATTACATAACTGAAGTATCACTTCCTTTTTGAGCAAAACAGTAGACATGATGACACTTGGTGTTAAGGGCTGCTTTGTTTCATTGCTTCACTGTTTAGTAGCTGACTGAGCTGATTAACATTTTTCTGCTTTGTTCATTCTAGGGCTGTCGAAACGATTGTTTTATTAGTCTTTTATTCTACCGATTATTCCTCGATTAATCGAGTAATCAGATAAAATGTTTGGCACAGTCTGCTGATTTTTAACTTCATAGTTGGTAATCCTGTTTAGAATATTATACTGGGGAAAATGGTCCTTGAAATGGTCCTGTAGTAGTAAATACCTTATGCATTTAGAAAAAGGAGGTTAAAAAATGGATCTCTGTTGGAGCTGAAGGCCTGTAAAATCTGTGACCAATTCCTACCGTTTGCACCGAAGAGCAGGTATTTTTCAGAGTTTTGGTTCTGCTCTCATTCCCTTCTGTCCCTCGAGTTCCGGGGGTATCACCTTATCTATTGGTTGTCCCAAATGGCAATTATTCTGACATGTACGCCCACGCAACACCAGTGTGCATGCATGTTGCTTGGTAGTTTCCTGCTTGTTGGCCGTGCATGGGCACTTCTAGTGTTTATGCATCTGGTTAGCTTAGCGGTTAGCTTTGATCATACCTCTGAACTTTTGACGAAAGTTGAGAGTGAGATTGTGGTCCGGGGGGGTGCTGTTGGTGGAATCAAGACGGTCCGACGGGGGGGGGTGCTGTTGGTCGATTCAGGACGGTCCGACGGGGGGGGGGGGTGTTGGTCGATTCAAAACGGTCGCTGTTTTGAACGGACTTTGCTTTCATGCTACAGTTTGTAATAAAAAATGACGACTTACCATGCACGCACGCAACACGGACCGTAGAACTGTTTCACTTTGGATTAGGGAAACTTTATTGCGCGGCGCAGGTCCTTGCAGCTGTGTTATCTCTACTACTGGACGTGCGGAAACCATTGTACCGCAAATTGGTTCCGCCATGACGCGAAGAGTCCGGACGCGTGCGTTTCAAGAGTGAGATTTTGATTGCAAGATTGAGATTTTCAAAGTAATGCGTGTGAGCGTGTGCAATTCATGAAATGCGTGTGTCACACGGTCAATGCGTGAGAGTTGAGAGCTATGGCTTTGATGTTAGCCGTTCATTGTAGCTTCGCTGCTCTCACCGTATACTTTGGACATGGCTGAGAGTGACTGCATGCGCAGTCAGCAAGCGAAACCTAACAAGGATCAAGCATGCACACTGGCGTTACGTGAGCGCCTAAGAATGATTGCCATGTGGAACAACCAATAATAATAATAAGGTGATACCCCAGGAACCGGCGGGACAGAGGGGGGTGAGGGCAGAACCAAAACTCTGACAAATCCCTGCAAGCTTTAAGGGCCAAGTTACACGCTTCTTGTCTGTTACTTCAAAAACAGACAAGAAATAAAAATGACAACACATTCATCAAAAAGGTAAAAATCAAGGGCATGAGAAACAGCGTTAAAAAAAAATCATATTTATGTTTAATAGAAATACCTTTATTGTCTCGCAATGGGAATAATCCGGATGTAACAACAACACCACCAAAGACACCAGATTTACACACAAGAATTATCAAAATGGAAAAAAAGCTACATTTAAAGGCAAGCTGTACTGCAGAAGAGAAATTCTTGTCAGAAATGGAAAAATACTGTGCAGTTATCAATAGATAAGTTAAATTCAGACAAAAATGAAATCTTCAAGTTAAAAAAAGAAGAAAAAAACAGTAGTTGATTAAAAGAAAGAAGGAATATTTTTTTCTAGAAGAAATTTAATTAAAAACTGCAAAGAAATCCACATAACAGAACCATGCCCTAAATTGACAGTCATTCTGCAGTGAAGGCACTCGGCTTTGTTGTTCCCAAAATCAATTAAACTGCAGTCAGATGCTTTTTTACATGTCATTGATATTAGGAGAATGTGACAATCTCACCATCTACACCCCTCTGTTTTCACTTGATGGTATGATCCTGTATTCTCGCGTATTGGCTGCGATTCCGCCATTTTGACCTGTCAAAACATAGTTAGAGTTAAAGAAAAAAAACTTTAATTAATAGGGAGGTAATTGTTTCACTGAGAAATCTGCTCATGACAGCCATACGACATCTTTTTTTTCTTTCAGGGTAATCGGCCTTGACCGGTGTCGGGCCTGTTGTAAACTGGAAAATGCTGTCTCTTTCAGATCATGAGCACATTCTTAAAATGTGCTTCCATGTTGTTACTGATGGAAGGAGACTAATAATTAGGTATTTCTCGTATCAGTAAGGTGTTTAAATAGAAGTTTGAGAGAGAAGCTGAGAGATGTAGGAAGCTGTATTTTCTATTACATGCTGGGATTTCTCAGTTCATTATGGCAGGATCTAGAGAACAGATAACAGGAAGGCTGCGTGGAGATCAACAAATGGAAACACTGCTATATCTTCTCTCTCCATATTTCTTAGAGATAAATTATAATTGGAAGTCAAAGATTAAATCAACAAGTCAAAGATTAAAGTAAGAGACATTTCCTCAAAATCTTCAGCAGCATATTTATTATCTATTAACTATGATTTTTAGCCCTTAAAAGAATGAGTAACAACACACTTTACCCTGTAGCGTTTTCTTTCTGTCAGCTTACAGCTGTTTTCCTACAGAAACAGCAATGTGGTCTGAGAAGATGGAGCAGTTTGAGCACCCCCTTCCTGAACAGCAGAGAAAATGGTAGAACAGGGTTGAGTGATGGCTAAATAGGCTGTATGAATAGCCAGAGGAGAATGACCTTGGCATTCATATCAGATGTGGGGAAATAATCAGGAGCAGTCTGCCCCCGGTGACCGTGCTGCAGACAATGAGCTTCGCTTATAAAGAGAGTCAAGGAGTTTCTTTTCAGCTCCTTTTTTTTTTGTGTGTGTGTGCGTCTTTTCTTTTGGTTTGGTTCTGTGTACGTCCCAAACTTTTAACACAATGCCATCTGAAAGGGTTGGTTGCTCATTTTTTTAACAAATGGCTACATTTGCACCACCTGTAACATTTCGCACAAAACGGAGCCTTAAAGTGTTTGTTTACACTTATAGAGTGATATTTCCCCTCTAATAAGGCTGGCACTCAGTTCGGGGAGGGAGGAAAAAGTCAATATTAAACACCTCTCATTCGTTCGAAAAAGCAGGACCAGCCGGTTGCTTTCGGTCCGGACACAATTCCCCAGAAACGCCCCCAAACTATTGCACGCTCTGACTTACTGGAATGTATTCGACTCGTGGCAAGTGCAACTTTTTTGGTTTGGTATTCTAAAAGCAGGCTCGCATAAAAGCCAACGGCGGGAATATAGACATCACAATGCTCTGCAGAGTTAGCAGTCACCCCAACAGTCTGTGACATTCAGCGGCTTGAAATGGCATTTATGACATTCACTGAGAGAGAATAATATATTCACCTCTGTTGGTTCATCAAGCCCCCCACCAGAATAGACAGCTGCTATAAAGGCTATGTGCGCGCCACGTATTCTCACCCTGTCAACAGCTTTCTGTAGCCGGGCTGCCTGATTTTTATCACCGTGGAATGGAGCGAAAAGCCAGCAATACAAGGGCTCGTGCTTTTTCTTAGAGCCGCTGCTATATGAGGTGTGCTTTTTGTTTTTTATGTCTTTTTACATGTCACGCGCGCAGATTCTCACACCGTCCCATTTATGCTTTTGCTTTTTCTTCCCTTTCCCACCGTTGCACTCCAGCACGGTAGAGTGGCTTTAACCCACACACAAATGTGGGAAGATGTGACAGAAGGCTATTACTTTCTGACATATTGCAGTGGCTGTGTCATATAACATTTAATTCAGATGATGGACACGGAGGCGTGACTTCATTCAACGTGTCACACAGAGCATTCCCTTAAATTTTTTTTTTTTTGTTCCTCACGCTATATTGCATGACAAAATGACACCGTGTCTTTCACAGTATTTCTAGATGCCAGAATTCTTTTATTTATCATCTCCACTTAGTGAGAGGCTGCCACGCAGCTACCTCCTTCACCTGCGGGAGAAGACAATAGCTTCGCAACTTCTCTCTGCATTTCTAATCACCGCCGCTGTGTTAATACTTTGCAAAATTAGCAGCTACAGCTTTGCGCATCAGCTTTGCATGTCTAGAAATTTAGGTCCGGGCCATTGTGACAAAAATATTCGTCTAGGATTGTCCTGTATTTTCTGTTTCTAATGTTAGCAAATTGGATTTTGGCAAATTGCATATGGATGATGTTGAACAAGCGCGTAAATGTCATATTTGAACAAAAAAAATCATTTGTAAAAAAAAAAAAAAAAAAAAAAAAAAAAATAGTCAAAATTAATTCCACAGATTGTTTCTTTTTTTATCATATTTACTTTTTGTTAGTCTTTAACAAAAAAGATACACACAGGTTTGCTGACGTGTGTGACAAAAGCCTAAAGGAGCACGAGTCGTTTTGCAGGGAATTGTTTTTCTGTAAGAACACGTCTTGAGTGATTTAAAGTGGTGGTTTGCCTTTATATATTTTACATTGATAACTGTTGCGCCGCATGGTGTTTCATACGCTTTGGAACGGATTCCTCACGTATAAGGTTCTGCATTACTAGTTGCTAAAGATTGGACTACACCACTTGTAAAACCCCAAACTTTGCTCCAAGTATGTAATCCATCAGGCTGAACATTTGATTGCCTTTTAGTATTTGTCAGTTACAACTCCATTTCTTGCTGCCCTCCACCTTAATTTATTACTCCCTTTCAACTCTGGTTTAGGACTTTTAACCACTCATTGATTTCTCCGCTTCACTTTATTATTCCGTGAGACTTTCAATTTGAGAACCAGCTTCATTTTTACAGGGTGTTTTCATCCACTCATGCACAACTTACGTCCCCACTTCTTTCTTTTCTTTTCTTCTTTTGCTTTTCTTTGCTTGGATCGTTGCCAGCCACCAGTTAGTTTTTTTTAGACTTAATTATGTTTCTTTTCTTCCCGCTGCTGATGCTGGCAACCTCCAAACACTAACATCTCTTCCACCATCAGCAGTAAATGTAGAGCAGTTTACACTGATGCCGCGGTGTGTTTAACGACCCTCTAAGGTCCGACGTTTCAGTCATCGGGGTGCACAGTGCCACTTTTTTTCTTCTTTTTTATCCACGAAAGGAGAAAAATTAATTTTGTTCTTCAAAACACCCTGCACACAGTATTTCTACCTTTTGATTTTTCCGGGCCTGCTTGTGAATGCATTTGTCTTTTTAAAAGCTTGTTGTGTGACCTTGACAAAAAGAGTTTTTGAAAATGCTGTTTACTTTAAAAGGATTTATCACACAAAAACAGCAGAGATTAAGGGAGAAACCCAAATATTTTTTGTCCTTTCTTTGCGGGAAGGTCTTTGAGAGTTGAAATGAAGATAAGCATGTGGCTTTGTTGATAATCAAATATGACTGGAAATGTTATATGTACTTATGTGAAGTAACATGTGGGCACTTTTTAATTAATGCATGTTGACACCTGTATGATTATTTTAAATAATAAGACTAGTAGTTGGTGCAGGTAAAAGTACAGTACTGGGGGTATTTGTGGTAAAGATGTCTAAAATCGCCTGAATTTATGCTCCTTTAAGTGCATTTATTCAACGTCTTAACAAAAGTCACTGCAGGCAGCACACTGCTGGTACTCCTGCTGATTATACTTTCTACTACCCCGTTTAACTAACAGTGACTTGGTCTTCTCTTATAACATCCACTATGCTGGAGCAATCAGAAAGACTGATCGTTGACAGTTCTTCTTTTGCTAATCTTTATTTTGCCCACAGTCCTGGGTTTTCTTTTAACCTATTTTCTCTTCAGTCCACCACACATATTTTCTCTAGGATTTAGGTCCGGGGATAGAAGGTGATGTTGATTTTTGTGTCCAGCGAACCATGTATTTGTTCATTTGGTTATGTGTTCAGAGTCTCTCTGTTGACAGACCCAAATATGATCTCCTTTTCTTGTTTAAAGGTGGAATCTAGCAGATTGTGTTTTAAAGAAGTCCTTTTAGCTTCACATGTTCATGATAGTCCCAAACAGAGCATCACTGGTCGTCTGCCATAATTAACAGAGGGCATCGTTTTCCCTGTGATCGAAAGGCACTAAGCTAATGTCAAACAAACTTTCTTATGCTTGTTGCCTAAAAGGCTCAAAAAGTGGGATTTTTGGGAATTGAAGTGAATTAATTCAAGGCTTTTTGCACATATTTGCCAGGGATCTGAGCAAAACATTCCGCTTTTATTGCTTTATTTTTTGTTAACAATAAAACAAAAGTCACCTATGAAGTCTTAGCTGCAAAATGAAGTTGTTGGAACTCATGTTAGCACAATAAACCTAAAGAAAGAAACGAGATCTCTAGGGGCAGATGATGGATGATGCCGCCCTTCAGGACTTCTAACGAGAGATGATACGGTCTTCTCTCCACTGCCAACAACAACAACTGCTGCTGCTGCTGGAGATCTCCCGCTGTGGCTCAAGGACATCTCTGCCCCCTGCTATGTCCAGGCTTTTCCCATATAGCCTTCTGCCTGAACACCCTGTGATTAGTGAACTCCCACATTTAATCAACACAGTAATCGCTGCTGAGACCTGGGACGAGAAAAAGATTAGAAACAAAGCAAACCGGGAATTTCTCCAATGTGGCCGGCTTTATCGAGCTACGCTGTGGGAAAAAAAAAAAAAAAAGAATCTTGTTGATATTGTGTTGTTGTGGACTGGAAGAGCAGGAATGGATAAGCAAAGTCGGAGGGACCCGGCTGGACTCGCAGCTCAGGCGAAAAGTGGGTTATTGTATTTACAAAGCTAGCATAGATCCGCACTCCCTACAGCCTCCCCGTTGTGGTTCTCCACCAGAGGATTGAGAATGTGCGTAGCATAGGGTCCGCGGAGGGTTCGCAACACTGCTGTGCATTTTACCGCTTGTAAAGCAATCATTTCCATCTCGGGCTCCCGCTCCTGCATCTGGGGCTGCTGAGTCAGCTCACCTTCATATGGAGAGTGGCTCCCTGAACCGAGACGATATTGATTTGCCTCCGTTTGTAAGGGGGAAATGTTCCCAAACCTCTCAGGCCAATTTTGCTGCGCTGCACAGTCTGGAAGACCGTTGGGCATTGGATATAAAGAGGGGGGGGGGGGAGAAACAAAGCGTCAACAGTACCACCTTATTCAGGAACACACAGGCCGTCCACGTGTGCATATAGGGGAAAAACTGAAAGTGGAGAAAAAGCCTACATAAATGTGTACGTAGACAAAGAAGAATACAAGTAGGGAGGTGGACTGTAGAGCATGGGAGTTAAAGCTACAGGTCAGTGTGCAAACATTTATTTTGTTTTATTTGTTATATGTTATTAAATAGTATAGTATCTTTTATTCTAGTTATATTATGCTTATGTTAAATTAAAGGAAGCACTATTCTGCATTCCTGTCCATCCCCCCATGAAATTGGATATTCCTTTAAAAAGCCTATGTATTATCAACGTTCATGATTTCTTTAACGTCTTTTCGTTCCTGTCCTGTTGAGTAGTTGACAATAAAACCAAACAAAATACAATCAAATACTTTAAACTACAAATAAAATAAGTTGTGACAAGAAATATCTTGGAGAAATATTATTTTTTTATGTTCTCCTGCTCAATAGGAAATCGGCCAATCACGTGACAGCATCTCATGCCACTGGAACTCTAGATTCTGTGTGCTGCTGTAAAAGTACCGGCCATAAGGTCTACTGAATTTTCATATTTGTACATTTAGCATCTACTAAAAAGTAACTACACTAAACTTGAAATTACAATGGATTTTATTTGCAAATAAAAAACATTGTTACAGAGGGAATCGGAGTATGTTTGCATGTGAAGCTCATTCCAGGACATAGACTGCGCTATGTCCAGTGGCGGATCTAGAAAATTTTACATGGGGGGGCAAAGGGGTGGCAAGAGGTCTTGGCAGGGTGGCAGAAGTAGACGGTACATGGGAATCCTTATATGTGAGCTGCTTTAACCAAATAAACACAAAACACTTTTAAACTACAGTAGTTGTTGTTTAATCATGCCCTTACACACTACAAAGTTTTTCTTTTAAATTCACAACAGAATAAGCAAAGTGCAGTGATCGAACAAAAAAAACCTGCATCTTTTGAAAAGTAAAAGTCTAACAAGCAAAATCCCTTTAATTTATTTGTTATAATAATTGTGTCCAAGATGCAGTGGACTACAAGTATGAAACAGCGGACAATACTCTACCTAAAAACTTATGCCCTGAAACCACAAATGACCCATGGTCAGCCATTTCTTTAAGAAAGCTTAAGGCGACGGTTGTTGTGCTTAGCAGCAAGACGTTTTACAAACTTATCTAAATCTAGTGCTTTTGCACGCTGTTTCTCAATACTGAGAACAGCCAGATTTCTCAAACGGTCATCTGCCATGGTTGAGCGCAGGTGAGTTTTTACAAGCTTTAAAGTGGAAAAGCTTCGCTCACACCCAGCAGTACTAACTGGCAAAACAATGGCAATCTTGCACAGGCGAAAAAGTTCAAAGAAAACCTCTTTAAAAAGGCACCAAAAATGTCACAAACTCCGTCAGACTGGACGGGTTTACTTTGCCGTTTGCTCTGCTTCTTTCAAGAAGTCTTTTTGCCTGGTGTATCTCAGTTTTTAAGTCCTGCCAGTCAGAGCCGTATTCCTCAGCCACTAACAAAACTAATTCTTCCTTTAAAAAGTCATTGTTGGATGGGTTTAAAGCTTGTATACCCCTCATAATTTTACTGCTAGAGTTAGAAAAGCGCCTGTCCACTTCACTGATCATTGAGTCTATGATGGGAATGAATATACCTATTCTAAAGGCATCTTTGCTGTCAATGTGTGTTTGCTGTCCAAGTGTAGATGTTACAAGAGTATCATGTAGTATCCTGGATGTGTGTTTGGTTCTTTTGGATTTGACAATAGTAGAAATGTTACAACCATTGCTGTACTCCACAGGTCATTAAAGCTCTCCTCTTTACGATAATCTTCCAATGTCTGTCTGAGGGTTTCAGTAAGGTCAGCTGCTTTGTTAAGGTCCACATTAGTTGACTGGAGCATCTCAGATAAAATCTTAGTTTCACCTAGAACTTTTCTGAAGACTGCAAGGAGCCCTATGAAAATAAAATCCATTTGAGAACGAAGTCCTCTTGCGTCTACAGCTCTGTGGATTAGCCTCATCTGAAATTTCATCCAGCACTCTTATTACTGCAGGCAGCCTGTCCATAAGGTTTCTACATGCAGCATAGCGACAGGCCCATCTAGTGTCACTTAGCCTAGGAAGTTCTCGTGGTGGCACACCACTGAACATTTCTTTTTGAACATCCATCCACTTAATGTGAACATATGAGCCTGACATGAATGTGTACAGTCTTTCCAGCAAAGTGAAAAAAACATGCAGCTTCTGGGACATTTTTTACACTGTCCACAATGACAAGATTCAAACAATGTGCCCTGCAGTGAACATAAAATGCATGTTTGGCAACTTCTTTAACCCTTGTTTGGAACCCAGAGCACCTGCCACTCATGACTGCAGCCCCATCATAGCCTTGGCCTACCAGATTCTCTTTGTATTCCAGTCCATACTTTTCTAGACATGAAATAATTTTCTCTGTTAAACTTACTGCATCTAAGTGCTCTAAATTCTGGTACTCAAGGAAGCTCTCCTGAACCACACCATTGTAATAATATCGTACGACCAGAGATAGCTGCTCCTTTTTTTGAATGTCTTTAGTCTCATCAGCTAAAATAGAAAAGTGCTCACTTTCTTTAGCAGAAATGGTGAGAGAGGAAATTATAAAAGAGGTTAAACACTCCAAAATCTCATTTTGTGTGCTTTTGCTTG
This sequence comes from Fundulus heteroclitus, assembly GCF_011125445.2. Lineage (NCBI taxonomy): Eukaryota > Metazoa > Chordata > Actinopteri > Cyprinodontiformes > Fundulidae > Fundulus > Fundulus heteroclitus. The sequence goes on from NC_046375.1 coordinate 19,819,633, forward strand.
TGTATTTAGCGTTTCTGGGACCCTGACACAGCCGCTTTTTCACTAAGGCATCATGTTTACTCACAAGATCTAAAATCTCAAGGAAATTTCCTCTGTTTTTTGAGTTTTCTGATTCATCATGGCCACGTTGGGAAATACTCTGAGTGGCTGTCAACAGCAAGGTTTCAGCTAAAGTTTTGATGTACTTTTGATTTTCGATTACTTGTTTCTGATTTTCATCTCCCATCATTCCCAAGACAGTTGTGTTTTTCTTGGCCATTCTTTTAAACTCACTCCATGCAATCATTGCATTCACATGTGTGTCTGCTCTGGAATGTACACTAAACCCACTGTCTTTGGAAGTGGCCTTCGTCCAGTTAGAATAGCCATTTTCTGAAGTGAATACACTGTTTTTCAAATGTGCAAAATGTCTGCATGCAAAGCAGAATGCTGCTTCTTTAGACATGGAATATTCAAGCCATGGCCAAGAACTGTACCACTCCCTGTGGAAGCTTCTTTGTGCTGCTCCATGTTGTGTCTTTGGAAATGTCTTTAAATCAGGCTGCACTGCTGCATCATCTTTGCATTTTGATATATCTTAAAAAACAAAGAGTGCCAAATATGATTATCTAATGCAATTGAACAGTACATGGACATAGCTAATGCATATGTGGCATTACATATATTATCCCTCTGTATGGCAATTTATATAGAAGAAGAATAAAAACATACCATGTGGTCCAGGGAGAATTTCAGGTCTACCCTCTTCCTCTCTGTCATCTTCCTCCTCCTCCTGATCATTCCCTGCGTCTGTTCCTCTCTCTGAATCTGGAGCCTCCTCTTCATCTCTCACTGATTCTTCTTTTTCCTCAGCTCCTGCACTTATTTCCTTCACTCATTTCTGTGTCTCCTTCATGTATTTCCTCTTCTTCGTCACTTATTTCTGTGTCTCCTTCAGTCTTTTCCTGCACTGACCCTCCTGGGCTCTCCAGTTTACTGCCTTCTCCCTCATTTCCCTTGCGCTCTTCCTCTTGTGTACTTGTTGGAATTTTCTTTGCAAAAAAGCTGGTTATATCCCCACTTTTAGCCTTCCTTTTCATGGCTAGGCCTATGAAGTAATATTTGCATGCAAAAGTCAATATGTGAAAACCTCTGGTTATCCTTGTATTTCATTAGCCTACACTGTAGGGCCATGGAACTTATAAGTTAGGTAGCATGCATGCATATATATATATATATATATATATATATATATATATATATATATATATATATACAGGGTCCGAAATTAACACTCGCCAGTCGCCAAATGCGAGTAAATTTCCCGTTTGGCGAGTGAATTTCAGAGGGCTAGCTGCCACATGGCGAGTAAATGTTTGTACCAAATAAAATAAAAGTAACATAAAAATAACAAAACCCATACGATCCGTTCACAGCTCTGTCCATCCAGAGCTCAGTCTAGACCCGCCTTCTGCGGAGCTGCTTCAGCTTCTTTCACATTCAGAACCAGTCATGGCTGAACGCTGGATCAGAAAACAGATCTGTTAACCAGATACAGTCTAAAACGCCAATTAGTCTGTTTATAAGTTTCGTTCTTATTTATTCTGATTTTTTTTTAACTACCTGCGCTGCGGCTCTGTGCTTCACCGCTCTTACTGCGCCTCCCCCCCTCTCGGAGCAAGGTGCTTTTATCAGCGGCCAGCCTTCAAAACGTGAATCGCTACGTTTAATGTCCTTCCACTCGTACCAAAATGTCCCAATTAAAGTCAGTAGGAGAGTCGGTAACTGTTTTTCATGCTCTTTTGTTTTTAACGACACAGAACCAGCGGTGCTTCAGTGGGCGTGGTGCGTTGCGCTTGAATTCAGGTGCGCAAAATTACGTTACATGTAACCTGTAACATCGGGGGCGCAGCGCACGAGGGTAAAATCCAGCAGCGAGATCAGCGTAAAGACGCAGCGTGAACCCTGAGTGCTTTAAGTGTTGCAGCTGAGGGGAAAATTTTGAACCATACACAGGGGCGGTTCTGAACAGGGGCCAACAGGGGCCAACAGGGGCCCCTGTAGAACTGTTCCTGGTCCCTGTTATGGCCCCTGTACTAAAAACATGATGTTAAATTTCTTAGGATGATAAATGCTGACAAAGATAACGTGACTGACTGGTCATTTGGATCAGTTGCATTTTTTTCATTTATGGTTTTACCCAATAATAAAATAACAAAATAATTAAAAAATAAATATAAAAAAAATAACAATAATTAAAATCAAGCTGTTTCACGTTAAGCTCCCGCTGTATTGAGAAAAGATCAGGGGTCTGCAACCTGCAGTTCCAGAGCCACAATTGGCTCTTTGGCTTACTTAATATTTTAAACGATGAAATGTTGACCTGTTAAGTCCCCCCCCCCACCCCCCCCAATCTTTTGTTCTGTGCCCCTGTAAAAAAACACTGGCCCCACCCTGACCCACCCTGCTACATTTGGTCTAGAACCCCCACTGACCGTACAGGCTTGATGAAACTCTGCCTCATTCACAAATAAGGCCAACATGGATAGAATAATGATAATCTGTAGTGTTTTTTATCGGCTGGATGTGAATCTGATAATTCATATTGTGTCTTTTATAATCAACTACAATATATAAATTTTTTAATTCAGGAAACAAAGATTTCTCTTCCAGGTTCCAGTCAGCCACGCCCCCAACCACGCCCCCCATAATTAACACAATTTCACTCTTAATTTTTATAAAAGTTGAGGTCTGGTCAAAATTAATATTTTGGCCGGTAAAAAATATGCCTGGCCGGTTGATTTTTACATCTACCGGCCAACTTGGCCGGTGAATAACAAAGTTAATTTCGGACACTGTATATATATATATATATATATATATATATATATATATATATATATATATATATATATATATATATATATATATATATATATATATATTGTAGTATAGCCTATATAACAAATATAAATGAGAAAGATTTATCACATTCACACACCAGTTATGTTTAGACTACTTAATTCTATTGTATTTGTTATTTCCCCAGTTATAACCTGGTTTCATTGCTGCGATATCTGAGAGGAATTGGATTTATAGGACTGCTCAGCTAATCAAATCAACACTGTAGCCTGCGTGTTGTAACGTAACGGCGGCATAACGGTTACCATCAGTAAATCAGTTAACGTTATGGATACAAAAAATATTTTCTATGTTTTTATTAAGCTGTTTTTTTTCTTAACATTAATCAAAGGGAAGAGTGCTCTTACAAATCCCGAGGGAAGGATTTGACCGACACACTCGCTGTTTTTGCTAATCGTCTTTAGCAGATATTGACTACAAATGTAACCTTTAAGTGAAACGTGTGTTTAAACTACACCTGGTAAAAGTCACTTCACCTTCAGATGCCCTGGGACAGCTCAGTCTCTCCAGTTGGTTTGCACACTACAGAGCCACCGCGACGCTGCAGACTGTGTGTGTGTGTGTGTGTGTGTGTGTCAGACAGACTGAGCGCGAACTGCGCTCTGCACGTTTGAATCAGGGGCGTAGCTAAGTATTTGAGGGACGGTGGCAAATAATACATTAAAAATAAAAAACTAAATTGCAACCTTTTGGTAAATGTATTGTTTTGAGAAGCCTGTGAACATAGTGGCAGGTTGTTTTTACAGGTACAGCTTTTGGATCAACAAAGTTAGGGGGGCAGCTGGGGGGGCAAGGCTCTATATTGGGGGGTCAGCTGCCCCCCCTTGCCCCCCTGTAGATCCGCCCATGGCTATGTCCTGGAATAAATGAATAAATGTTGCACTGGGAGACTGGGGGAATTTGGATTTCAATATGTTAAGTATGAAATTAATTAGCCAAAACTGGAAAATGTGTTCCAGCTTTTTAAAACGGATTCTAGCACTCTTTCTAGCTGTTGGACGGTGCAGTGGAAAGAGGCTGCAAAAAGCGCTGTAGGAGTAGGGATGAGGTACTGGATTACTGAACTTGTTGGGATGTAACTGAAGTTCACATCAAACAGAAGAACCTACACACCCCAAATACATAAAATTCAAACTTTAAAACTACTCTTTTTTCCCCATCTATTTTATCTCATCTAAAAAAAAACAGCAGAAACTGTGTTAGAGCATATGAATTCCCTCATGTGTTTTAACTCTTCAACACAGCTAAGCAGAAAAGTCTTCTACTTGATTTCAGCTACATAAAACAAATAATACAGATCTGACACTTTTTCTGTTAATTTTAGCTGGAAAAGTTTAATTTTTGGGTTTATAAACCTCTTTGTAGAAACATTTGAGAAGAAAAATTGAATTGTCTTTTACTTGTGTAGACTTGTCTCTGCCTGAAATACCTTTCTCTTCGCTTTTCTTCTAAACCGAGCGAATATGACTTTTGCTAACACATGGAAAAACCAAGAAGTTGAACTTAAAATTAGAAAATGAAATGAGAATCTTTAGCCGTGTTTTCTTTAATTGCCGACTAGTAGGAGCTACTGAAAGTGAGATGCTGTCACAGGCTATTCATCTTTAATCAAAACCCATCTACTCCATCATCATTTGAATATATCCTTATTAAGAACAAGCACTGTTGAAATACACTGGGGCAAATCTTGGTGAAAATACAGATAACCCATGGCTCAAGGTGGTGTTACTGTGTCTAGTCCCCCCCATATGTTCCTGACAGGTTTGCGAACATATTAATGTATTCAATTCTCTCTCTCCCTCTGTCTCACCCACACACACTCTGATTCAGCCAAAGCACATTTAACTAGCGCGCACTTTCACTTCAGTGTGGGCTCGGGCCAGTGATCTACATCATTGCTTCATTTGAATCAAACTCCAAAGCTCCGGAGTCATTTATCTACATACCGGCCATGTGTCCAACCTTCAGGCATCCCACTCTCTGCCACTTGCAGAAATCGATGGCTGGGTGTGGAACATAAAGAATCCCCCAGTGTCCTAATGCAGAAGGTAGAGATTTGAATAATTTATCCGTTAATCATTGGGTGGAGACTGTTTTATAAAGGGTGCTGACGTTGTAGGCTACATTTGTTTTCATCTTGAACGTCTTCTTTTTTTTTTTCTCTCTCTCTCTCTCTCCATATTATTCCCAAATAACATCTGCATAGAAAGCAAGCGAAGGCCTTGAAACAGTTGTTTACTGTAGCAGGCAAATCCATAATTTTCTTTTGAGGATAAAACAAAAATCCTCCAAGCACTTTTTTTTTGTTTCTTAGGCGTCGAGGTTCAAGGGGACGCTGAAGCTCGCTACCTGTGCATTTATTCATTTGTGAATATTGCCAGTCTCAATGTTGAAACCAGACCCTTCACAGGTTTTTAACAAGTCTCCGGTGCCCGCTAACTTTGTTTTACTGTGCCCACCTCCCACTTTTCTTTATCTGCCCTGAAAGAAGCGCGGCAGCGCTTTCCGAAAGAAGAGCTTGCCTGTGTAAAAGTGTCAAGGCGATTTAGACAGCTGCTAAATTCATAAGGTAGCGGTTTGCCGTTATCGGCTTCTGTCTGTGTTTAAGCCTGGAGTCTCCCTAAGCCTTCTCTAGCATCAATACCAGGAAGTTCTCAGCTTGTGTGTGCGTCTCCTGAGCATCAGATAATACCGTTGACCAGTCGCCGTGTTCGCTCGTGCACTTTCTTCCTTCCTCGGGAGTTTATTACACACACACTCACATCTATAAGTACATCACACTCTGCGGGTGTCCTGCCATTCTGTTTTCCCCACCTCCTGTGACTCTGTCTGGCTGGCACTGTTTGAGTGACAGCTCACGGTTTGTCTGGGTATCTGTGGTTGCAGCCCAAAGGCCTCTGCCGGGGGACCGAGACCTGTCAGCGCTCTCTGAATCCTGAAATCAGAGATGGATGGACAAAAGCCACCGCTGCCGTCAGCCGTGGCAGTCTATTCTGTTGCTTTATCCCTCGACTTTGCTTTTCGTTTTCCTATGTTGACGGAACATCTGAAAAACTCACAGGGGTTTTCCCCCAAACATAACGTCCTGCTCCGTTTTTGACCAAACCAAACTCTCAGATAGGGAATGGTTCATCGTATGGATACAATTCCCAAAGACGACCTGAGCAGCGTGGTGTACGCAGTTCAGTACAGCGAAAATATCCAGACCTCCTATACAACCTCTACACAGACGCGTTGGCTGAACACAGAAGAGCTAGATCCTCAGGAAAACACTCAGCTGTGCACCTTAAACCTCAAGGACGGTCTTTTGAGGACCAGCATGTTCATATTTTGGACAGAGAAGATAGATGGTTTGCGTGAGTGGTGAAGACGGCCATTTGCGCCAAAAGAGAAAAAAAAACCCATCTCTAAACATACATAAAAGGACATATAGAAGGCAATACTCTATAATTGAATTGTTATTTATGCCCTGGAACGTATCGGTTCTTTAACACCAGGCGAACATGAGCTCGGCGAACCAAGGAGATTAGGCAAGGCTATCCAAGCAGTCTAAGCTAGAAGCTTCTTACAACTTTTGAACTTCACCCCACTTAATTTTTTAACCCCTCTGTAAAATTAACCACGGCTGTTTCGGTCAGTAGCAACTTCCACACTGATGAATGTTGTGTCAGTGTGAATTGCTGGTGCCTAACTATGGCTCGTTCTCTGAACAGAAAAAAGGTGGGACTTTTAGTTTACAATAGACAATTATTTATCTGGGCTGGTGAAATATGGGCTGATTTCTTGGTGCATCTCTAAAAATACAATTTGCTTTAAATGATTTGTTTCTTTTTAACCGTTGTTTTTATTTATTTATTTATTTTAATTTTTTTACTCGTGACAGCTTGCACTGTGCGAACGGCAGCGGATTTCAAGCTGATGTTTTTTAAGGACGACTGCGTCTGTTGATCTTTAATCTCATGCTAACAACGTGGATAAGCCTTTCCCAAAGGGGTCTACCAGTTACAACAGATCAGGTGTCTGTCTGTCCCCAGAGTCACACCGACGCTGCCTCTGCTTTGACAGCGACGTGCATGACAGCTATGATGCCAATACAGCTTGTCGTTCCAATCCCTCAAGCTCCATGAATGATGGATTGAGAGGAGGGAAAAAAAGGAGGGATGATGTAGGGGGGGGGGGGGTGTTTGGACCGCCTCGGGCTCAGGCCATTAAAGGCGGTAGCGGTGCTGCTGGAGTATGTGTGCGAGCTCTCAAGCAGCTAATGAGAATATTTAACATTTGCTGAGTCCACAGTGTGTTGAAAGTCATTCATCACACCACTGATTCAGTTCTTGCTAGTTGAGCATGTTGATTATGCAAGATGCTTGCCTTTAGGCCTCAGGATGAGTTTAGGAAGGTGTGTTTAGTGCAAGGAAACACTCCACGAGGTTCTGAAGGGAGCTGGATCATCATTCGAGATCTAAAACCTGATCAAAGTTGGAAATGGTTGATGTCCTCATCATCCATGCCCTTTTGCAACCAGCGTTTCTAGTTGAATTGTCATTTTTCAGTCACTGAAGTAACACTAGGCCTAAATGTCTGTCGTAAGAGCTGATACATGCAAAGGATATAAAAATGGCACAAGGCCAGTTGTTTAGAGACATCCTTTATGAAAAAAAGGTTGTGCTTGAATTGAAATATAAAAAATTCGACTAACACCTGAAACTGAGCTAGACCCATGTATAATTTTTTTTAGGGGTGATAACAGCACCTTTGAAGAGGTGATGCTTAACTAGGCTGGGGAGAGCGACCCGACAGACATCAACTTCACAGCTAATCACTGACATGTTAACGGGTGAGAGGGCTTAGAGGCAGTCTCTCTTTTGCAAGGCTGTGTCGAATGTAATCCAAAATTGTCCAATAACGTGTTAAAAATGCATTCACCAGGTACGCAAGTGCTGATGGAAAGCGAAGAAGTATTCTACATCTTTCGAATTAAAAAGTTTGAATGAAACAATAATGAGCATATGTTCAGAGATTGCAACTCTGCTGAAAAGGTTGGTAAATGCCGTCTTAAACATGCATTATTAAAAAGATTGTCCAAATCTTCCAAATTGGCTTTTTTTTTTTAAGCACATGAAACGAAAAGAACCAATCTGTGCTCTGAGATACTGGGTGCATTTCTGCAGCGGTGTGTTCCCGCGGATGTGAGTTGATAGCTCCGATCAGTTGGTCGTACTACTTAGTACTAAACATATAAGGCAACTTGGACTCACTGCTGGGATATCCTGCTGCTGCAGCGCCAGATGTCGGCACAGTGGGAGGACAAAAGCCCAGGAGGGCAGAGAATCTGTTCTGACATGATAAGCACTATCAGTGGTTTATCTGTTAATCCTTGGTGTCCCAGTGGAAACTTTGAAAAGCCAGATGTAAAATGGGGATCCACAGATGCCAGTTCGTGCGGCGCAGCACAAAGTTAAGTCACAATGTTGAGTGTATTACTCTGCTAACCTTTCTAACTTCAGTACCATAGTGTTCAGGACGCATTTGTCTTGTATGTTCTGCATAGTTGGCTATTAGGGATGTAATTGCATCGTAATTATTGTCAACAAATTCATCAGTATTAACAACATTATTGTGGTTTTGTCAATGTATAGAAAACGTACAAAAGGTTTAAGTACATACCCAGCTGGACCATCGTATTTTGAAGGCGTGGGGGAAGTTGTTTTTGGTCGTTTGCTGCAAACATTTGGCTAAATTTTGCTTAACTTTGCATTTGCTGCTAGGCTGCGGAAGTGGCACCTTTAAAGCTAGGGTCGGCGATTTTCCCCCAAGTTTCCCCAAGTCCCTTTTTGAACAACTGCACATGCAGAAGACTGGGTTACCTCGCTCTTCAGAGGGATTGCGTTTTGAGTGCGTCAAAATGGTTGGCACGTGGGACAGCCAATAGATAAGGCAATACCCCCGGAACGTGAAGGACAGAGGGGAATGAAAGCAGGAACAATACTCTGTGAAGTTTTTACTGGCCTGCAGCTCCCACAGAAAACACTTTTTAGCCTCCTTTCTGTGAATACATAATGTATTTACTACTTTCAGGATAGAAGGACCGTTTTATTCAGTATTACAAAAAATGTTCTAAACAGGATTACCAGCTGTAGCTTTAATACATGTGTTGAAGACAAGACCATCTTCCAGATGCTCTTTGGTGGTTGAACTATTCCTTGAGAAAAAAGTGTACTCTGCAAAAAGGGAACTAAAAGGAAGTGAATTCTTCTCCAAAGTAGTGTATTTGCCCTTGATTTAAGCCTGTTAATAAGATGATCTGCCAATGGAATCAGATTTTTGCTCTTAAAATAGGAGCCACTCATCTCCATCACCTTATTTCAAGTGAATATATCTAATGATCTTATTTTAGGGATAAAAATACTCATTCCATTGGCAGATCATCTTATTTACCTGATCAAATCAAGGACAAATACACTAATTTCAAGAAAATGTGACTTCCTTTTAATTGCCTTTTTGCAGTGTAGGTTTTAAAATGTGCTATTATCTTGCATGTTTTTACTTTTTAAATGAATGAAATAGCATGAGGCCTTCTTACATCCACATGTCAAAAATCATGGAACTATGATGACCTGCCCACACGGTTCTTGACGCTGAAACAATTAACCTATCAACCATGTGGCAGTCTAACTTTAGCCGAGAATACAACAATCATTCCACTTCTCCTGTTTTTACAAAAGTCGTCTACCACCAGAAACAAATCTCTCAATTTGCTTTACACACACTTTAAACGTCCTCCAGCTGGTGACGGAAAACAAGTGTTATTTGTTTAGAATCAGCTTTGCATTACAGCTTCTTGTTGCATTGTGAAGACAACTCTAATTCTTTGACAAAGTGATTGGAGGCAATGGTCCAAGTCTGCATTTGGACACTTTCACATCGAAGATTACATTTGCCAGCTTTGCTCTCCATGTTTTACCTCATTAAAGGGCTCGCAGATAACAAACAGTATTTAAGATCAAAACAAATGGCAACTAAAGTTTATCTTTGGTTTACTTTTAGATTGCAGTTTTGATCTATATTTCCTTTACGTCAAATAATGTCACTGTCATAGTTTGTGGCTTTATCGACAATGCAACTGGAATAAATTATCAAAATTTTATAAATGTATGAATTAATGCAATCCATCTGCCGTTTTGGTAAATGGAAGGAAGTAAGGTGAGGTGAGGTGTACCAAATTCTCTTGCGGATCTCTTGAGCTAATCTGCCTCGTTGAATCCTGCAAAGTGCTTTCCCATATTGACTGCCCAAAAATACACACACACACTTCTCTTTTAGCACTTGATAAGATCTCTGAGGATGCTTCCTTTTTTTTATAGGTTTTTCTTGGTGCCCTTCACATAGGCAGCTTATAAATCCATTCATAGAAAAGTCACACCAACAGGTGTGCTACCAAGGAGGCGTGTAAACTTCCTAAAAAAAACCCGAATCCCCCATATTATGTCACTACGATGCGTCAAAGCAGTCGGTGACCGTGATGTGACCTTACCCAAACACAGACAAGTCTGCAGGGTGAAAGTGAGGTGAACGTGCGTGTGTGTGTGTGTGTGTCTGCACCTGCTTCTCATTTATTGTGCGGTACATGTTTGTGTGTGTGTGCACACAGGCCCCCGTATAGTGACGGCGGCGAACTGGTAATGTAGCCGAAGAGCAGCCTGCACTCCACCTGACCCCTGCGGCGATGAGTATTACATGAGCACTAAGGCTGAAGGAGCCCAGTCCAGTCTAGCCAAGCACGATGCAACCCTGCACTGGGACCTATGACTATTTAATGACCATTTCCAGTGCATAGGCCCGGAAAAATGCCTCCGCCTAAAGTGTGTGCTTGTGCTTCATACAGAATGAATATGGATCTTGGCTGACAGAGACTCTGCTGCTTGACTGTTATACGGCATTTTTCTTTGAAATTTAGCGGATTGGGATGTCACATCAACACTTGGATTCCTTCTGTTGCTCCATGTAGATTTTTTTTTTTTATATTGTTATTTTCCATCTGGCATTGAATGGCCCAAAGAAACAAAACCAACTCCCAGTCACCCTCAGACTCATTCATTTTTCATAGCACGTAACGGTAAAAGATTCATTTTTAACGGGCCATGTGCATCGCTAACATTGTTTCTATTTATAAAGCGCCAATCACCAGGGCATACAGATTGTTGTAATCACAGAAACTGAGCAGTAAGCAAAAACCTTCATAATTACAGCCTCTTATCTGGTGGGATGGTTGTTATAAATTTTAGTGTTGCCATGAAAGTAAGTGTTGTGGCATATTTTGCTTACACTGTTTAGTGGGAGGTCTTTAAATACTTTTTATTCTTTAACGGAAACGTAAGATGTGTTCTGTAAAGGACAAAAGTAAAATGTTCTGCTTTTCTTTCTTTATACAGTGTAAGATCTCTGAGGTTCTCAAGTGGCATTGTAAATATTCCCAGTAGCTGCTTAAGAAAGTATTCTCAATTGCCTTCATTAATGTTAGCCCTGTTTGTTTAAATACATTTCTGGGAACTGTTTTTCTTCGTTTAAGTGCCGCTAATCTGGTTGCGGTTTTTAATGCAACTACAGCATCCTCCTGAATCAATTAGAGTCCTACATCAATTAGAGTTACGGATGCTTCTCGAAGTTTACTGTACATCTTCAATAGACCGTCTTCCCATCACTCTGTATGACTGACTCCACACTAGTTGTGGTGTACCACAGGGATCTTAATTTAATCAAATTGTAAATGGATATCCATAAAAGCAATGATTTTGATAATCATTTTTCATTTAGAAATTTTCTCTTGGTTTAAAACAAGTTGCAAACATTTGCAGCTTAAGCCCATCCAGCCCAATTACCTATTTTATCACTTTAAACACAAAGGATGCCATTCAAACATATATCAAACGTTTGCATGCTTTACTTCCTCCTTTATGAAGTGAAAAGCACATTTCGATAAATTGTGCCAAAGTCACAGGTCCGCCTGGCACACTGCCTACTAAAACCTTGGTGAAACAAATATGCTTCAGCTGATTCAGTTCAGATTTGCTGCAGTCAATCCATAAAGTCTGAGGCTTCTTCTATATTTTTAAAAGGGGTTTCATCTAGTTTTGCAGTGTTTATTTTGAAAGATATTTAGGCAAGGCTCAGGAAATTAGATTTGTTTTTCTTTAATCACCTATAAATCAAACATAGTGACATTTGTAACAGTGGTTCCACTTGAAGAAATATTCTTTAATGGCTTAGCTTCACACAAATGCCAAACAAAACGTTAAATTTGTACTTTATAGCTGTGGAGCTGCAGTTGATTTATATAAGGTGTGTAATTTCAGGTGGAAATTGGTCCTTAACCCCTCTGGGTTTAAGGCTCCAGCAGGAAAGTTTACTAAGGAAAAATGAGGAGTGTTGCAGTTATGAACTGAAGAAGCAGTTTATGTCTGCAAAACAGCTAAGTGTTCACTAACTAGAAGGAACGTCAATCCCATGTTTATTATCATTTAAAGAAATTACCACGACAGGCCAGGTAAAAGGAAAAAAGGTGATTGGCCAGAGGCTATCCAAGCTGTGAGCATAGCCCAACACCTATTGTGCATTTTTTCTGCGTCAAAATGATGATCATTGGTTTGAAGAGAATAAAATGCTCTTTCAAAATCATTGTTTTCAATCTGGGAAATATCAAAATAAATCAAAACTAACACCATGATTCTAAACTTTTCATTGTTGCTGATCTCTTACCCTGAAATACATATGTGTTAATGTCTCAGGCCAGCTTATCGTTTATGGTGAAAATTTAAATGCATGCTCACATAATAATGTTTTATTATTAATAATAATGTTTTGTAAATTTGAAAGAGAACAGACCATAGTTAAATAGTAAATGAACAGGCAGTGATTGTAGGATTTTAATGAGAGCCTGTTAAATTGTCAGTGTTTTTCTGAATGCCTATATTCAGCTCCCACAGCTTACCCACAGTAACACACAACTTGGTTAAACTAACCTCTACAAAGTTTTTCTTTTGGTGGTAATCTGTTTGAGATTGCATTCATGCCGTTGTTTATAAATTTTTTATGTTTTGCTTGGTGACTTGGTGATCTCAAGTGTTACTTTTTCATTTATACAAAAAAAAAAAAGGGAAAAAGTTGCCAAAGTAACAGCTCCTCCACCACATGCATTGCGCTGCTCGGTCATGTGTTCATGCCACTCATGTCCTCTGATGGCGACTGAATTCTCTGATTATAACATAATTGCCCTGAAGATCACTCTTGGCTATTTGATGTCCTGTGTGAATGTGCACTTAATTTTACTATCCAACCTCTTTCCATTCCCTCCTGCTGGCTCTTCAGCCTGTCTCAGCAGCTTGGACATGATTCAACAAACATTTGCAACTTTGGTAGCTGAAAGCACTACTTTTCTTTGACACTAATCTGTATATGGTTTTATTGTTATGCAGTAAAGAAACAAACAGATTAATCACATGGTAACGTTGTTTTATTGGTCCTTGTACCCCAAAGATATCCATTAATGCCTGTCTGTCAATAACCATCATCCCATTATTGCATGTGCTCGTATTGCAACGACTAGGAAGTTGTATCTGGCATTCTATAGATTAGGTCTGGGTCGGTCAGAACCTTGTGACCTACTGTGATTTTCAAGCACAGCCATCTTTCAGCTTTATAAGAGAATGGTCTGAAAAAGAGAAAATATACCCAGCAAGGGTGGAGGAAGGAACTGTCCTTGGTATAAAAAGTGTTATTTCTTTAAAACAACACGAAGGCTTCTTTGAAGGCACCGTTTATACACACAATGTTATGTCAAAAGCTTTGTCTGGAGTGCAATTGAGATGAGATGGCAGCCAGACGATGGACTTGAAATATGGACATGGTTCGGATTGGGTAGAATGTTACAATAGACAATAAGTCCCTTTAAATACTGCCTTTGTTTTTTTTTGTTTTTTTTTGCTATTTAAGAGGTTTATGGTTCTGTATGCTGAATAAAGATCCCCTTTCAGCTCAGAGGAGGTAACATCAAGTGCCTGCTTGATGGTTTTTGTAGGCTATTTTGTGCTCCTGCTTCTCCTCTTAACACAAGTGGCAGTTATGTGGACGGAAATGCCTTGTTGATGCCGGAGGTGAGGGGGAAAAATGAGCAGGCTGAGATGATAGAAAGGCGCAACGGCGGCCCAGAAATGCTACTCGTTACAACCAAGGTGTGTGGAGCACCCCCTCTGAACGCACAACGCCACGGGCCTTAATGCAGAGGGGCCACGGCGGCAGAGGGGCCACACCAGATAGCTTTTTGTGTCGGCTAAGAACAGTGAAGCGAAGCTACAATTCCCACAGGCTCCTTGAAGTCGGACAGTAACAGATGCTACCTGCTCAGAGGAGTCTTGATTTCAGCTGCAACATTCAGATGACAGGCTCAGAGTTCTGACGGGTGGATCCACACTGCAAAATCGGAACTAGAAATAAGTAAAATGTTCTTTAAAATGAATGTATTTGTCCGTGATTTGAGCAGGTAAATAAGATGATTTGCCAATGGAATAAGATGTTTGCACTTAAAATAGGAACAATTCATCTTCATCATCTTATTTCAAGTGCGGGATGTCTAGATATCTTATTTTAGAGGTCAAAATACTCATTCCATTGGCAGATAATCTTATTTACCTGCTCAAATCAAGTATAAATACACTAATTTTAAGAACATTTTACTTATTTTTAGATCCGTTTTTGCAGTGCATCATGTGTGGTTTATGGGGTTCGGCCCCGTCATGGTCTTATGGAGTGGGGGTAATTACTTGGCACCCTTTGGGTCCCTTTTTATCTAGATCCTCTTCTGTTGATACTGTGGGAAAAAAAAATGTTTTGAAGAATTAACTTTTTTCTGATGGAAAGTGAAGGAACCAAAAAAAAAAAGGAAAAACTTACTTCTGATGTTTCTACTAGTGTCCCATTAAAATGAGACTCCAGTCCACCTTTACGGTGAAAAAGCGGTAATTCTCTCATCGGCTCGGGAAAATATCCAAAGAAGACCCCCCCCCCCCCCCCTCCAATGTGCATTGCAGAGAGTAATCTTTGCTCGATATTATCTTCAGAGAAAAGAATGAGAGGGATGGAACAAAGGTGGATGCAAATGAAGAGGGGTCAAGCCATTTAATACATGGTAATTAGACTCCGCGGTACCTCTGAAGATGACCTTTTTCAGTCGCGGCCATGAGCCGGATACTGGCAGAACGGAGTCCTCTGTGGAAATAGAAATATTAAGTGAAGTCCAGTGAAGTTGATACCCCAAACCAGGCAGGGAATTATTCATCATGTCAACCGCGCACTCTTTTTTACTTTCACGTTTGTTTATGTTGTCATAACAAGCTTTGATAATTGCGTTTTTGCTCTAGGGGACATTGTTGCCAATTCAATCTCCCTCCGTCTTGCTTTTGATGGTGGTTTATTCAATGCATATATTAATAATTTTAACATGCATTCCTGATTGTGCAGGCCCTTTCATCCAAATGCACATTAGTCATTTTTAAAGATAAAACCAATTTCAAAGCTGCTGATGCAGATGGATTTGTCGAACAGACACGTTTGTTGACTCCTATCATTTCCTCCCGCCATTCACAGAGCTGAATTTATTCTTCTCTTTGTGCTTGAAAATGATTGTGGCTGTCATCTTGCTAGGAATTTATTCATGTTGAAATATGGGAAACATTAAGCGAATGTTGACTTACCAGGTACAAATTGTTAGCCCTCATACCTCATTATATTAATGTCGTGGTGATGTAATCAGGAAGAAAAAAAATGACCAGGGGGTGCAGCTGAATTTCACCTAAATCCATCCATATACTTCTAAATGTAAACAAGCAACTAGAAAGTCCAGATTATCTGATTATTCGTATGTAAATTGTTTGTGTATCCATTGCTTTGTCCTTTAGACTATGTGTCTTTCAGCTTTACACAAGGAAAGATGTTTATATTTGTTTGTTCTTCCTTGCAAAAAAGGTTCAACCCAGATTGATTTGAGAGCAAACAAAATAAGATCTTATCACAGATCAATTGTGCTTTTGTCTAGACTTGGAAAGGGCCATTCCAACAAATCACCAGGCATTGATATAAAGAATGAAACTTTAGCTCTGGGTCTAGTCTTTTTGCAGCCTTGCTCCTGGATAGCTTGATCCATCTTGTAATTAGCTCTGACCAGCCTCCCCGTCCTGTTGAAGAAAAGCATCCTCCGCAGTACGATGCTGCCACAACCACGTTCAGCTGTAGAGGTGGGTGTGTTTAGGGTGCACTGTTGGTTTCCCACCACACGCGACCTACATTGCCATGTAGGCTAAATAGTTAAATGTTGGTCTCATTTGTCCCCCAACATTTTTAAATGTCATTACTGATTACTGTCACAGAAGTGGCCGTCTATGACAGTAATCAGATAAGGTAGGGGCAGGGAGAAAAGGGAGAAAGACATGTAGTGTAGGGCCTCAAGGTCAGGATTTGTACAATGTATAGTTGCTTTAAGGATATTGGCCTCTGTATACTTTCAGAAAGCTTTACATTTTTACAGAACTTTATCTTTGACATTTTTGATGCGTCTTTTGGTCTTCTTGATGGTCTTAGTTTACAAATGTTCTCTAGTGAACATCTGAGACCTTCACAGAACAGCTTTGTGTAGAACTGAGATAACATTACACCTGTAGCTTCTAGGTATTTTGTGACACTTAAGTTGCACTGGATTGTATTCAGGATTACAGTAAATGAGACTGAATGCACTTGCATGCCATACTTCTCTGATTTTGTTTGTCCCCTCCAATTCAATTATGTACTACTCTGTGCAGCTCCTCCAGAGTCACTCCCACATATAATCCTAGTTAAATGCATTGAAGCTTGTGGTTGTAACCTAAAGATATGTAAAAAAAAAAAATCGCTCTGTTTAAATACTTGTGCAAAGCACTGCATAAAATGTTAAAACTCTTTTTTACATTTAGAATAAAACAGTCGTTAAAGGCACTATTTCACCTGAGGATCAGACCTTTACCAAAGCCCAGTTTAACACTATTATCTGTAAGTCCAGTGCAAGTATCAAAAAAACCAGCCCATGGCTTTGTCGTATTTTGACTGCGCTCACTGAAATAAACTGAGCACGCCATCTCTGTTGCAGCTTTCTTTTGTTATGCTGAGTTTACACTCCTGCCTTGAACTCTCAAGGCCTTTTGCAGAATTGTTGCTGAGGCATGCATCTACTTTCTGTACAACTTCTAAACAGAAGAAAGAGGGCGAGCAATGGGTATTTATCTGGCTGTTGAGAGAAAATGAGCACGATCTAAGGGTGTGCAGCTACATTAGGGCTTACTTTACACGTGGAAACACACAGACCGACGAGAGACCACGGCGAGACGTGCCTGCGCCCAAACAACGCACTCTGCCGTGCACGCACGCACGCAGGGGTCCACAGCTGGGGTCGATCTATTCTGGTTTATTGAACCAGCGAATCCGACCAGATCAAACCTCCTGTTCCTTGGACGCAGCATGTGCCTTCACATTAGATACAGGGCAAACATTACATCCGCTGATGTTTTTGGGCTGTTCCATATGCCTTCAAATATTTACAGCTGTGGGTGTTCATCCTTTGCCTCTGTTATGAAACACGCAGGTATTTAACGGCGTCTCCGCTGGAGTCGGTGCATGCGCGCCGTACGAGCGGCACGTCTGTGTTTCTCTGCGAGAGCTCTCTGAGCGTGCGGTGTGATGGGAGGTCAGTCAGAGTGCAGGGAGAAAAGTGTGTCATCAGGTACTCCTGTGGTATTTTCAGCTAAGTGAAACACCAGCTCTACTGACAAATAAGTGATGCAGAAGCTCCCCGTCTCTCTCTCTCTCTCTCTCTCTCTCTCTCTCATTGACAAACTGCCCTCTGCATGCACGCACGCAGCCACTTTGTCACAAGCGGTCGCGCTGTCTTGCACCGTTTCACACACACACACACGACCGCAGCGGCGCACAGTCGAGGCAAAACGGCCACACAATTGCTGCCACCGCTCCGCTGCGTTTAGCACAACACCCAAAGTCGCAACGCGCTAAGGCCCAGAATTGTTTTGTCACATGAAATTCAGTCTCCGACAGAAAAAAAAAAAAAAAAAAGCTCTCGTTGTGAATGGGATTCGCCGACGTTCGCGCTTCCAGCCGGCATCAAAGCGAACGCCGTGTCCAGAGGGGGACACGAGCTAATGTAAACATGTGTTGTTAACACATTGGCATAATCGCCGCCGCAAATACACTGCTGATTGTTGTTGAGCAGCCTTTGTGTTGCACAAATTGTTTCGGATTTACAGCTCTACAAAACGCAAAGCCCCTTTTCGAGGCTGCATAAATAAGACTTGCCAGTCCACAAAAGTGTACATCGAATATAATTTTTTTAACTAGATTTTACTGGCAGTAATTGGATAGAGATTAAATGCATGCACATCACTGGGAAAATAGCGCTGCATCATGCCAGAAATAAATATGGTTTGTTATACTATTGCTTAAAATTGTGATGGCCTATAATCATCCCACATTTTTCTGATGTTCCTATTTTATTTTATTTTATTTTATTTCTTAGCATTTTCACAATGTTTCCACCACTCTCTGAGCTTCAATGTCTCGGCCACAAAGAAAAACTGCATCCAGGCTTTACATGTGTGACGTTGTGCCTGGATGATAAACTGCAGCCCAAAAAAAATGCCTTATTTTATACCTAACATGCTGGTTGTTCTCAGGAAAGGTAAACCGGTGCGCTTAATTACATAGAACATGGCCTACATAAAATACAGAAAGCTTTGTGGGAGACTTTTAGAGCATGGAAGAGTGTGGTGGTGTGGGGGCCCAAAAAGATAGCATTGTCCCGGGCCCCCAGAGGAGCTGTCAGCGGCCCTGCTGATGAGTACGGCTGTGCTGGTGGATGTGAGAGAGACGCTGAGATGGGTGAAGGTGGCAACATGCAGACTGAGTAAAGCTATTGACGTGATAGGAAAGATGGAGCTCTATCAAGCTTGACACCCAGGCTCTTAGCTTGAGGGGAGAGAGAAACTGATGATTTAGCAACTGTAATTGTGAAGCTGTTACATTTGGTAAATTTTGAAATTTTGTTTTTTAAACTAAACTGTGATTTAATTTCACAGTCAGCCGGACAGTGAGGATGGTGGTAGTGTGTGTGTGTGTGTGTGTGTGTGTGTGTGTGTGTGTGTGTGTGTGTGTGTGTGTGTGTGTGTGTGTGTGTGGGGGGGGGGGGGTCATCCACATTGCTGTTATCATGCATCTTCTCTCACTGCTGAGGACCCGGCATTGCGTGTTTGACCAAGGCTGTTTTGGTATTTCTAATGTTTAAGGTTTTAAAGTGTTTGCAGGTTTGCACAAATGTTTCAATGCACTTTGTTTTTCTCAAAGGATTTCAAAGTTTTTCACTTGGCTTTGATGTTATGAAGGAGGTTTTTGTCTCTTTCTTTAGCCAGGCGTAGGATGCTATGAACCACGGCTGTTGACATCGTTTGATTTTGGGTCAGACTCTGGATCCTGCCACCTGCGAGCCGGGTCAGCTGCACTGAGAGCCACGCGTCTTCGGGCTTCGCTGCTGCAGCTACAGAGACGAATGGCACAATTGGAGATCAACTCCAAATGATTTACGTTCCTAAAGGCGTAGTGTTGTTTGAAGGCTGTATAAACAGTGGATATTTTACCTGCACCGGATAACACTCCTCACATTCATTTAGTATAAATCACGATTAGTTGAATCCTGGAGGCTGGGAAAAACCAAGACCAAATAGACTTCCAGCCTTAAAACGATCTCGACAACATCAGTGTTTTATGGAAATTCTCTTTTATGAACCATTTAGACTATTGTCACATTTGCATTGAACGGTTATTTACACAGAAGCGGATGATTATTTACAGGAATAATGGCGGCTGGGGGCGGTGCGCCACCAGTGATTTTCTTGGATTAAAGACAGACTGAGAATGAAACATGTAACTGAGTAACTGTCTGATATAAAAAAAAAAAAATGGTGAAAAAAGAAAACATTTTATAGTGGTCTATATTAATGCCTTTTCGTTTTTACATTTTTTTTATTATTCTGTGTAAATGACACTCTAATGTAGGCATGACAGTTAAACGGTTCACAAAGTAGTTTTTGCATAAATCACAATGTTTTTGAAGCTGGATTTATTTTATAACTGTAGAACTCAACCCTAAATTTGTCCTTTCTTGGACAAGCCATTGACATCAGCTTCAGAGACCAGCTAATCGGGGGCCAATAATAAATTTAAGATGCTAAAAGAGATATGAAAGATATGAAACACATTTAGATTTTTGACAGAACCTCTCTTCAAGAATACTGAGTTATCTTTAATTGCTGACCGAGTAATGTGAGTAAGTTGTCAAGGTTAATGTCTGCCCCTTAAATTTGATTCTGTATACTTTAGCGTTAGCCCGTTAACAGGGAAAATGTCCAATTCTGATACGTGAGATCTTACTCTTTTGACGTGTTCTACTACAAATGTTTTCAAAGCAAGGGGGATGCTATGCAGATGCTTAAAAGGTATATTATGAGTCAACATTGGATTTATAATTCATTACCGGCATGCAAGACAAAAAGAACTCCGTCAATAAGAAAATCATCCACCATTTGAAAGTGGTTTTAAAGACGATTGTGATGTTTATTTTCCGATGTGATCTTTCCTAGTTGACGTTTTAACAGATTTGTTTAATCAAACTATTGCTGGAACAAATTACGCAATATTTACACCAATTTTCTGACTTCCACCACATCCGTGTCGTTTTTATTTTTTTCCAGCCTTTGTGGAGTCCACGATTACCTCATCCACTTGATAAAAATCTAGTTTAAAGTACAAAAGTCTTAATAAGCTGGATCTCCTGTAGGATGAAGAGTGTAGGATGCAAGTAAATGACTCGACACAATCTGCTGGGCTTCCTTAGATGGGAAACTTTTACCCAATCTGTCTGCGTGATTTTAAGAGAATTGACTCGTGTCGTTAATTAGCGCTTACATAAATAAAATTTATTGAATATCACCTCATCTAATATTAATAGTAAAATAAAGGCAAGTCCCGACGTTGT
Organism: Fundulus heteroclitus; assembly: GCF_011125445.2. NCBI lineage: Eukaryota > Metazoa > Chordata > Actinopteri > Cyprinodontiformes > Fundulidae > Fundulus > Fundulus heteroclitus. The sequence continues at coordinate 19,840,649 of NC_046375.1, forward strand.
GTCTCAGCGGAAGAGAGCGACGGGCTTCAGGAGTTTTGTTTGCCTGCACCCTCTCATTTCTAAACGCATCTATCTTTTATGAACCCGCATGTTTCCCTTCCATGCAAACAGAGAGGCTGCCGCGGTACGAGCCGACGGGCTGGAGCTTAAACAGCGCTCACAAGCTGGTGGCTGGGCGACTGCTGCGGATTCGGCTGGGCCGTGGCGAGAGCCAGGCAGGCAGGCGGGCGGTGCAGCGTCATGGTACAAATACAGTAAACAACGCACTTCCAGCCGAGCAGCGATGCTGTTTGAGCTGGAGAGGCCGTTCCCAGCTGAGCGTGCTGACTGAGGGTTTCGGGCCATAGTTCTGACAGCAACAGACCTGGGGAGAAGAGAACACGGCAGAGATGTGCATTTTAAGGAGGGTGTTGCACTATTTATTTGCGTATGAGCAGGAGAGTTAAGCCAGACTGTGACACTTTGATTATACTTCTGTCTGCTTTTTCTGTTGGTATGCAGCTTGCATAGAGTGGAAGTATATATATATATATATATATATATATATATATATATATATATATATATATATATATATATATATATATATATATAGATATATAGATATATATAGATATATATATATATATATATATATATATATATATATATATATATATATAGATCTTTTGTGCACCAATTAATGTTTATGTGTAATATAATGTGATCGTGCGTCATTAAAAACTGCACTCACTCTCCTCGGCTCTGTTTTAATGGGTTGCTGCAAAAGAAATGAATCGATTCCGTGGTTCATGCCACAGGGATGCATTCGTTAAGCACCAAGGGCTACCGTAGCATTACATGTTTTTCTGTTCCTGTGTGTTTTTGTGCGATGAGAGAGAGAGAGAGAGAGAGAGAGAGAGAGAGAGCAGAAGCAGAGACAGGGAGAATTTGAAAAGTGTCATGATTTGGGTTTTGTCTTGGTTCAGGTTATCCCTTTTATTTAAGTTTCTGCTTTTGGGTTCTTTCTTGTTTTGGCTTTGTTTTAGACGTGTTGTTCTGTTTAGATTAACTGTTGTTTACCTGTCACTTTATCAGCTCGGTTTGTTCTCCCCTCAGCAATCAGTCAGCTCCCTTGCCCGGATTAGTTCCACCTGCTCACTTGTAATTAGTCTTCACTCCTGTTCACCTGCTCACTCCCCTATATAGTCCTGCCACAAACTCCTGCAATCTGCCAGATCAATTCAAACCACATGGTGAGTCTTATCCAGCGTTTTATTTCTGATAGCCCTGTTGATACCGACCCGATTGCCTTTTTGACTCTGAGCCAGCCTGACCCCGAAACCTGATTTTCTTGCCCTGAATGATCGCTTACCTGTTTTTCTGACCTGGACCGGCCTTGGGATATTGTAAGTTTTTGCCTTAGCCTTGTCTGTACTTCTGCCTTTTTGGATTGCCATTTTGTGTACCGGATTTTGGACTGCCTTTTTGACCATTGAGCCTTGCCTGTCCCTGATCATTAATAAATCCTGTTCTTTTGCTTAAAAACCTCTCTTGTCTGGCTGAATACTGGGTCCTCTGTCTCTGATTCCTGACAGATTGATCTGGCCCAAAAACCGGACCCATCGCCAGATAAGTCTGGGGTATTTTCTTTTTTTTCCCTGTTTTTTCTTTTTTCTTAACATGAACCCGCCGCCGGTCTGTACCTCACTCTCCGGCAGAGCCATGTTGCAAGGAGGCTCACTGGAAGGTTCTAGACTGGCGTTCTGTCCCCCTGGTGTTGGTCCCAGACGCTATCGCAGCAGCAGCAGCAGCAGTCTGGATTACTCACCCAGAAACTCCAATCATGGGTTTTTTCCTGACCCAAGATTGTTTGTAGATGTTGAGGCTGATATTATTGCTGATCTCCGGCCTGATCTTTTTCTCAACCCAGACCAGTTTCCGGTTTACATGGAGGAGGCGTGGCCGCCAGCACATATTCACGGGGAGTCATCTCCACAGGCAGAGGCTGGTCTGCTGCGCTCCCGTTCAGGTCAGCCCCGTAAACACCACCGTAGAGCTGCTAAACAGAGCTTAGTCTCTTTAGCTAGTCAGTCTGACAGTTTTACTCAGCCTCCATCGGCTCCTGAATCCATTATGGAGGGTCCGTCTCCATCCAAGACCCGAGAGGGGGCGTTGGATGGCCTTCCGGCGAAGACTCAGGAGGGTCCGTCGCCGATCTGTGACGCTTATGTTCGGGCTCTGGAAAATTAAATAAGGACTTTTGCCCCCATTATTAAGAACCTCAGGGAGGTCCTTGCAACCCGTCCCTCACCGACTCTGGAGAGAGAGTTAAGGGAGGTAGAGGGGCATTATAGATCGGCCCTACGGTTCTTGTGCAGCCGACCCACATCTGTCCCCGGGGGTCCGACCGACGCCTCGGCTCCTGCCTCTGTCCTGGAGGACCCGTCCTCAGCCTCAGTTCCAGTGCCGTCTCCCCGCAGCTTTAAAGCAGCACAGTCTCCGCAGCCGGCCCAAGACGCTGCAACCCAGGAGGGTCCGCAGCCGGCCCAAGACGCTGCAACCCAGGAGGGTCCGCAGCCGGCCCAAGACGCTGCAACCCAGGAGGGCCCGCAGCCGGCCCGAGACGCTTGGACCCAGGAGGGCCCGCAGCCGGCCCGCGACGTGGGAACCCAGGAGGGTCCGCCGCCAGTCTGCGACGTGGGAACCCAGGAGGGTCTGCCGCCAGTCTGCGACGTGGGAACCCAGGAGGGTCTACCACTGGTCCACGAGGAGGGGGTTCAGACGAGCCCTCTGCCAGGCCGCAACTCTGGGGCTCATCGGGACACTGGGCGTCGTGGCCCCCGTCCAGACGACAAGCGTCGTCGTGGCCCCCGTCCAGACGACAAGCGTCGTCGTGGCCCCCGTCCAGACGACAAGCATCGGGTTTCTCGGCGAGAAGACAAGCTCCCAGAGCCCCATGGAGACTTGGAGATCCCTGGGCCTCTTCTAAAGCTCTTGCCCCCGCACCTTCGGCTAGACAGCCATTTTTCCAAGTGGCTGAACAGACTATCTTTGTCGGAGGTGTTGGAGGGGCTCCTGCTGAGGTTCCTGATTTCTAAGAGTCTGCCTAAACCTGAAGCTGAAGCCTGTAGCCAGGCCCCGTCTGATCCTGAAGCCTGTAGCCAGGCCCCGTCTGATCCTGAAGCCTGTAGCCAGGCCCCGTCTGATCCTGTAGCCTGTAGCCAGGCCCCGTCTGATCCTGAAGCCTGTAGCCAGGCCCCGTCTGATCCTGAAGCCTGTAGCCAGGCCCCGTCTGATCCTGAAGCCTGTAGCCAGGCCCCGTCTGATCCTGAAGCCTGTAGCCAGGCCCCGTCTGATCCTGAAGCCTGTAGCCAGGCCCCGTCTGATCCTGAAGCCTGTAGCCAGGCCCCGTCTGATCCTGAAGCCTGTAGCCAGGCCCCGTCTGATCCTGTAGCCTGTAGCCAGGCCCCGTCTGATCCTGTAGCCTGTAGCCAGGCCCCGTCTGATCCTGAAGCCTGTAGCCAGGCCCCGTCTGAACCTGTAGCCTGTAGCCAGGCGCCTCCTGAACCTGTAGCCTGTAGCCAGGCGCCTCCTGAACCTGTAGCCTGTAGCCAGGCGCCTCCTGAACCTGTAGCCTGTAGCCAGGCGCCTCCTGAACCTGTAGCCTGTAGCCAGGCGCCTCCTGAACCTGAAGCCCGTAGCGAGGCGCCTCTTCTAGCCTTTAGTCCGGCACCAGGTTCTGCTCTTTCTCTCTCCAGGCGTCGGTTCCTGAAGGTCCTGTTCCGCCGCCGGCCTCCGAGGTTGCTGGTCCGCCGCCGGCCTCCGAGGTTGCTGGTCCGCCGCCGGCCTCCGAGGTTGCTGCTCCATCGCCGGCCTCCGAGAGACCTGCTTCGCCACCGGCCGCCGGACATCTTTGTCAACCGGGGCCGTCCTTCAAGACACGCCGAGGCCGTCCTTCGGGACGTCCGCCGGAGAACCTGACACGCCGAGGCCGTCCTTCGGGACGTCCGCCGGAGAACCTGACACGCCGAGGCCGTCCTTCGGGACGTCCGCCGGAGAACCTGACACGCCGAGGCCGTCCTTCGGGACGTCCGCCGGAGAACCTGACACGCCGAGGCCGTCCTTCGGGACGTCCGCCGGAGAACCTGACACGCCGAGGCCGTCCTCCTGGACGCCCGCCTGAGAACCTGACACGCCGAGGCCGTCCTTCGGGACGTCCGCCGGAGAACCTGACACGCCGAGGCCGTCCTTCGGGACGTCCGCCGGAGAACCTGACTCGCCGAGGCCGTCCTCCTGGACGCCCACCTGAGAACTTAACTCGTCGTGGGTTGTTTAGTTTGTATTTGGACATTTGTTTTACTCTAGCCCTCCGTCCTGTACCACCCTCCACCCACCCGGTCTAGTCTGTTTTTGTTTATTATTTGTCTTGTTTAAAGGACGTCTGGTATCCGTCCTTGAGGGAGGGGCTCTGTCATGATTTGGGTTTTGTCTTGGTTCAGGTTATCCCTTTTATTTAAGTTTCTGCTTTTGGGTTCTTTCTTGTTTTGGCTTTGTTTTAGACGTGTTGTTCTGTTTAGATTAACTGTTGTTTACCTGTCACTTTATCAGCTCGGTTTGTTCTCCCCTCAGCAATCAGTCAGCTCCCTTGCCCGGATTAGTTCCACCTGCTCACTTGTAATTAGTCTTCACTCCTGTTCACCTGCTCACTCCCCTATATAGTCCTGCCACAAACTCCTGCAATCTGCCAGATCAATTCAAACCACATGGTGAGTCTTATCCAGCGTTTTATTTCTGATAGCCCTGTTGATACCGACCCGATTGCCTTTTTGACTCTGAGCCAGCCTGACCCCGAAACCTGATTTTCTTGCCCTGAATGATCGCTTACCTGTTTTTCTGACCTGGACCGGCCTTGGGATATTGTAAGTTTTTGCCTTAGCCTTGTCTGTACTTCTGCCTTTTTGGATTGCCATTTTGTGTACCGGATTTTGGACTGCCTTTTTGACCATTGAGCCTTGCCTGTCCCTGATCATTAATAAATCCTGTTCTTTTGCTTAAAAACCTCTCTTGTCTGGCTGAATACTGGGTCCTCTGTCTCTGATTCCTGACAAAAAGGGAAAAAAGGAAAAAAAAAAAAAGGCAGAGTGAGTGAGACTTTTCAAAAAAGGGAGAGTTTAGTTTCTCCCCCGCTCTTTAGAGTTTCCCTGGTGAGTTTGCTGGCAGCTTGTTTGCTGGCGGAGGAGCAGGAGGAGCAGCAGCCGTCGGAGGTAGAGAGAGATTGCGATAAGCCCCTTCAGAGGCAGACAATAGACGGTATAATGCTGTTGGAATTAATGACTGGCATCCCATCGTTTCTCATCTGATTAAGACCTAGTGACAATCTTGGAGCTACAGTCTCTGGTTGTCACCAGCTATGACTAATGAACTGTGATATCCTGCTTCTCCTTCGCTCTCCTTCTCCGTGTCTCGCTCTCTTCACTTCACGCTCTATCGATTATTGAAATACTCTCCGATCCCTCCCATTCTTAACACAACCCCGCCAGCCCTCCCTCTCTCCCTCGCCTCCTTTCATTTGCCCGTCCGCCCGTGCTCCCTCTCCTCCCCGTGCTGTCCTTTATCTTGTACCATTCATTTGGCTAATTTGATATTTGGAGTTGATAGAGCTCCGAATGGATGTTTTCACACACATTTGTCTCCATCTCCCGTTCTCTCATATTTTTTTCTTTTTTCTTCACCTCTCTTTCCCCCTCTCCTCTCTCTTTCTTCTTGCTTCCTCCTCTTTTTCAGAGGAGCGATAATGAAATCAGGCTCCAGCCCTTCATCTGTATTAGCAGCATTTGCAGGGTCTAAGAGAGACTAACAGCCTGCTAATTCTCTGCCTCTGATTCGTTAAACTGACAGGCATTTGCATAATTTAGTCGACCGCCTCCCTCCTCCTCCTCCTCCTCCTCCTCCTCCTCCTCAAAGGTTGCCGGCAGACGCTTCTGACATTGAACGGAATCGAAAGTTATCAACATAATGGCTTGTTTGATGAGATTGAGTATTTGTTTAGAGGTGAAGATGAGCGCCGCGGAAACATGCCGCCAAAGTGTTATCGATTTCAAAGAACATTGGTTGATCCTTTGCAAGGAAATGTTTCTTTTTTTTCCCTCCTCCTTCTTCTTCTTCTTCTTCTTCTTCTTTTGTGACAAGTTAACCAAATTCTATTCGGTTTCTCCATCGCTCCTATTTGGCTCACCTTCAAGGCATACAGTATTCACACGAGCACGCTATTCCCCCAAAAGTGTGCTGCCGTTTGAGGCAGAAGGCTTTTTCATTTTTTTTTTTGTTTCCCTGTGTGATGCTGACAGATATGAGCAGTGGCACCTCTTTTTACCATTTTCTTTTCAGCTACAGTGTCTCAGGGCTTTACAGCACTTGCAGTGAATAACACACACACACACACACACACACACACACACACAGTCACATGCACCAGGCACATGAGTCTGCAAAACGAACTGACGGGCGCACACGGCGAAAGAGCCCTGCTCTCGCGCGTCTGGCGCAGCCTGCGTGCAGGTGTGCCATTAACCTTGCAGGCTGACGGCGTCTTCGAGGTGTCTCCATTATGTGACATGATTAGCTTTAAACGACGGCGTCGGTTTTGGAGAGCCCGCATAAACACCGACACCGAGATCCACAGCCCCTTGCTGTCAGGGAGGCACCCACAGTGGTAGTCATGCTTTTCACCACAGATAAGTGACTGTGTGGAGGATTGAGAAGTTATGCGAGATCCCCGCCCCAGATTCCCCCCCACCCCCCCTCCACCCGCCTCCAGGCGTTAATAAAGAGTTGCAGGACCAGGTGTCCTCTGCGAGAAAGAGACACCGAGCGAACCTTGTAGAAGAGAAAGAAGAGGAGGAGGAGGAGGAGTGCGAGGAAGGGGGTCGATATCGCGGTTTGGCATTTTAGCTGGCCTCCTTTTCTCAATGGCGCTTTGGTCTCACTGGGATTATCTGGCTGGCGTGCAGCGTTATGGTCGGTAAACTGCATTGCACCCAAGGGGGGGAAAGCCACACTGAGAGGGGCCAGAGGCTTTAGAGGTGGAAGTGACAGATAAAAAAAAATGAAAAAAAAAAAATAGGCGGGATGTGTTTTGAAAATGCCAGGCAGAATGCAGCCTCTATCAAACAGAATAGACCTGGGGATCTCATGAAGCTGCAGCCCAATGGCTCCTATAGCTCCACACTCAAAGCCATCCAGTGGAAACTGAACTGCCATTTCAGCACTTTGCTATCTCAACGTGTTTATTGGCATTTTATGGTATGGATCAACACGTTGAAACCATGATTGTGGAATTACAACATATGTTGTTGTTGTTGGTTTTTTTTAAATCTTCAAACATAAACCTCTGGCCCATTCGTGTGTCGTGTGTTTAGCTCTGTTCGTCTTCTGATCTCTGCTGGAGAACCGTGTCCACGCACAGTGAGGATATAGTGTGTATATCCTGAGCAATGCGCAGAGTCTGTTATCCACCACCCACAGTGGTTGTATGTCGGCTGAAGTTTTTAGTTTTGTTATCTCAGAAGGCCCCTTCCTCTACAAGTCTCCCTTGTCTCCTACGTGGCTCCTGGAAAACTGCATACAGGAGTTCTCATGGCGTTCTTCCCGAGATAGCTTTCTTGTCGGCTCTCTTAAACGTTACACATGTTTATTGCACAGCCATTAGTAGTCTTGTGTGCTTCAGGTGATGCATTGAACAGAGATCAGCAAACCGTTTAATAACCTATCCCTGCTTTAGACTTTACATGTCCTTCTGATGTACTCCTTGGTCTTCATGTCGCAGTTTGATCAGCAAAAAGTCTGATTGGGATTAAACTGCACACTGGTGGGCCATTAGGTAGTTGGTTGTACTAGAATGTATTCCAAGGTATCGGAGTCAGTGGGGCTACATACCAAACCCGCACTCATTGCATTTTTAATTTAAAAAATGTTTGAAAAGTTTACTTTTTCTTCCCATTTTCCGCTTCTTTGTGTTTGTGCATCACAAAAAATAACTATGACACCTTTGTTTGTGATTGCAAGATGGCCGAATGTGCAAAAGTTATAGACCCCGTATGTTTGCTACATCTTTAAAGGACGTTAACTGAGGAAAAGATGCAGAGACATTCTCAAAATGTTCTCACATTTTAAATACAGAATTACCAGCAGCTTTTTACAGGGCAGGGGAAAACAATACCTTCAAAAAAACTCGCCTTTAGTTCTTCAGGAGTCTTTTGCCGTATCCTGATGAAAAATGGTCACGCACATGTAAAAAAGATAAACTGAACTCCCTCTAGAGAACAGTTTTAGGGTTTTTTTGTTTTAGTAACGTCTCGGCCAACCCCGCTTTTACAACACCTGTAAATTATTACTCCGCTCCGAATCTCTGCTTCCTAAACTTTTCCCCCCCTTCTCCATCTCATCCCTCTTTGTTGCCTTTACCGTTTACGTTCATGTCTTCCACACGAATCAAATATCCGTCTGCTGGCAGCCGTAGCAGTGAGCTCTTTCAGCGTGCAGCGGCAGGTGCAGTGGGTCAGCGGGTGTATCTCTGGTGCATTAATATCATTCTCCATGCTGCTGCTGTCGCCGCTCTGGTCACAGTCCATCTTTAGTGTATGAATGCCTCGTAGTGCCCGCTGTACGGTGTATTTTTTCCGTGCCTATTCTGTACACAAACACACTCCGTCCCCTTTTATTTAAGCCTCATCTGCTTTCCTACAGCTCCGAGGTGCTCGGGACTGACCCTCACCGTATATCAAATTCTTCATTTCACAGCTTATTTTTTATTTTTTTATGTGTATGCTTTTTTTTTTTTCACCGACTCTGCTGAGCGTGGAGAATCGCATCCGCATATGTTCTCCTCCCTGGGTGTGCGTTTCTCGCTGATTCTGGCTCTCCGCGTTCAGCGCCGTCGTCACCTGAGGTCAAAAAAGGCCAACGGGAACCGTTCCCCAGTCGGCGCCGCACGTGTTCCGCCGGCATCGATCCCCACCGTTCCACGGGAAAAGTGCAGTTATTACCGTTTTGGAAGCTCGGCTTGTTTCATTCATGAGCACGTGCCCAATGGAGATGTCTGTTGCCTTCGGTGCGAATGCCTAGTGCGAGAACCAGTGGGAGAATGCTATGCAGGGATTCACAGCTTTTTCCCCCTTCTGGTTTAAGCCCATTTCTTTATAAAGAGACCCAGGGGTGTTGTTTATTACACTTTTGAGTGCGTCACAGCTTATATTTAGCCACGAGGAATCAAAAAGTCTGATTTAAACAGTTAATTACTTGCATGGAAAATGGGACGCCAGTTCACAAAGGGAGGCCCTGATGGATGTCTGTGGCTATCCCTTTGATGCCAGTCATAGGAAGCGCCGCCTCTAAGAACAGCTAGCCTGGCAGTGTGTCGTGGGTTTGTCACAGGCTGAAACCAAACACAGATCATTAGGCCCACATGTCATTAGGGTTTTTTTTTTTTTAGTGTGAAATTTCAGCAATATCAAAATGGCTTTTAAAGAGAGAAGCAGATTGAAGCGGCGCAAAACAAGCTCACACGCATCAGTTGTAATGGGCGGCTCTTTACGGTCAGCTAATTAAGATTAAATTGATTGTTCCGGTTCTAGCGGAGTCTTCTGCCGCATTTAGTTTGGCCCGTCGCTGCGGTTGTCAGGGGAGCGCCGAGAATGTGCTCGCGAAGAGATGAGAGCTGCTTTGCTCCGTGTCTCAAGTGGGGACAACTCGTCACAAATGCAGTCGCATAAACGTCCAAGTTCTGTGCTTTTTTTCCAGCAAACAAATACTCCTCAGGCAAATGTCCTCTCAAACCTGACCAGTCTGTGTGCCAGGTTTTATTTTGTTTTAGGCTGCAGGAAAGTCGCATCAAACACTGTGAAATGAGACCCGAAGGCAAAGAAAATACGCGAGCAGTTACAGTCAGAGGCGTAAAATCCAGTGCCCATAACAACCCCCTAAACTCTTAATAGTAAATGAATTGTACTGATATGGCTGTACAGTAAAATAGTGGCATATAAAGCAGTGTCTGTGTTTATGACTGTCGACATGTTGAGCAAATTGCTCAAAACAGCTACAACCTACAGATACAGTCAGTATCTGTAGGTTGTACTAATAATGGTCAGTAACATTCTGTCGTGGAGCTGTGTCAGAGCTGCAGAGCTCGTTCAGTGACAGGCTGCTGCACCCTGGATGCTCAAAGCGCTTCCACAGGTCTTTCATCCCGGCTCCTGCCAGACTTTATAATCTCTGCTGCTTGAAACGGACTCAATAAGTGTTTACAAACAGTTCCCTGGGTTATGGATCCGATCATCTGATCTCAGATACTGATTTGCACATGTTTTAGATTCTCTGAGGTGTCTGCTTGTACAGTCATGCATATTGTACAGTTTTCTCACATCGTTCTATAAATTAGCTGCTCTTTCCTCTGTTTAACTCAAATATAAAATTTTTATCTGAACATGCCGTATAATCAATTAATAACAACAATGATAACATATTAATAATATTAATAATATTGTTCCCCTTTCTAATAGGTTTATTCTCTTTTGCTTTCCAAATGTACTTTAAATTAGCTCTATTTATTCATATAACTTAATCTATTGTGTAATAAATCTGGTGTGCTCTGTTTACGTGTTTTTGCCACTGTCACACCAGGATTTCCCCATTGCGGGACAATACAGGTCTTTCTATTCTAATATCTGGAAACGTCATTGTTTTTTATAACTTTTGAGACTACTTTTTGTTGTAGAGAAATTTTGATCTGCACTTTTTTAAAACACTGTTTGGTTTAATTGATGGTGGTGGGCATTGTTGTAATGCACATCTTTCAAATTCCCACCACAGGAATTAGGTTGAGGTCTGGACTTGGACTGGATCATTGAGAGATACCTGCGTTGTAGTTCCCACAATCTTTGTTGTAGATTTGTGTGTAGCGTCATTGGTTTAAAACTCATTGGAGTTTACTATTTAACGTCTCCTTATCATCTTAAATAAGCAATTTGCGCAGCGTTAGCATTGCTAACACTATGTCACTCCCAAAGTGGACTCCCCTAGAGCGGTGGTTTTCGATTCCGGTCTTCAGAACACATTGTCGTGCATATTTTAGATGCGTCTCTGCTCAAGCTAAAATCAAATGATTGCAGGACCTCCTCAGCAGCCATCAAGAGCTGCAGAGGCCTCTTCACCACCGACTGATTTAAGTCAGGTGTGTGAAGGCAGGGAAAGACCTAAAACATGCAGGAGAGTGGTTCCCGAGGACCAGGATTGAAAACCACTGCCCTAGTAGGTTCTAACCTTAACTGTGAGATTCCCAAAATTATCCTGTGGCAGAGGTTTCCCTCTCGTACCTGGTGGAAAAAAGTCAACGACCAAAACTGCTAAAACACGAAATGGTGAAGGTGTGAAACCAGCGACACCCGCAAAGTCCCGCTCTCAGCCAACATGTCTTTAGAAAATAGTCTCCTTTCTAATGGCTTACAGCCGTTGTCTCATCCTTCAGTCCTTGAGGGCCGGTGTCCTGCCATTTTTAGTCGCAGCTCTGCTTTAGCACAACTGACTCAGATATTAGCTCATTAGCAGAGCTCTGCAGAGCTTGACGGCATGCTAGTGGGGCAGTTTAGCCGTGTGATTCACTCGTTTAGAGCAAGGCACACATCTAGAAGTTGCAGAACACTGGCCGTCAAGATAATCCATCTTTTCTGAGACGGGAGGTGCCTTTTCTGCTTTCTGTCAGATGTACCCACTACTGTGGTTTAGATTTTGTCTTGTATTAAAAAAAAATCTTCTGTACTGCGATCGCAAAGATAGCCCCCCAAAAAAGACAACATTTACAGAGCCAAAGCTACTGAAATAGTATCCTTCAGACCTTTATCAGACAAGCAAATGTAAAGGTCAGTTCTTTAAATACCTGGAAGATTGATTCTGGCGAAACAAGAATCGAGGTGATGATCTCAAATTCTTCATGAGCAGCTACTGAAAAGAAGTAAAGAACCTAAAAGGAATGGTGCTTTTCACTCGTGAGGGAGTTTATGTGATGACAGCATTCAGAAATGCATTCAGAGAACCCATCGCTTCTGTGTGCTTAACTTCTTATTGTATCAAGTGGATTTTTTTTTATCTGTTAATCCTTAAAATCTTAACTGAATGGCAATATTAATTGGTTGTTTTAGAATAAGCTTGGAAACGTACTAAACTAACTTTTGCATACATTCATTTCTGTGGATTATTTAGATGTCTTTTAGATGAACTTTCAACCAAAATGTGCCGAGTGGATTACTGTAACCCATCCTGCTACGAGCCAGTCGAACGAGATAAGATGTCCTATTACTTATTTAGCAGCACTTTAAAGGGTACGCAAGTCAATTGAGAAGCCACTCTCCTTTTATGATAACATTTACCAAGCAGCCTTTAACACGGTGGGCAAGGATGCAATTGAATGAGATGGGCTCAAGAGAAGGGATAAAAAAAAATAAAAAATAAAACATGGTTGGTAATGTGCCCTGCGGCCATATAGTAAAGTGAAGGTCAACCTGTTGGGGGCATTGTATATTTTGGTGGCTGTCTGGACAGTGACAGGCAGACAGATTTGTGAGGCCAAGATGAAAAAAGTTGCTTGCCTTCAAATTGATGTGACCATAAGAGGGGAAGTCATAGTTTTTTTTTTTTTTTTTTTTTTTTTTTCGCCTCCTGTAATGAAATTTTTTGGGGGGACCTTTTCATATTATAGCCAAGCCTTGCTTTCGGAATGGCAAGTTTTGATGCATTGAGAGCTCATGTGAAGGGACACATGATAAGAGGGGTTAAAGGAGAGAGGGCGGACTTTTCAAGCCAGCGCCGGTCGTTCCTTTTTGTGAGAGTGTGTGTAGAGAGTTCAGCAAGGACACTTTTCCCCCAATCTAATCATGAGCCCCCTCTTTTATCTGAGTGCTTACCAACTGCCCAGGCCTATACATCACAGTAACGCAATGCACACACACACACCCACACAAACGCACGCACACATCCGTGCAGCCGCTGTCTGTCTTGTCTTTCTCTTCTTCCAAGCCATATATTACCGTGTATCACCCACTGACACTCTGGCAACATATTAAAAAGAGGGATAGCGGCTGCTCTGTTATTGCCAGGAAAGTGATTTACCATGGGGGCCGCATTCCCACCATATTGATTAAAGAATGTGTGTGTTTGTTTCACCTTTTCTCCCGTCTCACTGAGCTTTCTCATTTTCCCCCTCTGCCGTAGCCCACTTCTCCTCCTCTGCCGCTCCTTTCACCCTTCCTCTCCTCCTTTTATCTCTCACTTCACTTCCCCTATCTCTGATCTTGCCTAAAAACCTCCACCGCTCCCATGAGTGTGCGCGAGTCTCCCTCTCTCATCTGTGTCAGGCCCGGACTCATGTGGCTGATTGTGTTTGAGAGCGCAGCCGAGGCGGCATGGGCTGAGGGGGAAGCGAGGGAGGAAATGGGAAAGTGAAAATAAGAGGAAGACAAAGAGAGAAGTTTGGTGGGGCGGAGGGGGAGTTCTTGTTTCCAGCGTGGTTCTGTCGATTGTCATGGGGAGATATATTTCGTTCGTTTAAACAGTTTCGCACGAGAAGGAGAACGCCACGTGTTTGTTCCAAATTTGAAATTATCTAGACGTGTCATCCGAAGGCGCTCCATCTGAATTTAGCGGCAGTCTGTTTAAACTGAAGCCGCATGCTTTTCTCATGCACACAGCCACCGAGGACGATTTAAAAGAAGTGAAATGTTCTTGAAGACATTACATAGCTTTTTAAATTAAAGGTAGAGTGGGCAGTTTTCATTAGAAATGATCAAGTCCCTTTCTGAATAACTACGCACATGCGTAAGGCCGTCTTGCCTGTTCTTCCGCTCTGGTCTTATTTCTTTCTTCTGAGGCTTTCCTCTTGTTCTCATAAACTTGTAAGGCAGTTTGCTTCTTTCCACTCTGTCATTTGCTGAAGCTAACCAAAGCTATCCGGATACATAAACACTAGAAGTGCGCGTGTCCAATAAGCAAGAGGAAATGGACGCACATTGGCGTTGGGTCACAATCAACATTGGCATTTGGTACAACCAATCAATTAGGTGATCCCTCCCGGAATTCAAAGCTCAAAAAGATCGTCCACTATACCTTTAGTACCTTATTACTTTAACGCAGTGAAGCGCTGATGCGAATACTGTAGTCAATTTCCGATCTCTAGGTACATGGCTTGTGCTTGTATAGTGCTTTATCAAGTCTGACGACGCCAAAGCACTTTACACTACATTCACTTTCAGAACTGAAGCCTACAACCATAAAAGCATAGCTGTATTCTTGGTCAGCTGGTGTTGGCGGCTGCATGATTGTGCAGTTGTTACCACCGTTTTTTTGTTGTTCCTGCAGCGCTTCCTTTTAGCAGGTTGGTATAATGAAAACACATTCCTGTCTCTGATTATTTCTTTTAGGCATTATTATTTTACTTACTTTCCAGTGAAAACTACATTCTTACTTGTCAGGGCTAAATTGAGATATCCAAAGAATGTTTTCTACTTCTGATTGTATTTGGGAAATTTAGGATGTCTAAAATCATTTTAGAACAACGGCAGTTATAGTTAAAAGCCTCCTGTTTTAAAAAAGAGCGTTTGAAGTATCCAGAAGATCACTCTTCAACGGCACTTGGCATTAATTTTAGCTTGAGAAATGCACATTTTTCCAACTGTAACCAAGTATTAACCAGGAGAGCCTCATCTTTGTGGCAGTTTGAAATCAAAATCATTGGCAGTCATTTTTCTTGTTCTTGTTGTGTGAAATTGCTTTTTAAGATGTCATAATATGGATGCTAAATACCCCTGATGTCATGTTAACTATTGTTTAAACATAGTTTTTGAGGATGTTTTAAAACTATTTTAAAAAGTTCAAATCTATACTTTGACATTTTTTTGGCATTCTTTTGGGCCTCTGATATTTGGAAGTCAATGGCCTGCTTTAGTTTGATTGTTACATCTGCCTGTGGTTGCAACCATTGGCTGGCACGTGAATCCTTTCGTGCAGGACTCTGCTGGGAATGTGTCATCTTTCTGGGATTACAGTACAATCTCTTGCTAACGTTGGCATTAAGGTCAAAGCACTGCTCTGCCTAAACTTCCCCTCACTGACTTGCTCAGATAATTGCAGATTATTATGTGACACAACGTTGGATAAGACCGGCTACCGCATGTGACCTACAGATTTATTCAGTAACGCCAGATTCATGATTTTCAGTTTCATTTGTCACAGATGATTCGCTGACATTTACAAATTGTGTTTTAAATTTCTATAAAGAAGTTCTTTTTTAATTCGTTTTTTGTCCTTTTTGGGTGAGTTGAGTAAATACAATGTTCATTCAGGCCATTTAATCCCTTAAACAATTACTTTTTATTGCCCATAGAGTGTTGCAAAACGTTAGCGTGAGAGCATATTGCCAAAGTTCATGCCCTTCCTACAGTATAGTTTACACATGATTCCCTTTATTCCCCCCCCCATCTTTCTCTTTTTTTTAAGGTCATTTTAGCAGTCTCTCTATTTGTTCATTCCACCTGCCCTAGGCTGTCTCCCAGGCCATTAATCTGTCCTGCTCCAACCGTTCCTCTGGGCTAGGCCACGCTGTGGCGCCACTCTGAAAGGCCACTGTGCTCATACAGATATGAAACCATGGACAGTGACAGAGAATGGCTTTTAGGGGAAGCACCAAGAGACGTGAATTAAGGGGGGGGACACAGAGAACCTTCCTGAGAAAAATGAAAGTACTGTCGCTTTTCGCGTCACCTGAAACAAAACGTGAGGAAATCATGAATGTGAGATCATGGCATCCCGAACAACTGCAGCAAGGACACTGTGGTGTCTGCCCTTTTGAAAAGGTTGAGATTTGAGGAGATTAATATGCTGTTGGATCACACAGGGGGATTTCAGGCTCGCCTGCATCCTGCCTGGACAGACGGCAGCCGGCCGTGACATAGGGAGGAATCAACCGTGTTGTGTGGATTAGAAACCTCTGTCTGGGTGCACACATTTATTAATGCGCAGACGTTTTGACTTGTAGCAGCTCTCAAACGTGGATGCACTCCTTTAGAGATTAATCAAATAGACAAATGTGTCATTATAGATTAAACTTCATCTACTTTTATGTTAACTATATAACATCATCCACAATCTTCTAAATGAACTTTCAGCATAGTTTACAATACACTGGTCAGGGGACTGCCAAGAGGCTGACAGCACAGCTGAAGGTCCTGCTGAAGTTTCTGTTATTGACAACAATTTAAGGGTTAAGATTTCCATACAAAAGTATTTTTCTTACTATGAAAAAACCTCCAAACCTATCTGAAGGTCTTACAACCTAGTGGGATTAAAAAGCATTTTTCTTTTAAGGTACAAGTTCAAAAGGTATATTTGACGCGAAAACAAAGACGAGCACAACCCAAAGAAGACCATAGCCATAATAAAACATGTTGGTCCAGGAGAAACATACAACAAATTAATGGTTTTACCAGAAGTAAGTCAAGGTCTTCGACTCTCTGAGTCCAGAAGTAAATCTGACAGAAAATCTGTGGTGTCACATGGAGAGGGCTGGCTGTGGGCAAGAGATGAACTCTTAATGTGATTTGAAAAACATTTCCAAGATGGAGGGGGCAAATATCACCAGGTTAAGAAGATAACAAGCTAACAGAATTTTACCAATGAAGACTGAGGGATACAATTATTATAAACATTTACTTCTGCACAGTAGGATTTTAAGAGTTTGCACCTTTGAAACCATGTTATTACAAGTTCTGTATATCTGTTATTACAATTTTTTTTAATCTTGTTTTTATTCTTTCAGTAGAATATATATATTTATATTTATATTTATTATGAATCCCATAAATTAAAATCACAAAAAACTGGCATTTTAGCAGTGCTGTGTACATTTTTTTATCCCCCATAGCTGGAAAAAAACAACGGAGAGCCAGCAAACTTTGCTGCCTGGAATATTAACTGTCGATGAAAGTTTGAGAGCGCATGAGTAGAGAATTAGGTTTGCATAACATCAAGACCATGTTTTGCTTCAGCTTTAATTTAATTGACTGTCTAAGAAAAAAAAAGTTGACCTTTTGATTCATTAGTCATTGTTGTATTTTGGTGAAATCCGTGAAAGCTAATCAAGCTCTGTACACAAAACAATTCGCTCATCTGCATCCTTTGGCATCTCTTTTGATGATCTTCCACGGGAAAAATAAAGGAAGCTTATTATCTTCAGAAACTTTGAAGTAAAATTAATTGGTGTTTAATTGCATTCATGGTAAATAAGCGTTATGTACTTTGAATTGGCGTTTCAATTAAACTGCAGGGGTTGTTGTGGCTTGAGATTAAAGATTGTTGAAAAAGAAAAGTCTGAATCGAAGTTTATTATGTTCTTAGTGGCATAAAAACAGGCTGTATTAGCTGATTCTATGCAGACAGCTCACCTGGACTTTAATGCACTGTTGTCCCTACCACTGAACTTCGAAGGTCCAATTAGCCAATTTTTAGCCAGTAAGTTCACCGGTTCTCAAAAAAAAAATAGATATACCTTTAAAGAATGCTGTGAAAATATATTTTACCGCTAGTATCTATTTTATGCTGTTGTAGGAACCTGGAGCATCAGGAATCTGGCCATATACACAGATCCAAAATTCAATGTTTATTAACCTTAAGTGTAATGATCGAGAAAAGGTTCATTTAAATTCTGATACGTTTCAAAGCATGTCTTAAAGTGAAATAAATTCTCAACCTATATTGCTAGATGAGAACTGAGTGAACTTATGAGATGTTGCACAATTATTACAATTACGACTTTAAAAGGGGCTTCAGTATGTAAAACTCTAAGTGCAGACTATTCTATATTCTTGGAACAAATACTGGCAACCCTTGAATTAGAAAAAGCTACTGCTTCCAGATAGACAATTTATATTCACAGGGTTTTTGTTTTTTTTTTGTTACTGTACTAGTCTAATTAGGCTTTTAGTAGACAATATATAGCTGACAATGAAAGCTGCTGGTTGTAGTAAGGTTGTCAAAATACAGCACCAATTCCAATGAAATTGGGATGTTGTGTGAAAGGTAAATAAAAACGGAATACAATGATTTGCAAATCCTTTTCAACCCGTAATAAATTGACTACACTACAAAGATGTACATTTAATTTAAATATATTTAATGTTCAAATTTAGGACAGGGGCACCAAACGACTGGAAAAGTTGAGGAATGCTCAAATAACGTCTGTTTGGAAAACCCCACAGGTAAACAGGTTAATTGGAAACAGGTCAGTGTCATGATTGGGTATAAAAGGAACATCTCCAAAAACCGCAGTCATTCACAAGTAAGTACAGCGCAGGGTTTGCCTCTTTGTCAACAACCGCGTGAGCAAATAGTCCAACAGCTTGAGAACGTTTCTCAACGTACAATTACGAGTGCAAGTTAAAACTACCATTCAAAGTGAAAGCCATATATTAAAAACACCCAGAACCACCGCCTTTGGCTTCTTTGGGCCTGAGCTCACCTTAGATGTACGCAGAGTGGAAAAGTGTGCTGTGGTCTGATGAGGCCACATTAATTGTTTGTTTTTTTGGGGGAAATAATTGACATCGTGTCCTCAAGGCCACAGAGGAAAAGGACAATCTGGATTATCAGCATGAAGTTCAAAAGCCAGCATCTGTGATGGTATGGGGTTGCTGCAGACTCACAGACACTTAGCCCCTTCCTCTGGAGATGTTCACCTGAACAATCATGACTGAAATAAAAACCAATAGCTGCTGCTGGAAGTTTAAAACTACAGCAACATTTACTGAAGACGATCGGATGCAAAGTGAACCAATCAGGGCTGCTGCTGAAGACAGTTCAGATCTAAAATATTGTGTTAACCACATCCTTGTTCACACTGTAAAAATTAAACTTTATACGCACAAGATTCATAATGTGAATCTACATCAATGTTAACCATAAAAACATGTTTTCCAATTAAAAGTACGACTGAATCCCAGGTAAATACTTCTTGGTAACACTTCTATCTTAATATTGCAAATTTGTATTGGTGCTAGTATAGTGTTATTTGTATCATGACAGCTCTAGCAGGTTATGTTATGGTCTGGGATTGCTTTGCTGCTTCATGACCTTGATGACTTGCCGTAATCGATAGAAATATGAATTCTGCTTTATAGCTGAAAGTCCACAAGGAGTATGTTGAGCCATCGTTTTATAACCTTAACCTCAAGCGTACTTGACTTGTGGAGGAGAGAAAAATCCAAAGCACACCAGCAAGCCCACCTCTGAATGACTTAAAAACTAGGTTTTAGAGTGGCCTAGTCAAAGTCCAGACTTGTATCCCATGCTGTGGCATGATTTTAAAAAGGTTTTTGATGCTTAAAATCTCTCCATCATGGATTAATTAAAGTAAACCTGCAAGGAAGAGTTACGGCAAAAGCTTGATAGCGGCTTTGTCCACCGAGGATGGCATTAAGGTTAGAGGGCAGTTTTGGTTCCAAAGACTGTCAGATTAGTTTAAATAGCTTTTTTCCCCTATAATAAATAAAACATTTTACAGGTTTGGTAAGTTTAGCCTCTTGGAATCAGGCCACTAACGCATTTAAAGCACGGGTCACTAACATGGTGCCCTGCACCCACGAGCCAGTTCTAAAAACAGCACAACCCGCCAGTGAGCTGCACCTATAACTTAATTTTATTCCGTTACTCTTCGTGTTTATTCACACCTGCGTTTATATAGATTTAAAAATGACAATATCTATAACAAAGCATGAAAAATATGTTTATTTTACATAAAGTCAAGGTGAATTCTGACTTTTCTAGTTCAGAGGGTCAGTACGGGTTGGTGACCCCTGATGTAGAGGTTTATGGCTTTGTATAGGAGGGCTCTGTAAACACAATGGTGGCTCAAACTTGGGAATTCTGGGGTCGACCCTTGTCACCACTTGGGAGTGTGGAAGTCTATTTTCCACACTTGCATGAGCAAGAGAGCCCAGAACTTTAGCCCTGTAGCTGACCATAGCCAGTCAGCTGGTAAACCTTTTCCGTCACTGTCTCTGGAGCCACCCGTCTTCTTCTCCACCACCACATTGTCCCCTATCTCTCCTTTAATTCCCTTTGTCCCATTTATTTTCTTCCTCCTATCGCTCGTCTGTCGTTTTGATGTTTAGATCTCTTGATCTTTCCTCCTTAGCCGTGCACTCTAAGCTGGTGGCGTTGAAAGAGATGGATGCCCACTGGCCTCAGTAATCTCTGCAGCAGCCATTTAGATAATTAAGTCACTATTCTTTCACCAGTGTCGTGTTCTCCTCCCAAAGCTGAGCTACACACACGTCCAAGGCCTCGTGCATGTAGTGCCAGTTCATTACAGAAGTGCAATGCTTGGCCTGCATGTTTTTTTTTTTTCTCTTTAATCCCCTTGATATGTGCATATATAGTAATGCGTGGCATCAGCAGTGAGAGAGCTGTTTGTTTTGACGCTGTTGTTGGTTTTTGTTAAGAGAACAGAGAATTTAGCGAAAGGATGCAGCGGGAAGGGGGGAAGACGACAGCTGACACGGGCCACAGAGAATACGCAACAAACACGCGAATGTGCGCAGAAACACCGGCACACAAGAAAACAGTGCATGATTGGCGTCTGGAAATTTGCTCCTGCGCACGCTAAAGAAACTTGCAGAGAAGCTGGATGGGAAAGTGCTCTCTCTCTCTCGCCTCAGGGTTTTTCTCTAGTTTTTTTTTTTTTTTTTTTGTCTTGCCATGGTGGTAATGTAGCTTTTTGTTGAAAGGCTGTGTTTTAATTAACTGAGCAGCAGCATTCACAGGCGGAGCATGCAGTGCCCCTTTGTTCCTCCGGCTAATGGCATGCCTTAGACACTGACAGGCAAACACTTGCAGGGTATTACTAACTCTGTTACTGCAACATTTCATAGCGTGATGGTCATTCCCATCTGCATGAGAAGAAAGATGATGGAAAACAGAAAACCTTGGTGTTATTTCTGACCAGGACATGTCATTTAAATTCTTTTTTGAAATGTCCTGTTCAGGAGTCGTACTAAAAACCCAACCATGCCTTTGTTACTTCAAGGCTGGGGTATTGTATTTCTTTACTATCAAAACCACATAATGCAGTTAAAAGACTTTAGCTGATGCAGAATGCTGCAGCAGGAGTTTTGATGAGAATTAAAAAGAGAGATCATATTTCTCCAATTTTAGCTTCCCTTCATTGGCTTCCTGTTAAATCCAGAATATAATTGAAAATTCTCCTTCTCATGTATAAAGCAATTAATAATCAAGCTCCATCATATATCAGAGCTCTGATTACCCCGTATGTTCCTAACAGAGCACTTTGCTCTCAGACTGCAGGTCTGCTGGTGGTTCCTAGAGTCTCTAAAAGTGGAATGGGAGGCAGATCCTTTAGTTATCAGGCTCCTCTCCTGTGGAACCAACTCCCAGTTTGGTCCGTCATGCAGACACCCTGTCTACTTTTAAGACTAAGCTTAAAACTTTCCTTTTTGATAAAGCTTACAGTTACAGTGGCTAAGGTTATCCTGGGCTATCTATGTAGTTATTCTGCTATAGGCTTAGGCTGCTGGAGAACGTTAAAACTACTTTTTTTCACTCTGCTGCATTTTCCTACTACTCTATTTTGTATTGCTTGCTGTTATTTCAGCTTTTAACTTGATATTCTCTGTTTTTTTTTTTCATAGTAGCTACATCTGGCCTGATGTTCTGTTTAGTTGTGACAACATCCTTGTGTGGGGTTGTCAACAGCTTCATATTATAGATGATACCGTTGGCCTCGTATTTTAGTGTTTGGTCCTGTTTCTGTTGTAGACATAGCTATTGGCTGAGCTTTTACTACAACTAACTGTATGTGCTCTCTTTCATTCTTGAGACTTAGGAACTGGTTCAGAGCATTTTTTCCTGTTAAAGGGATGTTTTCATCTACCCTATTCCTACATACATGCATGGTATGAGGCATTGTGGCAATAACCCCGGCTGTCCACTGTTGCTATATGCTGACCCAGGAAGAGTGAATGATGCAAGTCAATAGCTATATATAAGATATGTTTCCTAGATAGGAAACCTTTTAACCAATCTGTCTATATGATTTCATACAATTTAATTTGTAAAGTACCTTGATATAACATGTTGGGAAACATGTTGGGAATTGAATAAACTGAATTGAATTGTCAGTCTTCCTGTTTTTACTGTGAAAAAATAGCCCGGTGTGTTGAAACTTCATTAAACAAGTAGCTTGGAAACCCTTGCATCACTTTCTATTTTCTGTTTTTCTTTTCACGCACAGAAAACTGTCTTTTTCCCCCCCTTAAAGTTTCATCTATTAACACTCTATGGGAAGATTTGTGCTGATGCACGAGGATTAGTAAATTTCCTGTCAGTGGAGCAGGCATATGCAATATTTCTTGAGATGTAGAAAAATAAATAACCCTTGGCCTCGCTTACTTTTATTTCACTCCTTGCTGTCTGTGTAAAACAAGTGAACCTTTTTCATTTGCTTTGAAAGGTCTGACCTTTGCTTGCATGCTTTATGCAAGAGGAGATGATCAGGAAATGACTGTCTCTGGCAAAACGACGCATCACGTGCATGTAATCCGGGAGTGTTTGATCCATCAAATTGTCAGATTATTTTACAAAGTTTCTTTTCTCACTCTAATCTCAGAACCTGTGGGTAAAATATAACAAGCAGAAAAATAGGAAAAGCTGTGGTGGGTTCCTGTATTTGTCCTTGATGGTTACCCCATGGTTCAGTTTTATTTGTATATCAAGCACTTCCTAATTGTGCTGTAGCACTGGCTCCCATAGTAAAACCAACCCGCCTGCCTCTAATCTGCTAAAATGGATGCTATTTTTGGTTCCAGTGGCGCTTAAGCTGGTGAGATCCATTTAGAAAGGGCCTACATTTGTATGATTTGCAGCAAAGTCTGTGGTGTCTTCAGATTCCACTCAGGCCACTAATTAGGTGTGCAAATAGTAGCAAAGTACTAATTCCCCTCAAACCGCCTGGATTAATCCAACCTGCTAATGCAAAGCATCAATCCCAACAAAAGGCTTTTAAGTTTTTCTGCCAGCAGGTAGCTGCATCTAGCTGTACCTCCTCTGAAACTGAAGATGCCCCTTTCTCTCAAACACTGTTTGAGCTGCTGGGATAGATCCAACAATTCATTTTCTGCTCTATTGTTTCAGTTAACTGTAGTTCTAGCTTCTTCTGTATTGTTTTTTTTTTTTGTTTTGTTTTGTTTTATGTCTTGAGAGCTAAAGCTAAAAAATAACCGGGAGTTTCTGACACTTTATTTTGCTCTATCAGTGCTTCATTGCAACGTGCAAGAAAAATTCAACTGCAGCACAGAGCAATGGCCCAATGGGTATCTGTCATTTACCTGTGAAACACGTGGAACCTAGAGGCAGTATGGTAAGAAGGCAAGCCTGCAACTAAGCACACTTGTTTCGTTGATTCACTATTCATTGGTCTACTGGGCCAACAGCTGATTAGCATTTGGCTACATTAATTTGTACAACAGAACGTAGCAGAAGGGTATCTTGATAGGGAAGCTCACACCAACAGAACATCATCACTGGGCTGTTTTTGTCTGTGAAGATAATATTTAAACAGAGAGCATTATAATATATCGTTTGGGAGGTTTACTGCTACACTGGTGCGTATACACTGGACTTTACACTAAGCTGTTAAATAACTTTTATAGAGCTACAATGGAAAGCATTTTGTGACGGTGTGGTATAGGAGCTGCACGGTGTAGGAAGGAAAGATTTAGCACGGGTGGTGAGGGCCGCACAGGGAATTGTGGGATGCCGTCTACAGGACCTAGATGCGGTTAATGCTGCATGAGTCCAGAAAAGGGCCAGACATAATTGCCACAGATCCCACCCACCCGGGCAGTGCGTTGTTGTCCCACTAACATCAGGGAAACAATTTGAGAACATTAAATCAAAAACTAACAACTTCTTTCCCAAAGCTGTGATGGTTATCGCACCCTGCTGAAAACCAACAAACCATCAGCCCTGTTCATAACGTTTTCATGTTACAGAAACAGTACTAGTTACACAGGTTTCTGATCTGATCGAAATCACTTATGCTGTCTCTCGCTAGCAAATATGTATTCACACACTTCAGTCTCTCAGGGACTGTCTGTTTAGACATCCATGCAAATTGCACAATTCTGTAACTAAACTTACAGCACAGTATTGCAGTCTGATATCTGGCTTTTGACTCTAAAATGAGGCCATTATCTACTAAGACTATATGGTGTTAAGGACTATATGCACGCTTGAACCCCTCAGGGATTGTTGTTGGACAGTGCAGTCAACAGATTTTTTGTTTTGTTTTGAATGGAAAGTTTATGTCTTGTTGTGTCTGTGTGTTATGTGCATTCTGAGCCAGTGCATGGCTCACCAAAAATGTTATAACACATAATGACAATAAAGCTTCCTTAGTCTTGATACCGAAGCTTTACTGACTTCTTTTACATTGCTGTCAAACATTAGTGTTGCAGCATTAGCTTGTAGCATTGGTGTGTGGTATCGTTCAGCTTTTTTATTTATTGTCAATAAGACAGGACAAACAGAATAGGAGCTGCTGTGAGCGGGAGTGGCTAAGTGACTGTTATTACAGCGCTGCGATTGGAACAGGTGCAACAATTTGGGCAAATGTGAATGTCTACATTGATTTTAACGCAAAGTAGTATCTTGGATTTTTCTTTTTTTAGTATTGGATTATGTTAAGATATTGATTATTTAGACAACCCTGCCTTAGAGTGGTATGAAGAATCTCTAGCAATATATGTGGCTTCTTTGAGCAAGATAATGCACCCTGTTACAAATCAAAATTGGTTTGGGCACAGTTGGAGAGCAACATGAAGGAGTTTTAAGTGTTTACTAAAGCCTCTAAATCACTCTGATCTCTATCCTCTCCATCATCCGTGGGATGTGCTGGCAAAAGTCCAATCTATGGAGGATCTGCTCATAAAATCTTATAGAACCAGAGAACACGGCACACCTTCAAGGGTCTAGTAGAGTTCATGCCTCAACGGGACCGGCTTGTTTTACCAGTAAAAGAGGGACCGAGACGTTATTGGCCAGGTGGTCATAATTTTATGTCTGAGCGTGTTTACTCTGTGTTACCCAGCTGAGAGGGTTTTATTTTCTGAGTGCCTCCTTTATTACGGAGGCATTTATAGTTGGCTTTTTTGACATGTTTACACTGTAAAACAGGAATACATGTGTGACATTTAAATGAAGACAGTATATCAGGTGTAACCCTGGCAGCAAGCAGAATTTATATTGCTCTGGACTGCGGCTTGCATTGCTCTGGGCTCTTCCTGTACCGGCAGTGTCTCCCTTTATTCGAATATCGGCGTGAACACCTCTGTCTGTGAGGAACTGTCAGCACACGGCGTCTAGCTCTACCCTTGTAGATGTGGAGTGTGCGAGGTAAGTGCAAGCACCTGTGCCACTTACCGATCACGCGGTCCTGTTTCTCCCACGGGGGCCCTCGTTCGCAGCAATATCTTGTTCTCATGTACTTAAAGCATTACGTGCTATTTCTGGCCCTTATTTGTACCATTCAGACTTGCTGATGGATGAGTTGATCATTAGCACGGACTAGTGAGTGCGACAGGTGGCTGTTTGTGTATTAGCATTGTAAAAGCTGAGCTGTCACCAGGTCAATAGAAGCAAACACTACTGCAGATTGGAAATGGGAGCTCATTCTCTTAGGGAGTATCTGTGGCAGGGGCACTTACTGAGGTATTAAACACGGGATAGAATGTGCCAGCAGAGCAAACATCACACACTCGAACAAAGACACGACACGCACCCCCATCCCTCCGCTGCCTGATCCCATCCTTAGCACCCATCTTTCTATTTCTGCCCGCGCGCGCACTCTTTTACTGCTGTTATTTCTCGTTTGCGCGCCATCTCATACGGCCTGGCTGTCTCTCTCTGTTGCTGCCGCGTTCTGTCCATCTGTTACATTCCCTCTTTCCTCAAGTCTCTCCACAGCTCCCCGCATATTCCCACATGGCTTTGTTAACGCAACTCTGTCACACACACCCAGCATGCTGCACGTCGCCTCGGAGTGACAGATGCTGTTCCAAAGGGTGTGTGTCTCACATTTCCACCTGCCAGAAAACTTTTATTCTAGCGAAATCCTTCGTTAGCTGCTCAGGATCGGATCATCTCGGATCACTGCTATGTCCTTGTTTCTTTGCACGGTGTTGAAATGACCCCCCGAGTCAGGCATCTTGCTGCTAAAATCTTGGCTTGCTGTAATTTGCTGATGATCAGTTCCAGGTTAATTTGATTAGCAGCGTTCGGGTGCTGCTTGTTGTGCCTTGTAGTATGTGCTACTCATACCCCTTGGGATTCTTCACTCTTAGTGACGTTGCAACATCAGTGTGTTTTATTGAGATTCAAGGTGATAAACCAGCTGAAGGAAAATAATGCACGTCTCACTAGAATCTTTTTAAAATCGAAATCTGAAAAGCTGGGGCGGCCATTTGTACTCGATGTTCTTTACTCTGTTAACCCCTAAATGGAATCTGATGCAACCGGGCACCTTTAGGAGTCATCTAATAAGTAAATAAAAACTTTAGTGGTGAATATTAGGGCTGAACAATTTTGGAAAATATTCTAATTGCGATTTATTTTTCTTAATGTTGCGATTTAATTAAATTTTTTTCCCCAGTTTAATTTATCATGTTTTTTTTAAACGTATACAAACAACAAATCAATTTGTTTCCTCGCCGTGTGGATTAGTTGCTAAAAGATCCACAGCATCTAAGCTCAGAGCAGAAATGATTGCGTTCTGCCTACGATATATTTCAACCAATATTGCAATTTTGACTTTTCTATGCATTAATGGCCTCTAAATAAAGATGTTTGTAATCAAGGACTATTTAAAACAAGAACTTTTAATGTTTCTATTGATCAGAATATTATTCAAGAGAACAGCTTTTAATTGATCAATCCTTGTTGAACATAAAGTCCAACCAACAAACAAGTCTATGTATTAAACTGATTGACCTGTACTTAATGCTATGAATGATTATATAAACTCTAAAACAAGTAATACAATTAGATTATCTCACTGCTGCAACTGTCTTCCCTTCCATGTGGAGGCAAACCCACTTTAAACATTTTACTGACACTAAAGGACCCATCTGATTCACTGATTGTTACATAGCCAAAAATTGCAGACATCTGCGATTTGGAAATTGCGTTTTTTTTAAATCGCGATTATATTGAAAATGCGATTAATTGTTCAGCCCTAGTGGATATTAACTTTGCATGTCATTCAGGAAACACAGCCCCCATGCGTAAACATAGCTGTGGCAGCATCATACTGTCGTCAAAATTGCCGGTTGAAGTCTAGACAACAGTGCATTGCTTGGATTAGAGTCGGGTCTTCTATCCTATGGATACGCTTTGATCTAAACTATTTTGTTGTGGTGCTTTAGGATCATTGCCCTGCTGGAAGATAAACCTCCACGCCGGGCTTGAGTCTTATGCAGCTCTTGGCTGGTTTTCTTGCAGGACGGCTCCGTATTTAGCACCACCCAACGTCTTATCAGTTATGTCAAGCCTCTCTGACCCTGCTGCAAAAAAATTGAAAAATAAAATAAAGAATATCCCCACAGCCTGCCCCTGTCAGCACCACATTTCATTGTGGAGATGGCGTTCTTGGGGTGTTAGTTTTAGTGCCCTGCCACACAGCCTCTTGCACAGAGGTCAGAAAAGTTTTTTATTTTGATCATCTGACCGCATCAGCTTCTCCACATGTTTGCTGTGCCCCCCTACATGGCTTCTGGCAAGACGTCTTATGAGTTTCTTTCCACGATGGCTTTCTGTTGGCCATTCTGAGGCGGTTGTGGAGGAAATCTGATGTGCACTGCATGGAGTTACCCCGTGTATCTCTGAGTGCACTGCGTCTCCATAGTGATGGCACTAAGGTCAGAATGATGTCAGCCATAATTGGATTTGCACTCATGCAGACTCTGGTGTATGCCCACACAGAAAATCACCCACATGCTCTCACTTTTTTTTTTCCGTATCCACACCATGTGCATTAGGAGGATAGTGAGCTGGGTGTCATTTGTATTATGATGCATCAGCAGACTTGCTGCAGGTGTACAACAGTTTTCCAAAAGTTGCATGTGAAAACGCCCAGCAAGCACGAATTTTTTTGTCACCGCCACTGCTCATGATGTGAATGACAACACAATGGAGATGCCAGTCAGTTAGCTCATTAGATTTGATTGCTGACAGCATACTTCTTATTTACTTTCCCAACACCTTTGCGCCTGATGGAACCCGAAGCCTTTGTTTTATTTGTTCTGTCTGAGGATTAGTCATTATAATCATTAGTTTAGTTCCTTATCACTCCAGGAAAGCGTCTCATTCATCAACTTCCATTTAAGAGGTAGCTAGTGTCAGAAAAAAAAAAAAACGTTTTGCATGAGAAACACCTCCAGGTAAGTTGATTAACATGCTGAGAGGATTGCCAAAGCTGAGGAATCTCATTAATTGTTGTAGGGTAAAGCTAATAGTTTTTTTTGTTTTGTTTGTTTTTTTCTAACAAAATTGACTTGACTCTTAGTCCAACTTGCAGCAAATGACCAATGTTTTTGTCCAAGAGCTGACGCCGACTTCATTGAATGTGAAAGAAAATGGCACCATCTCCCTGCAGCAGTGTGGTGCGGAGCAAAGTGTCACCAGAGATGTGAAGAATTTCCGTGTTTGTCTATTCTGGCAGAGTCCTCAGGTGTGTTGAGTGTTGCGTTCCACACACAAATCTGTGCATTTCTTTTTATTGCCCCTCATCCTTAACCTCACATATGCAAACTCTTAGTGCACCGATGCACGCATGTGTGTGCAGGAGTTGCAGAAAGTGAGCTGAGAAAGGAATTTAACTCTTTGTAATTGGTAGCTTAATACCTTCTATTCACCAAGGACCATAAGTGCAGTGGGATTTGTTTCAGTGACACTTGCTCTGCAGGGATCAGTTGCCAACCTCCTGCTACGCAGTGCATACTTCTGTGCATAGTGCAAGGATGAGAGGAACTCGCTGAGAGGGTTGTGCTCACACTGCAATGTAGAGCCAACATTCTAAAAGTGCCACATGGGTAAATGATTGGGAGAATCTGTGTAGTGGTAATGTGAGCGCTTCCCCTACTCAAACGAATGCATCATATGTAATGCAAGGCACTTGAAGCAACCCAATCAACATTGTCAATATACAGTGGCCTGCAAAAGTATTCAACCCCGTTGACAACCACCCAACCCCCACCCACCCGCTCCAGCGCCTCCACGTTGTATGGTTTTCGTCTGTGAACAGTGATCTTCAAGTCCAACAAGGATTCTCAATTGGATTGAAGTCTGGACTTTGACTAGGCCATACCAACACATTTAAATGTTTCCCCTTAAACCACTCAAATGTAACTTTAGCAGTGTGCTTCAGGTGACTGACCAGCTGGAAGGCGAACCACAGTCCCACTCTCCAATCAGAGGCAAGACTATCGCTGTATTTAGCAGCATCCATCATTCCCTCAACTCGAACCAGCTTGCCAGTCCCTGCTGCTAAAAAAAACATCCCCACAGCATGATGCTGCCACCACCACGTTTCACTGTGGGGATGGTGTTGTTGCGGCGATGGGGTGTGTTTTGGCAGACATAGCAATTTTCTTGGTGGCCAAAAAGTTCAGTTTTAGTCTCGTCTGACCAGAGCACCGGCCCCTCTACATTGGGGGAAGTGTCTCGTGTGCCGCTTCACAAACTGAAAATGTGCCTTTAACATTAGGCCTGTGGTTCTCAAATATTTTCTGTTGTGCCTCCCTTTGAGGAATATTTCAGAAATATTCTGTTTTTGAATATTGCAAGATATTGTAAACCATTATGTTAAATGTCCCTGAATCTTCCAAAGATCCTTAACTGGCAAAATGTCAGCTTTCATCGAGGTTCTCACAATTGCTCAGGCATATATTTTTTTAGGTGCAGTTGGCTGCTACTTAACCTCTAAATGTCTCCAAAGACTTTTTATGTAGACATAACGTAAAATAAGAGCTTTTTGTGGAATATTTGTGTTATTGATTCTTTGCCTCAAAGAATCCATACTGGCTTCTTAGTTTAATTTACTCTTAAGCGCTGTATTTTTGGACAGCGGCGTTTTTCCTTCCTTTCATCTCTTGTCCAGTTCCTATACCTGATCATTGCCAGAGAAGTTTATTTTTTTAGCAGACACTCTTCAGTCCTTTCAGTCACTATAACTTAAAAACATTACTCCTAACATGGGGTATGGTCTTGACAGGTGCCGCGTCTGCACTAAGAAAATCCAGCAGAAACCCAATGTGAACTTGGATTTATTGGGGAATGAAGTAAATTGTTACAAAGACAAAATTATTCTCAATTCTTTACATCTGATAAATACTTAACACTAAAAGCTGTGTTATTGACATATTTAACATTTGCTAAAAATATATGGGTATTGACACAGGTGTACAGGCAAGAGGCTTTTAAAGATTTTCTATGCATTCTACCTCAAAAGATGAGTTTCTCTAAGTTTTATTTTGCACATTTGGATATTGCTTCGGAGGACTGATCACCTCTATCAACCTCTAGAGAAGAAAAACATGGCAACATGAAAAAGTAATTACAATATGTCATCTGCATTGCATATACAGCTTGACAGTTTCAATTGCTTTTGTTTGTTTACCTTTGAGATTTTGTTTTCAGTTAGCAAGAAATATGCCATCTACTTTTTTCACAGCTTTGCATGTCATTGACAGGACCAACAGCACCTGTCAACACTCTGCAACCCAGCTTGTTTGCAGCATGCAAAGCCAGTGGAAGCCTACCTAATTTTCCCAATAAATGCATCAACAAAGGAAGCAGATTGTTGGATTCCCCCCCGCCCCCTTAAATGTTTTTTAGGGCAATCTAATCTGAAACTAAAATATCATTGAAAAAATGCCCAAGCTGTATTGGGAAATGGATATATCCAGCTAGTTTTAATAGCCATTATGAGGCATTGCTTGGCCACCTCAACAGTATGCAGTATTGTCACTGAGTAGAGCAGTTAGCATTTAAAAAAAAAGTGTGGTAGTGTGAGGCATTCTTGGCTGCTATTTACACTATTTGTATGTTATTTCCCATCTCACAGATGTTAATTTATCCAAACAGGCGGAGGTAATTATTCATACTCTTTAAACCTTTTCACAATTTGCTGCGTTATAGCTTGTTCCACAAGCTTCAGTGCATTATATTGGGATTTATTCACAGATTGTGAAGTGGAAAAAATGATGCATGGTATTTATATATATATCTTTTTACTTTAAGTGTGCTGTGCATTTATTCTTCAACCCTACCAAATCAATACTTTATAGAAGCATCATTTTGCAATGATTATAACCTCAAGTTTTTTTGTCTTAACTAGCTTTGCAGATCTGGGTACTGACATTTTTTGCAGCCCCACACCGTGATGCTGCTGTCAGGGTGTCTTCAATCAGGATGACCTGCAGATAAAGTTCTCCTCCACACATAGCATTTTGCATATAGGTCAAAGAAGTGGCAATTTGGTCACATCGGATGAAAACATTCTCTTTCACGTTTGCTGTCCCCCTATGTGGAAACACTGCAAACATGAATTATTATTGCGCTCCTTCAACAATGGATTTATTTTCGCCCTTTTTTCATAAAGCCAGAAGTGAAAAGTGTACAACAAATAGTTGCATTGTAAACAGAATCTTGTACGTGAGCTGTGAATCTGTGTAGCTCCTCCCTAGTTAGGATGGGCCTTCAAAGGACAGTTTTATTTATTCTGAGGTCTGAGTATCCCTGCATATATGTTTACTGTTTAGGTCACTCCGGAAAGCAATTGGTTGTGCTTTTATTTCGCGGTATCAGAGTGAAGAGGGCAGTTTACAAATGTGTAAGACACCATCTTCCTATTAGCAAAAAGACAAACAAAATGGATCTTTCTTCCACTTTACAACTATACACTATTGTGCTTTGGTCTATCTATATTAAACTCCTAATTGAATACACTGAAGTTTGTGTCTGTAGGGGTATGAGCACTTTTGCAGTAGATTAGATTGGAGTTATTATTGTGATATGAACAAGTTTTTTTCATATAATAACCATTCTATGGTACATTTTGATCTTTTTTCAAAATATATTGCAAAACTATTTCGTAGGTGAGTGCATTTTTACGAGACACATCAGAAAATATATTTAGGTGACAGATTAGGACTCAGATCACTATACACAAAGTTTTCAAATCATTTCCCTGAAATAAGCTTGAAAAACATATAAGGAATGGGACGTATTTATTGTGTATATATTATGTATTCCTGTGTCTTTCTTTATCACACGCTGTGAGTTGCTGCTTTGCTTGGAGCCTCACCAGCAAATCTCTCCAGAGACGGAACATGCAAACCTGGCTCAATTTCTTTTTTTCTGCATAATCAGCTGTATTGATTTGTTCTCCCATGCTCTCATGTGCTTGGACTTTTACAGAGAGACAAAACACTTGTCAGTTTCTCAGCTCACCTGCAGCAGTGAATATAGAGTGAAATGTCTGCGCGGATTAGTTCAATTAGTGATAGAGTAAAAATTGACAAAATTATTAAAGCTGTTGTTAGCCTATTTTTTGGAAGAAAGTAAGCACTGTCTTCATTTTTCCTCTCAGCCTTTTACATATCACAATTTCCTGAGTGCTCCTTTCATTTCTCTGCTGCAGTATGGAGTTCAGGGGATAAGGTAATATTACTGGGGACTAACTCTACCATTGTTCAACTGACCTAACACCTTGTTACTTCCCCTGTACATATTTTGAGAGATAATGCAAGGTTAGTCTGTTGGAAAATCGGAGGTTATTAAAGAGGGTTATTATGGAGAAGGAGAGAGGTTACTGGAGAGAGTGTGAGAGTATTTCCCACAGCTTTTAGTCGCCCCTCTTTTAGCTCAGTTGCTATGGATCAGTATTCAGTGTTTTTTTGCAGTGCAGGAACATAGCAGTTCCTTTATAGAATTACAATATTTTCTTTTTAACGACAACAATGCACCAGAACAAAACCCCTCATATCCCATCCCAGAGGAGAGGTCGCCTGGTTTCTCTGCTTCTGGTCCATATTAACAAGACATTGCTGCAGACGAGTCAAATCTCCCGTTCCACCACATCCCAAAGGTGCTCCGTCGGAGTAAGATCTGCCGACTATTGAGGTCACTGGAGTACAATGAACTCGTCATGTTCAAAGAACCAGTTTGAGACTTTCTGAAGAGATGAGACTGAAATTAATGTCTGCTAGGATCTTTAAAAAAATTAGTTTTGGGAAGAGAAAATATTCTATACATCTGCTTAAACAAGCTAGATTGTTCTGTATAAAAACCTCTTATTAATGGGTGAAACCTGCTTTGTGCCTTGAAAAATATCTGAGGTGGAGAAGGGATGTAGACGGTTAGATGATCTAGGAATTATAAATTTGGAAACTGTAAAGATTGAAAGGTTTCTTCTCCTGAGGCTACACTGCCTGTCAGACCCCTGGGTTGACTACAGGTTTATCAAGGGCTAGAGAAGAACCAAATAAGCAAAAATATCCTGGACCCAATCCAGCTCCATTCCCAGTCACCAGATTGTGACCAGTAGTTTAACGTATGGGTATTAGCAGCCCAGTAAAAAATGACAAAGTTCGGGGTGCTTTAGGTACTTGGGTGCATATTTTTCCAAATGTCTAGTGGGACTGAATATTGTAGAGTTTGACCAAATCAATTAATCCGACCAAAGTCATTTAAGCCCAGTTTCCACAGAAGGCTAATGTGTATATATATATATATATATATATATATATATATATATATATATATATATATATATATATATATATATATATATATATATATATTTTTTTTTTTTTTTTTTTTTTTTTAAAAGGGTCAAGTTACCAGGTCAGACTTCTTAGAACCAGTGGGAAAACTCAGATCTGGCCCATAATTGATTTTCTTTCAAATCAGATTTGAGCCACTCCCATATGTGGTCCTGAATCTGATTCACATCTGATCTTTTTAAATGGGACTCCAGTGGGAATAACCAAGGTGAATTTGAGACAAATTTGACGTCACTTTCCATCAACGCTTGCCACAACTTTGCGCCGGCCGGAAGTGATCACAGTTAGGATTAGCAAGACAGACGGCAGCTGCCTGCCACGGCATTGCCCTGTAGAGGGACACCGAGATGTTGGACCTAATATATGCAGCGAAACCTCTATTCAAGCCAAATTGGGCGGCTCGTATAGGAACGGCTTGGACGAGGGACAGCCGTGCAAAATTAGTGTAGAAGAACGGAGGACTTTTCAATACCAAAGAGGTTACCCAATAGGTCTTAATCTGCCGCCCTCATTGCAATGTGATTGGTTGGATTGAGTGTCCGAGAGTAGAGGCACTGACATGTATAGTTAAAAGTTGCCCTCGACATCTTGCAGTTCTGAATTAACTCGGTCTCTGTGAAGTTAACATCCCTCCCCCTTCCTGGCTGCGTCCCCACATCCCACCAGGCCTTTGTGCTAAATTGGCAGCCAATGTACCGTAAAATGCCAGAATACAGAGTTTCACAGAGTTTTTTTTTTTTTTTATTCAGGTGTTTCACCCTCCTCACCCACTGATACAATAAAAGCCATCTGTTGGACGCTTGGAACCATAACAACTATTTTGTCCATGTTTCATGGACCAAAGCATGCTGGGCTTGAGGTCATTGTTATTGTTCTCTTGCGCTTGCGGGTCAGGTTGGACCTGTACTGTACGCGGCTCACACTGGAGTCAGTTATAGGCAACAATTGACAATTAAGACTTGCAGTAGCCTTAGACCAGACCACTGGGATGAGCTCTGTTTGATGCTGTTTTGCATTTCAAAACTGTTTTCCTGTTCAAACATGCTTCGGCTCTTTGTTCTGCCAGATGATTATATTTCCTTGTGACTTAAGCCATGTTTCCATCCAATTGTCATGCAAGATTTGAGCGAACTTTTAAAATGTCGCAAAAAACAAAATGCAAATTAGGCAAGATTCCACCTACTGGTTTGAAACTAATTAACCAGGCTCTACAAAGCATATTTTATTCAGAAGTTAACATTACACATGGCTGTAATAAACAGGAATTACAGGTTGCAAACTAGCATGGACCACACGTCTAAAAAAAAAAAAAGAGAGGTTTTAGGGAATGTGTTGCTTTTGGGCAAGTTGTATTTGCTAGTATTGCTAGTAAAAACTAGTATTGGTGATGTTGCATTGTTGCATGCAGTCTAGAGATAACGAGAAAGAAATGCAATTCTATGTGCAGAATGGGAATATCAGGGAGGACGTCGACAGGTTTTTCTCAAAATCCAAAAAGCACCTTGAACGACCGTAAAAATGTGTTGTGAAATTGAGGAAGTTGCTTCAAATTCTGCGGTTTCCATCACCCTTTTCCAATGCAAAAATTCAAAAGCTGCGGAAAATACACAGCTATAGTGTTGTAGCCACTAAGTCCGTTAAAGTTACATTAATGTCAAGGCCCATACAGCTGAGAGCCTCACCCACACCAAGGTCTTATGAAGAAATCTTATTTTCAGCATGCTGGACCATGACCTTAAACTATTATAAATGTTTTCTTGTGTTTTCTAAAAAGATTGTGTGCATGTAGGACCATTCATATTTTTATTATATATGGCTTTTGAACCCACACGCACACATTCCGGCACACAAACAAACGTGTACAGCACAGCAGCTGCCATTTCAAGGCGTTCTCTCCACTGTGAGGCAAAGAAGCAGCGTGACAGACCCCAGCATGCAGAATAAAGACTTATCATCCGCTGTCATTCTCTCCTCACAGACCAGGGGATTTTGCATGGGACTTGCTAAACGTTCTTTGAGGTTGTTATTTATTTATTTCATCCGTTATCAGGGGCCCCGTAAGCATAACTTGGCTTTGGTGCGATCGAGCACAATGTACTTCAAAACCCCCCTCAGTGATGGATTCCACTCCTTACATCCTGTACGTCTTTGATTTGTGATATAAGAGCGATACGCTGCTCATACAGTACAATAACGCCCAAACGTCCATGCTGATGAAATTCTGGCTCGCCGTCGCCTCGCAGCCTGTCACAGCCTGTCGCCCATGTAAAAAGGGAGACCCCTGAAATGCACTTGAAGGGCAGTGTGATTGAATTAACCAGCCATTAGATGTAGGAGATGAGCTGTAATTGCACGGGTATTTATCTATTCAGATGAAAGAGTTTTGACCGTGAGGTCATGTTACTGCGATGCTGCCCCCCCCCCCAGGATAAAATGTGTGCACCTGTTTACATCTTCCCCCTAGTCGTGTTGTTGTGACCTCTCATCCTGAGCCTAGATTCCACCGTGTAACACGGTATAACAGTTTTACTCCTGGCGGCGTAAGGCGACGACGATGTGGCTCAGCAGTGCTAATCTCTCTCCGTGTTCCCGCAGCCTTCATTAATGACTAAGAGAATAGGAATTAGAGGCATTAAATGATCCACTGTGTTCATGGCAGTTAGGTACCATGCAGGCAGACGCTGTGAGCTCGTGTCACTGTGTTCTTTCCTTATTTCAGCTGATGTCTTGCTCTTAATTTTTTTTCCCCTCTTTGTACCTCAGTTGTTTTTTTTCTTTTTAAATGTTATTTTGCGAGTTATTCCTGTTACCACCTCCGTTCAGAGAAGAGAATGTCATCCTGACCTTCTACTTTCCATTTAACGCAGGCCTGCCCCCGTTCTTCCCGCTGAGAGGAAGTGATGTCACGCCACCACCACCGCTTTGAGAGGGACTACCGGGGACCCTGGGATCGGAGAGACATCCGGCCCTCCGGCCTTCACAATGGAGGAGCCAACCACAGTTGTGC
This sequence comes from Fundulus heteroclitus, assembly GCF_011125445.2. Taxonomy (NCBI): domain Eukaryota; kingdom Metazoa; phylum Chordata; class Actinopteri; order Cyprinodontiformes; family Fundulidae; genus Fundulus; species Fundulus heteroclitus. The sequence continues at coordinate 19,877,591 of NC_046375.1, forward strand.
CTCTGCCGTCGTCAATGGCAACAACCGTCCGGGGCTGCTTCCCCTCCCGGTCATCCCCTCCCTCCTCCCCACCCCGGGTACTGTTGCCGTGACAACGTCGAGCTGTGACCTAGTGGTCAAGCGAGGCATCACGGCTGCAGGATCTGTGGCGCCAGCCTCGGCCAAGGTAAGCCGCTGCTTCCCTTTCACTCTGATCTGTGAAAAGAGTGTCCCGCTTCCTCCTTTTACTGTATCAACTTTTAAAATGATCATGATGCCCCAACCGGACTTAGCGTCCAACTTACTTTCAGCTTTTAGGCCTTCGTCCCCCACTTGGTCGTCATACATCGTCCAAATATCACAGCGCCACCACGTCTGTCTTCATGGTTCATCTGACTCACCTCTCCAAGCCCCTCCACCCCCTTTTTTTTTCTCTCTCTCTGCTGCCTCTCCGCTCTCCACCTTTATCCCTCTCTCCAGTTTTGCTGCTCTCTACCCACTTTCACTGTCCAATGCCTCTTTCTTGCCAAAGCATTTTCCTTCCATCTTCATTTTCTTTCTCTGCCAAATGGCAGGCTCGTCCTGCTTTTGCCTCCTTAGTAATTCTCCTCTTTCATTATGTAAATGACCCCTGACAGTTGCTCGGATGGATACTGCTGTCGCAAGTGATGGTTAGAGGGGAACTAAATAATTGTAAAGGACCTAATTTGATGGGGTTTTGAAAATGTGTCCTGCATCGAAAACACCCTGTGATCACGATGTTTGGGCCAAACCTGATTGTGAAGAAAGTTGTATAAGGGTATATATTAGAGGTGCACCAAGCACAGAATGATGGCTGATTTCTTATTCCTGGTTGATTCAAACTGCGGATACTGACCTTAGCAAATCTCCGTCTTATAAAACAACGTGCGAAATTATAAATGAGTTACATTTGCTGTTGCAACATCTCTACGCGTAATACTGCATTCAAAAAGGAGCTCTTGCATGCAAGTTTATACCATGCAAATGTTAAATGGCATCCTTAATTTGGCCTGCAGGATAGACTTTAACTGCTCTGCTTGCCCTTGATGAATGTTTTAAGTTACTAAGAAAAGGGTGGTGGTGCAAAAGAAGAAAAGAGTCAGGAAAATGCGGGTTAATCATATTCACTGTCGCTATCGCAATGCAGGCCTACCTTCTATCCTTTTTATAAACAGTGATTTTATGTCAATTCAGTAATTAATAAACAATTTTATAATATTCTGAGCTGATCCGGCATCACACAGTGGATGTGAGAGCACTAACTGTAAATGAGGGCTTTACTCATTTAAACATTGGCAAATTTAGAGTTGACATTTCAAACCTCCTTTAGCATCAAATATCACCATACCATATTTGTTTAGAAATTACTTTACAAGAACCAAGGTCAACAAAGAGCTGTACACATACAACTGAAAAAATTAAAAGACAAATGAAACACAGACAAGTTGAAACGGATAATGATAGTTGAAAACAGTAAAAATAGTTAAAAATTAAAATACCGTACCGGACTATAAGGCGCACGTATTGATGCAAGGTAATTGGTGGTGTGCCTTATAACCCTAATAAATATGATTACTGTTGTTCTTACTGACTGATTTTAAGTGGTACATTTTATGTGGTACATACTACTACTAATACTTTTTGCTTGTTAGTGCAACTATACATTTCAGTACAATTTGTCCTTTGAACTAGCCTTCCCATAGGGCACAACCTCCCTGTGCTAAGGGGGGAATGGTCCTTGGGGGGAATGGTGGGAGAGATGGCCCAGTAGGCCATCTCTCCCACCATTCCCATATCCAGTATGGTCAATATCAGAGGTTAACACCCCCCCACCCCAAAAATAAAAAAATAAAAAATAAAAAATAGCAACTGTACAGTAGTCTGTTTGACTTCATGCTATCTGTTTAAATTGCTGAGTCAGATTACTCCTCCGCCAATACATGTAATGACCCCAAAGCTGGCTTGAATAGTTTTTTTTGCTTCTGTTTTCCCCTTGAACGCTGGTGAATAAATGACCAAAAATACAAAATTGTATATAGCGCCAATTCACAACACATGTCATCTCAAGGCACTTTAGTCAAGTCAAATTCAATCAAATCATACAGATTGGTCAAAAAGTTTCCTATCTAAGGAAAGCCTAGTAGATTGCATCGAGTCTTGACAGCCTAAGTACAAAATACAGTTGGCTTTTAGATCACGTTGTAAACTATTAGTTTCATCTCACTTAATCTTTAAACTCTTCAATGATCATGAAAACAGCTAACTTTTAGTCCTTGTAACAACTTCTAGACTGAGAAGAGTAGTTGTTAGCGTACAGTAATCTGGTAAGGTTTGCTTGTGGTGCAATCAATGATTTGACAAAGATGGGATTTTTAAAGTTTGATACAGATGATCAGCAGTCATCACCAATCTAGAGGAATGTTATGGTTACAATCTAGTTTCTCTACGGATACCTAGTCTATACATTCCTTATTGAACAAAAACACAACAAGTTTGGACCGGTACAGTTTTATCAGAACAAAGTTTTTATTCCCCATTGCATCCTGGGATTTCCTGGTGAGCTCGCTGTGTTCACTGGGTTTCCCCCAGCGTGTTATAAGCTCCCTCCCGCCAGGCTAAGCGGTGTTTGCTTATTTGAGAGCGGCATTAAAGTTCCCGCCTGGGAGAAAACCTCCTGGTGTAAATAAGCTAACGTGCTAGCTGTTATTAGCTCCACGCACGCTACGTCCACGCTCGCTTCTCCTTCGAGCTGCGTGACGCAACACCTACCGTCGGGATCACCCCATTTTCTGGGGGAAACCCTGGTTCATCGTGTGAAGCGAATGGTTTCTCCACCAAGAAACAGCAGGACGTTTCCCTCTTTTTCCTTACTTTCCTTCAGCTGATTAATAGTCATAGATTTACTTTCAAGGCTCTTCTACACCAGAATGTTTTACTTTAAACTAAACTAATTCTTATACACCTCCTTGGTTTGCTGCTCTCAAAGGGGCCTGCATTTGTTAGAGCAGAGGTAAACAATGCGGTGGTAATTTACCCCCAAAGAGCTCATCATTAGCTTCCCCGCTAAATGTACTGACCACAAAAACAGTAAATCTGCTCCGGCACCACAGTACTATTCCTTTTTTTTTGCTCAATAATTACTAATTACTTACATTCAGACTAAGTCTCCCCAACTCCCACCATGGTTGTTGTCATCGTTCAATGAATGCTTTGTGTTGCACAAATGTACACACTTATTAAATGGTACAGTGTTTGTGGGAACGTGGGATGTCTAGCCAGCAGATATATGGATATTGTTCTCAAGATGCCACTCTGTTACCTTAATTTAAGCATTTATCACCCTGCTTCGTTGTCTGTTAGTGCTTTTTACGGCACAGCTGAACTGAAGGGAAATAAAAAATGAAATAAATAAAACGAATAAGGCGTGACATTTATATGCATCAAAGCCCCTTCATCCAAAATAAAATCCTTTGACACAATTTTCTTTCCATAAATAACCTAGCTGGTTCAATAAGTTCAATCAGAGTGTAGCCTGTGTTTACATCCTAGTTCCCCAGCCAATCATATGAGAGTTCCCAGGGTTCCCAACACATAGCGAAGAATTTGGTATTTTATCTTGGCAAAATAGCAGCAGCCTGTAAAAAATCGAAGCCAGTAAGAGAAGCAGACCAGAAATAGAACAGAGTACAACATTATATAGCTATTCTGTGGAAGTAAAAATTCAGAAGGGTTTCACCCCATTTAAAAATGGCATATTAGATTGTTGCGATCGCCAAGCTGTTCTACCGAGTTGAGCCATCATGCGTCAGTATCACTTATAGCTCCTTTAACTCCACAAATATGACTTTTCTCAAAGTGGTAAGAAGAAAGCATTAAGATTTTTAGATTTTTTTGTTTGTTTGTCAAAAGCCATGTGGCAGGACACAACAAATGGGTTGAAAAAGGCGTTTGGTCAGATAAGATCAAAATGTAAAGTTTTGTTTTCCCAACTTGCAAAAAAAAAAAAAAAAAAAAACAATGTGTAGAGGAAACCTGACACTGCACATCCCTCCCAACACACCACCTTCACTGTGAAACAGTTGTGGAAGATCATGCTGTAGGGAAGTTTTTCTTTAAGGACAGGGCTTGTTCAAGGTGATGTGAAGATGCATAGAGCTAAGTACTGAGTAAACCTTAAAAAACATCTCTTAAAGAGTGCAAATGACTTAAAATTGGAGAAAAGGTTTCTTTCCAGGACGAGTTAACTCAGATGTTATGGTTTAGATCTAGACAAAATGGAGTGGTTTCGTGTGTTCTAAAAAGCCTGTTCAAAATCTAGACCTAAAGCTGTGGCAATTTAAAAATTGCTGTTTATAGGTTGTCTCAATCCAATCTGGCAGAGCTTAAGCTGTTTGACAAATGAAGAGAGGCAGAGGTTTCAGTTCCTAGATGTCCCAAGCTGGTGGACCGCTATCTTTGGCTTAAATAGATTTATAGCTGCAATTGTTGAATAAATGATGGCGTGGAATGGATATACTCACCAAAATTTAAAAATATTTCTTTGTTGAAAAAGAAATGCAAAAACTGTGTTTACCTAACTTAACAAAACTGCACTGTTTTGTATTCATAAAAAAAAAATCAAATAAAATACATTGAAGTTATTAGTTGTAATGTGACAAAATGTGAACAAGGGGTATAAGTACTTTTGCAAGACTGTGTATAAAGGTGAACTACAGCAGGTGTATTTTGTCTTAATTTTGCCTGGTAAAAACTAGAGTTGCCCATAAATCTGACTAACCCCCCCAGGTCTCTGTCTGCCCATGCTAGCTTTGTGCAGGCTCACGCTCGCAGGCTGCCTTTCTGCCACGTATAATCAGATCTGTGGGTGGTCACAGGAAGTCTGATGGAGCAATGCTTCTCTCTCCATGGTCCCCGTGTCTCTGTTCCATCCGTGGCCCCGATAAAAAGCTGACAGGCCGTATTGATTTCCGCCGTTTGGGGACTCGCTTCATAAACACACCAGCCCGAATGGAGATGGTGTCCAATAGCCGGTGCGTGTATAGAAGTGTCTGAAACGGATAGCTGTGCATGCACTGTAGCATCCTCTAGGATAGAGGGGGTATTTTTAGCCTAAGTGCGTGCGTGTGTGATCTTTTTAATGTAACATGTCATGTTTAATGATCAGCTAAATGTGTATTTGGTTGGGGTAGCACACATAGGGGTAACACACATTTGTAGAGGCTGCATAAATGTATGGGACAAATGCTGACAGTCAGAAAGTGCCATCTGGCTACATCGTCCAAGGGGATGTAAAACTGACCAAGTGGAACAGTGAACTGCAGTTAATTCACAGCCTAGCTTTGTCTGCCAAACCATTAATTATTTTGTTATATTACTTTTATGGGTTTTTGTGCTCTCGTCCGGACCCTTCATATACTACATTAGATGGATAGTAATTACAAGAGAAACAAAGTTTGCCCACTTGCAGACCATGACCTGTAGATGCCATCAAAGAGTGTACTTCCTGTTTTGAAGTTGGAAGCAGTGAAATATCCTTATCATTTGTGACTTTAAATTGACTCGAAAGTGATAATTGTATTGTAAGCCGTGGTTAAGCACAGTATGCTCAACTGAGGTAGCGTTTGATTGTACAGGCCAACATTTGTGGAGGACTGTATTGTTTCAGTCTCTCCCCTTGGTAGAGCTTCCCGTGTTTATTGTGAACATGCACAGATGAAAAGTCAAGGATTCTGCATTTGAGCCGTCTTTATATAAGCACCGGATTAATGCATAGCTTTGAATAAATTTGCAATTTTATCACCCCGAATAGAATGCAAATGTTCGTTTCCGATTTTATGCGTCAAGCAGAAGTATGGAGCACAAATACTCTTGTTTGAATATATGCACTTGCTTAAATGTCTGAAGATCCAGACTTGAGCAGATTCTGATTTCTCTTTAAGAAATCACAAATATTAGAAACCGCTTTAATAGCTTCTGAATAAACAGAAAAATGAGTCATCTTTACAGCAAAGTTTTTATTGTTAAATAAAATTATGAGTTAGTTTTTAAGGGTTACAGAGCTGCTTCATCTGCTTTACTACTAATCCAGGTTTTAGTACAGAGGTATTTATACAGATAAAACCTGATTAAAAGAGATCACAGCATGTTTTCCATTTACTCCTTCATAAGGGATTATTGCAACCTGTTTTTGTGTACTTGAAATGCAATGGTTCCCCCCATTTAAATTTTACGAGTTCATTTTAAAATGAAAATAACAACTGTGTTCAACTCAATATTAGAAATGAATAAAGCTCTGATTTGCTCTTGTAAGATTGTCGAATCATTCATTCATGTATTGCAACTATAAAGGAGTCTTTTGAAGGCTCTCTGTGACTGGTCACTAATCATTTATATTAGGACCAGATGTGACGCTACCCTGTGTGAGAGCGCACTCGGGGTTAAGCAGGTCTGCAGTTAAACAGGATATTATTTTGTTTAAAAGCAAAGACAAAATGATAAACGAGTAAATTGTCTTTTGCATCTTTTTTGTTATTAGCACAGGGAGCACAGTTAATTAGCACAGTTAGCTTTACCCACAGCACTCCCTGGTCACTATTTTGTAAACCAAAACATCTATTTTCTAAAAAAGATTTAGAATATTTGGTAATATTAGACCCCTGGAAATACCATGAAGTGCTTTTAAATGTCTGGATATAAAAGCTCCGTCGTCTTGCTGGGCTCAGACTTCAGTTCAGTTGAGCCAGGTGGAATCCGTTTTTTTTTTTTGTTTTGTTTTTTTTTTGCTACAACATTTCCAATGAGATATCATATAATTATTTGCCTTGTCTGGCTGGTTGCAGACATATAACTTAAAAAAACATCCCTGTTTTGTTTATTTCGAGCTTTTATGGCACCAAACTCCCCAGAAGTTTTGTTTACTCAGATTTAAACCACCGCATCTAGCTTCTCCCAGAGGGATTCGTGGTTGTTTGTGAGAATAGGAAGTGGTGTGACACTGAATCTATGTAATTGTCTGAGCATCTTCAGTTTTGATGAGAGTTAGTACGAGAATTGCATGACAAAAAAAAGCATCCCATTAGTTATAATAGATCTCGTTTCCAGAGTTTACTCATGAAGGGGAGGCTTTCTTTGTACTTATAGACTGTGATAAGGACATTGGTCACAAAATAACTGTCTGGTGGTACATGAATTTTCCTCCGGTTCTTTAGCATTGAGCATTTAATATAATTTTTTTTAATATTTACAAGAATAATTACAGCATGTAATGTCAGAACTTTTATGATTTACATATTCAAAGGAGAGGATGGAAACATAACGTTATATGTATTTCCACTCCTCATCCATTTATCCTTAAAACCACTTTACAGCCCCTATTTATCCTTACAGCTCCTAACTTACATATAAATTCAACATAATATATACTCATGCATTTAATACATGGCATGCTAGTTTATGTAATTTACATTGAAATATAATAACAGTGGCAAGAATAATGATTTCTTTAAAATTATAAATGAAGCTACATTTCATTTTTGGCTTTGTATAGAAATGGAGCTGTCAGTAGTTTAAATTCTGAGAGAATTTTAATAAATTAAATTTTAATAATATTGTGTTAGAATCATCAAGATATCCTTACCTAATGAGTTATTCTTATTGCTTTTCTTTTTAACATGGTTAATGACTCCAGGGTAGTTTTGTAATTGTACCCCCTCTGTACAATAAATGAAATAAAGTTTTCTTCACTCTTTACTTTGAACAAATCTGATGTGTGGTTTTCAGTTAAGTTTATCATCCATAATTACGCCGATAAATCTATTTTCTCATACACTTTCAATATTCACCCCATTTATCTGTATTTGAATTTCTGTATATGGTCAATAGTTTCCAGATAACATTATTTATGTTTTGTTCAGGAGTAGGTTCAGCTTGTTTTGATCAAACCATATATTTAAATGTGTTAATTTCATTAATTACCTTTTTTAAAGGCTTTTCGGTTTCCTCTCCAGCACAGAAAATGTTTGTTGTCACAAGTAGTACAGTTTTTACTATTTCAGATATTTGCATAGGTCATTTGCAGACATTATGAACAGTTTAGGTTCCAGCACTGAACCTTGCGCAATAACCATGTTTCTCAGGATTTTCTGTGCTGCTGCTCACTCTGACTTATCCTTAGAAATAGTTTATTATTATTATAAGTGTTTATTAAAACCTTATGACCAGGATGTCTGCATGTTCTCATTCCTAATTAAAAAAAGCAAAGGCTGGTCTAATAATTAGTTTCTAAGTATTTTGAACATGTTGCCCTTGTCTTAATTAATATTTCTCATGAATGTAATACTTAAGAGTAACTGGAGTTGCACACCTGGAAAGCAAAGCCTGCATTCAGCCTTTGGCATTTCAAAGATATGCTTTCTGTTGAAGGACTTGTATGGTTAAATGTTTGCCCTTTAATATTATAACTTCTTATTGAATGGTAGAGAGGATTTCTCGGCTTTGTGCATGGACGAAAGCTGAACTTATCTACTGACATATCACTCAGGAAGCATCTTCTCATAGACAGTTGGTTGGAAGCTGGATTTTTTTGAAGGGTCTAATTCCCTTAAATGAAAGTTGTAAATCCATCCCTGCTTGATATTTAATAGCACCAGAGCTGCTACTTTCCTTCCAATCCTTATTTATCACAAATGCCAGAACTGTGTTAAATACTAAGAGCAAATATTGATCTACGAGCACTGATGGACGTTAACTGGTAGGGTTGTGTTGATTCTCCATATTGCCGGCATTTTGGGTCTCAGTTTATCTGTTTATATTAGCTATTGCTCTGTTAAAGAGTTGATTTATGCTCAGGGTTTCTGGCTAAGCCTGGCTGTAGTTGTGTGTGTGTGTGTGTGTGTGTGTGTGTGTGTGTCGGGGGAGGACTACCGCATTGCAACAGAGTCTTGCATGGCGCAGCATTAAGTTATGTTATGTTATGTGGATTGATGTATCACTGAACTGAACTGAACTGGTCAAACAGCCAAAATGGAGATTAAAGCGGGAAACGCAGCAAACTGGTGCAGCTAAGGCATCCAATTAACTGATCCCCAACACTTGACTAACCATCCTCATCTATTAAACCAGGAGTTCTGGAGGAAAGACAACAGCTGTGATCCCAGAGATAATATCGCCGCCGCTCATCACGCTTGGAACGGTTAGGAGTGTTTCCAAACAATTTGACGTCCGTCAATCTGCAAAGAGAAAGATTGTTCTGAAGATTTCAGATGGTTGCCAGTCTTCCTTTAGGTGGACATTCAAGCACATTCACCCAAGAGGTCTAGCTTTGACTCTCCAGGCCACAGTTGCATGTTAATGACAGTGAAATTTCAAAAACGGCAAGCGTGTCTTTGAAAAGAAGTTTCTGCACTTTCTAAAAATGAAGCATTACTTTGTCTTGCGAAGTTGCAGCTACATGTACTAGAAAACTTTTAGAAAAGCGTCCCTTGAATAGGTGAGACGCTAAAGGTCCATGAGCACCTGAGCAGTGGAGCAAGTGTTGCACATGCTCCCCCAATATCTTTAATCTCATGTTTTTGCTCCTTTTGTCTGGCATTAAAAATCTAAATTTCTATCTGTCTGAGTTTCTTTTTTCCAGACAGACAAACAGCAATGCACGGTGTCAGGAGTGAAGCATTTACTGTCACATTTGACGGATGAGGCTGACAGTGCTAGATAACACAACATTTTAATCCAGCGAGCTACCCGTTACACCATGAGCCTCACTAACAATGCTAACTAAACCTCACTCTTTTGAAAACTAGATTACTGTAAACATTTCAGTTCTCGGTAGGATATGGGTTTCATCTTTTTGTTCAAAAGTTATGCAAAGAGATGTGCAATGATCGACGGAGCGTGTCGGGGAACGGCTGCACTTGTTGTGAATTGAACCTCTCGTTGCTCATTGATTTCAGCCAGGTCAGTTAGCCAGCGCACGGAGGCAGCCCCCGTACCGAGGCAACACAACACCGAACAGCAGGTGTCAACTCCTCACTCTGACAAAATCAAAAAAGAAAAAACCTCAGGCATGTCTCCTCTGAAGGATTTTTTTTTCTTCTTCTTCTTCTTCTTCTTCCCTTTGACGGTTTACGCTGTTTTCCTGACATCTGAATGACGAGGCGAGCGCGTCGGAAAGTTGTGCATTCCGTGAAACTTTCACACGTCTGCAATCAGACCGTTTCAGCTAGCAGTCATATCATGGCGGATCACCTTTGTATTGCTGCAATACTTTATATGCTTTATATCGGCATCGAAGGGGGGGAAAAAAAAAAAAAAAAAAAACTCTTTATACGAGTGCCAGTCTTTGGTTGAGAAGCCTTGTAATGAATAGACTCGAAGATTCTGAAATTATTGAATCTCTGCAGGGGTTGAGGCTAAAAGGGGAAATGTCTTTTGAAAACTGGGATAACCTTGTGATGAGTTACTGTGAAATGTGTTGAATATGAAAAGATTAAAGTTTGAAAAGGCGCACACAGGGAAAGCTTGATGAGAGAGAGAGAGAAGCTGGGGGACAGGAGGGGAGAGTTGTTTTTTGAATCGGCTGCCGATAGGGAGGAAAACGCCGGAGCAGAACTCCATCATCACGACGAGGTGAAACTTCACATTTTCGAGGCAGGCACGCTCACTATGGGGTCTTAAAAGAAAACTGCTGTGTCGCAGGGAAAGCAAAGAACACAGCCGGGGTGTCATTTATTACCATCCATATGTTGTCACTAGGTTGTCATTTTGCGTTATTTCCTTTTGCCGTGAAAATGTCACCAGATCTGGCCGTCAGGAAGGGAATCCTAAGAAATAGAGCAGTCTGACGCTGGAGAAGTCTGTCATTTATTATCCAAAAGGCTTCATGTTAAACCTAGAGGCTTTTTTTGTAGGTGAGTTAAGAGTTCCATTATTTCACTGGTTGAACAGGTTTAAATATGCAGAGCAGGAGGTCTATTGCATTTTTTTCCCCCCTTCCACTAAAGTGTCTAAGTGATGCATGTGTCAGAGTGCATTTTAACGCTGAAAGTCAGCTTGTCTGACAACAAGCCCAGATGAACCTGTCAGCTCTTTCTGCTTTACCCGTCCAGTTTAAATGCCGGTTGTGATGAAGATGGCTATCAGTGGGTCCGTGGGAAGTAGATTTCTAGTATTAGGCATAGTGTGATTAAATTATGAGTTAGTTTCTAGATTGTATTTAATTCTGCTGCTTCTTTTTTTTTTTTTTTTTTTACCACTGGGAAGGCTGTAATTTCTTGCAACAGTCACATGGCTGCTGCTTATAAAGGGAAACCTAGCTTGTCTCATTTTCATGCACAGTGCCTTGTAAAAGTATTCACACCCGATTAACATTTTCACCTTTTGTGACATTGCAACCACATGCTTCAATGTATTCTGTTTTATATGTGTTGACCCACAGAAAGTAGAAGTGGGGGAAAATAAATACATTGCTTTTATTTTTTTATCTGCAAATGTTTTCAGGCCCCTGAATCAGTACTTTGTATATATATATATATATATATATATATATATATATATATATATATATATATATATATATATATATATATATATATTCTCCCTCCTGCCACTTTATTTTGTCCTGTAACCTGTAATCCTAAAGAAGCAGATTGACATTTGTGGCTCTAAGAGAACTAGATGTAAGGGTTCACAAGATGCAGAGAATTCAAAATTTTGTTTTTTATTCTGTTATTTTTTATTTTCTGACAGCTCAATTTGTATTGGTCATCTTGCCAAGGTTTTCTTATTTTAAGCAATGTGATATTGTCTGTTTTTATATTTTTTCTTTTGTTTGATTGGATACAAAATCATCTTTTGGTCATTTACAAAATAACCAGGAACCCAGGGACCTCAAGAAGACGAGCAGAATTTTTTGTTTTTGTGTTTGACCTGGAACAATGACAAACGAGCGTGGCTATCTCGGCACCACCAGAGGAGAATTAAAGCGTTGGACTTTGAATAAGAAAACAATATTCCGCTGGGATTGCTAATAAAGGACAAAGATGCCGAGGTAGTCTGACAGACAGCTTGGTTTTGAGGACTGTGTACTGTCAACCTGTCAGAAGAATGGCATTACTAAAAAAGAAACTGTCAGACCTTTTCTTTTTTTTTTTCTCTATCTGCATCTGAAATCAAATGGCTGGAAAACGAGAGTCATGACAGGTTTATCAGCAATCTCTGCCATCTTTTACTGTCAAAAGAAAATATTGATTGAAGTCTTATACAACTCAGGGGAAATAGCACAAATTGACAAAATGGCTAGAACAGGTGGCAGAACGATAAAAAAACAACAAAAGGTCAAAGAAAAAGTTAAAGGCAAGTGTTATTTCTGCCTGTCTTGTCCGTCTCTTTGTGACAGGATGTTCCTTGGTGCTTGTCCAATTCACATCCTATTATTGGTCTGCTTGTATCTTTTCCAGTGTGTAACAGTGGGATGTGAACTGACTGACTGACCATAGATTGCCACATTTATCCATCCAACTAACTTTCCTTTTGAGTTGACCAACCTGCTTCGGTCTTCTGTCCTATCTGGCTATCCTGCCAGAGCATATGCTGAATTTTAAAATGTATACAGAAAATAAAGTCACTTTGACCATGAATGAATATTCTAAAAAAAAATAAAAAATGCAACTCTTCTGACTGTGTGATTAATGAAGCCTCACATGCACAGCTAATGGCTGCAGAACAGATCATTTGTCCTGGAGACTCTACCTTTATTTTCATTGTTTTAGTGTAAGAGTAGGTAAGAATAAATGGCTACCTTAACACATCAGCTGTCTTAGGAGTCTGGCTCCAAACAGGCTGCCTTATAGCACAATCTAATAAGCAGTCATTGGATATCACACTCAGAGCTCTCTGTGCTGTGTGAAAGATGAGATGCAAGTCCCTTTTTTTTTTTTTTGCATTGGTGTCCCAATGACGGTGTACCATACGAATGTGTTGTAATGAAAGTATTGTGAAGATGTCATCATCCGACACTGTTCTGCACTCCGCGCAGCACACAGATAATGTTGTTCTCCTGATCTTTAAATGTGCAGAAACTGACACTATGGACATGAAACTACTGACTTGTCTTTACAAGGATCTCTGATCTTCATGTCAGATTCTTCGTCTTTTTTTGTTTTTTATCCGCTGTGGTTGCCACTGCTGTAGTTAAGCTAAAAACCTTCTACTCTTGCAATTATTTCAAGTGTTCAAGTCAAAATAACAGACGATCTGATCCTTACAGGCCTTGAAATAAAGTGTATTAGTAAATTATCAAATCACGTTTTAACTAAAACTAGTGCCAACGGCTTATGACTGTGTGGAAAAAAATGGAGCTGATCAAAATTTCTTGCATTAAAATTAGGAGGGTAGAATCCTGTCGCTGCTAATCAAATGCACTTGATTAAGCCTTTCAGCAGGTGGGATCATCTCAGCCCGTCGTACTCAAGACGGAATGCTCTTAAGTGAAAAACTTTCCAGACTGATGGCAATCTGGAAAGTTTCCCTGGAAAACATGACATCTGGGTGGACGTACCTGCACAAACGGCTCAATGCACTGCTAGGCATGGTGGTGGATGCTTATGGACCGAGGGAACCTTGCAGGGACGGAGTCTGCCTTGAACTCTGCTGCAAATCAAAATCATTTGAGCTGCACCAGTTAGATTTCCAAAAGGCTGCCAACATTTCAAAATCCATCATGTTCTATGACAAAGGTTGAAATCTCAAAGAAAAAACATAATCATTTTTACTCTGTTCAGCCGTCCTCTTAAACGGCTAACGTCTTATTCTTCCTCAGTCCCTGGTAGCCTAAATTAACTTGAGGCACATATTCACATCACATAGGAAATACAGTTAAGATGCAAATAGCTTCTTGCATCTGTGTTTCCTCTGACCTTATCTTAAGCATCTCATTAACACTGAAAATGACTACCTTTTTAGTCTTTTTCCACCCAGGGTTCAGTAAGACCTACGACTGCTCAGATAGGATATGTTCGCTAAATGGAAAAAGAGCTGATTCTTTCTTTTTTGTGGCGCATTGACATTCTGGACAACAGACACATTCCTACCACCTCTGCAAAATATTCTGTGGTCCAACAGCCGAGGCTTGGCCAGTGTGAATCCAGCAATAGGACAATTATTTATGCAGTACTTCCAATCCAAATCAGAACGGCTGAAATACAAAGTGCAGGTGTTGCCTAGTTAAATTCTCAGACTTTAACATGACTTAAACCTTTGGAGCTTAAAATGTAACTCACCCCGATGTAAAGGCATAACCCCGACCCCAGACACATTTTGAAAAATAGTGCCAAAGTAAACGGTCCCGAGAGACACAGATGAGCGGTGGGAGTTTTAAACGCAGGGCTATGGTGACGAAAGCATGTACCGTTTGAGCCACTAGGAAAATTCAACTGCAATAGCCACCTTTCAATCCTAAAAGGACAGTTCTAACCCCGGGTTCACATTGATATCTGTGCGGGTTACGGTCTTGATCCAGTTCTGGTCTTTCTCAAGCCCCAACTCACACTGCTCCTTGGCCAGCTGCGACTCCGGTTGCGGAAACAAAACTGGCGAGAACAAACGTTCATGTGGTCCTTTCTGTTGCTATCCCTCATAAATCATTAAAAAACAGCCATGGTTTTATTTTTTTAGGGTAAAACTCGTTATCCGTGCACTTACATATCCCATTTCATCCTCCAAAAGCCCCTCTGTTTCCTCATGTTTCTGTGTCGGCGTTTTGTTTACACTAGTCAAGCCACCTAAGTTAGTATAATGATTTTATTCTGAAATTCAGAGCTTTATCCTGTCTGGCACCCGATGTTTCCTGTTTAGCTCGTGAAATTCAGGACCTTGATCCGGTAACCGCTCCGCAGCGGCGCACCGCCTCGGTAACCGGCTGACACATTGATTTTTAATTTTCTGTGCTTCTTGCCACCGTAACTGCACTGCATTCAATGTGAGCCCAGGATAAGATGGTTTTTAGATAAATATTGCAGACCTAAACAAGTTCACATAAAAATGTAAACAGTTGCACTGTAACATTAAAGTTGCACCCTTAGGCCCAGTTTATACAGTTACGCTTCAAAAAATGACTACCCCCTACCAGAGCCTTATTCTGCCCCCATATAATGTCTGCAACACACGCTTAAAGGAGGCGGTTCCCGGCTGACCAGAGAAAGTGTGGGGAGTAAAGGCTGGGCGTGATCTGGGCTAAATGCTAAATAAACTAATTCAATGCTGAGCTAATAAATCGCAAATCTGAAAATCGCTGGTAAGATTGCAAAGCTAGCTATTCTAACTTCATTTCACTATGGTGGAAAGTACCAGAGGGAGCCGCTTTTATACCCCACAGCGGCAGAGATGCTGCTGATGTCTTTTTTTTTTCTGGATGACATCACAATACCTTCTTACCTAATACCAATACAGGTTTCAAATTTAATCGCAGTACACCTGTTAAACACGAGGAGGGCGCCACACTGTCCATCTGTCGATTTCAACAAATGTGCTTTAAATTGTCAAAATAATGATCGAGACATGTAGGCAGCACTGTAAAATATCCATGTATTAAAGTTTACTAACAAAAAAGTTGAACCGAGATTTAGTTATTCTTTAGGATCGCTAAACTTTATTAAGAGAGGCAGGAGTGTATTAGAAGTTGGCCAAAAGTCCTCCAAACTAATTATAGAATGTCAGGGACACAATTTTCTTTCAGATGCCTGCATAATTCTCTTTAGAGTCCTTGCTCCTATTTATCCCTCAGTCACGCCTGTGTTTGTTAGCAAAGTTCTTCAGTCCAACTCTGTTTCCCTCTGTCCACCATTCCCTTGGCTTCTTTTAAATAACTTCTTGTCTTTGAGGCATCGATCCTCATTCCTACGTGAGCGTCGCTTCCCTCTGAGCACACTTGTGTGAAATTGAATTGCTGATCCATCGGCGCCGAATCGCGGCGTCGTAATGTGGGATAGCGGCGGCCGCATGCTCCAGTGGCAGAGACAGCTGTTACAGGACACCGAAGGATCAAGAGAGATGACGCTGGACTTCCAGCTCCCATCTCTTCAAGACCGATAATGCTCTCAGCGATTCTCCCGACAGCACAAAGGCGAACACGGCTGAAAAAACAAACAAACTCGTAGCGACCGCGGCGAGGCACGGCGCAGCTCTCAGCGTGGAGAGGGCTGCCCAGTTTGCTTGATTCACTTACAGGGTCAGGAGGTCACTGTTGATCCCCGGGCAATTTGATGTGGCTGTCGTCTTGGATTTGCTATTATCATGTGTCATCGCTCCCACTATCGCTGGTCACCCCTCCTTATCATCAGCGTCTAAAAGGGCTGTGTCAAAGGGTAAAATTATATTTTACACACATTTATCTTCATTACAATGTTCTCCCTCCTTGTCAGCCTTGAAGATTGATTTGAAAGGGCTGAACTTGTATAACTTCACAGCTAAACTGCTATCTAAACATAGAAACCTCTTTACTGACTGGCCAGTCACTAATATGCTCAACAGCAATGCGGCTTTTAAATTTCTTTGCTGGTGGCTGTATCTTTTTGCATTTTTTGTCCTTTTTCCTTGTCAATGTTATTTTATGCTGGAAAAAAAAAACGAGCAAAACCAACCTAAGCTTCTTAAGCGCTATTTGTTTGTGCAAAATATGGCTAGAAGTGTGTTCTTTATGTTAAACATGAGGTTTCCACCGACATTAGTGTAATATGCTTTGAAGAGGGTGCTTTTGTGCAAAATATTCAGACTATTATATTTAAGTTTTGCTGAAAACGTAACAATTTCAGTTTTCTATCGGCACATGAAACAACATCTACACCCTTTGGAGGATATCACTTTAAATGAAACTGGGACAAAAAATGCAATATAAATGGCATATTGATGTGTTAGAATGGACCAAAGTGCAGAGCTGAATTAGACTGAGAATCTGTGGTAGCATTTTTACTTAAGAGAGAAATGTGTTGGACTGTCGAATAAAATATCAATACAATACAATGACAAAATGTCCAAATTTTCAAGTCATGAGAAGTTTCGCAAGGCACTTCATGTACTTGTGGGCAAAGGCCTCAACACACTTATTCAAAGTCTCTGGCGGTGAAGGTAAATGTTGTCATGAAACACCATTGCTATTCACCTAGTGTGAATATTGTCCTTTTATAATCAGGGCTACACTGAAAGGCGAACCACGGTTTCAAGGTTGTTTCCTTCAAGCAAAAAGGCAGAAAATAACCATATGTAAGAGAACCGCAAGAAAAGCCAAAATTGGGGAAGATTGATGGCTTTGCTGTCACGCTTGTTGTAACACAGATCAGCTTTTCCTTGCATGTTGTTGCATACACATAATTTGTAGTGCTGCTTGGTGTTTGCCAGGTGATGTATAATTAGGATCTCCACATGTTGGACTTTCGTCTTGAGAAGTGCTATAGGGAGGGCGTTTTGCAGGACCAATGTTTTGGTTAGTGTTATGTATTGTAAAACTAGTGAGTCTAACACCCGAGTTCAAGGCCGTCATTCAGCCATCTATGTAATTGAGCACATTATCAAATGAGTGGATCAGCTCACTTGCCCGTCAAAGACCGGCACTTAGCACCCATATTTCCTTCAAGTGCTAAATGAAACCCCCCCGCTGAGCTTGGCTGATTGTATGTCATTTGCTTTTGTGCATTGAGGAGAAAAAAAAAAGATCCCTTATCTGCCAATCTCTTGCCTCCTTCCACCGTGGCCAACCCGCTATCCCATTGTCTGTCCTGGTGCACGATTGTAGAATAAAGAGAAATGGCATTTAACAATGTGCACACGTGGAGGGGTTGACATTCAGAGTGCGGCCACCTTAAGGTTAACCCTTGACGAAAGACAATAGCGAATGTGGGCTTTTAAAGAGTCAGTTGTGTTGTGGGGAATATCAAGTGTCAGCGAGGAGGCAGACAGGGTACCGGTTTGAGATGCACGAGTAAATAATACATCTCCCTTCAGCACGTCTGGCACTTGACTCAGCTTTGTCTCACACATGTGCTATTAAAGTCTGGGGTACTCTTGGTATCAGTTACTTGCTGCAAAAGACAAGGTTATATTTTTTTTTTCAAGCTAAGTTGCTTTGAGGTTTTGTTCCAATGTGGTTACAGAAAGAGTAGTTATGGACTTGCCCTCAGATGCTGCCCTAGCTGGTACTTGACTCAAGCTAAAACATTTTCTCCCCGGTTTTTATTTGCGAAAGGTGAACTCAAGGTGCATTTTCTTTGACTGTAGATAGACACTGACAGTCTTGGCTTTGAAAATTCCTCGCTCGATTAGGTATGGCTTTCAGTCGGGTGCACAAAAGAGGCAATAAGTGAGGCTTAAGAAAGCCTTCTGGAGAATACTGTGAAACAAAATCATCAGCCGATTGACTGATTTTTTTTCTTCCCCTCCCCCTGGGCTCCTGTCTGATGACCATTTTCCCCACATTTTGTTTGGTTTGAGGGTTTTTAACTGAACAATTTAGTCTGACACTCTGTTGCATTGGAGATGTGATACATGTCGGTCCATGCACCTTTCTGGTCCAGCCTGACATATCGTTATCTCTGTGCTAAAATTCTGATTGACTTTTTCTGCTGTTAAACGTAAAAGGCTGAATTTTACGGTTTTAAAGTAAAGGCAATAAACGCAGGGTCATGAAACCCCACAGATATCTACTTTTCCTTGTTACAGTCTGATAGTGAACCTAGCTGAACTTTTTTATTTTTGCAGAATCAATGGTTCATAAAAAGGCCATATTCCAGACACTTCTCCATACTGATATTTTAAGTGCGTCATTAAGCTCTCTTTTTGTATTTTATTTATTGATTTGTTTTTGTCCTAAACCTACATACACCCTTCAAAAAATAAAAGGAACACTTTGAAAACGCACCATATCTCACTAGGACAACAAAAAAAAAATCATGTTATATACCCATACTGATATAGAATGAGTAATCTGTTAGGTGGGAAAGGATGCCACATAATATGATGAAAATGGATAGAGGGCTTCATCTGAACTCACAGAGAAAATGAAACTGAAAAAAAATTACTAGTCTAATTTGCTGAAATGTCACTGCAACTCAAAACGGTACCCAGTAAGTTTGTGGGCATGACCATACAAACTGCACCAGCAAAGGATCTAAGAAGGAATCGCAGGATTTCATCCTAATACCTAATGGCAGTCAGGGTGCCATTGTTCTGTAGAGGTCGGCGTGTCCCTCCATATATATGCCGCTCCAGACCAACACTGACCCACCACCAAACCGATCATGCTGAACAACGCTGCAGACAGCGTAACGTTCACCGCAACTTATCCAGATCATTTCATGTTTGTCACTTGAGACCAGAGGGAAACTGCTCTCATCTGTGAAAAGGACAGGGTGCCAGTGCCAAACCTGACAATTCTGTTATTCTCTAGCAAATACCAGTTGAACTCCATGGTGCCAGGCAGTGAAAACACCTCTACTAGAGGACATTGGACCCTCAGACCACTCTGATGAAGTCTTTTTCTAAGGGTTTGATCAGAGACACATAATGAGTACAGGCTCTAGCAGCACTCCTATCCTTGCATAAAGTAACAGATACTGGTCCTGTTGATCGGTTAAGGACCTCCAACGGCCCTGTCCAGCTCCCCTAGAGTAACTGTCTGTCTCCTGGAATCTCCTCCATGCTCTTAAGACTGTGCTGGGAAACACACCAAACCTTCTGGCAATGACACTTGTTGATATGTTATTCTGATGGGGTTGGACTGTGTAACCTGTGTAACCTCTGTAGGGTCCAGGTATCGCCTCATGCTACTAGTAGTGACTCTGACCCTGGTCAAATGCAAAACTGCAAAAAGACAGTTGAAAATATACAGATATATGGTAATGGCATACTGAACATGTATGCAAAGCAATTAAAATATATATATTATCATATATCCTTCCAAATATTTCAGACTATTGCGATATGGCACGCATTGATGTAGCAATGACAACCGTTGAATGTACTGTAGAGCTCAAGCGTAATTCAGAGTTTTTGTGTTTTTTACAATTAAATTAAATAATACATGATATTTTAGCATTTCTACGAGAGTCTATTCAAAATTCATGAAAATGTCTAACTACTTGGGAAAGATCCACAATGGTTTAAGTACATCACTATAAAGTGTTTTGGTTACAGCTGTTAAATGAAAGTAGGAAAGGTTGAAATGCCAATAAGTGGTACGGAATGGGGGTGTATGTTGGCAGAGGGACCAAATGAATTGCTGCCGGTCAGGTTGCCTTGCGGTGTCAGATCAGATTGCTCTAAAAAACAGGGAAAGTGAAATATTCCTCTAGTCACACCATTGACTTTGATTTAAAGGCATGACAAACTCTATCCTATTCAAGCCAAGAAGAGAAGAGGCTACAGCAGTTGGAAAGAGACAAAGATGTCAGGTGGAGCCAAGGGTTCAACGACGACGGATGACAAAAAAAAAACCCCGAATACAAACAGAAAAATAAAGATTATGTGAAAAGTAAAATTAATGAACCACATGATTAAATTGTTTGTCTCAAGGTTATGACGAATGAAGTAACTTGCAGCATATATTTTTCGACTCATTGGCAGTTATTTGAACAGATAAAAACAAAATGTTTTCAGAAAAAGGGCACATTTAAATTATTCTGGACACC
Source organism: Fundulus heteroclitus (assembly GCF_011125445.2). NCBI lineage: Eukaryota > Metazoa > Chordata > Actinopteri > Cyprinodontiformes > Fundulidae > Fundulus > Fundulus heteroclitus. Next base: position 19,898,260 of record NC_046375.1, read on the forward strand.
ATGTTTAATTTGCACTTTTTTTGCAAGTTTAAGCTCTATGAGCAGAATAAACTTGTTTTTTGTTTGATCAGGATCTTCTGTTGCTGTGAGCCGGTCCTGTGCGCTTTTGAGCGTGTCTTGGGTCCCTTTGATCATTACTGTCAATAACAACAAGCATCACCACATCACTACTAATTAATTTGGTTTGGGGCTATAAAATAATCGCCTATGGGCTAAATACTTGTGGTTATGCATGTACTGCTGCGAAACCAGGGAAGAGCTGCTTTGGTACGCCTTGTAGGTCATTCCCACTCCGAAGATCACTATGAATATTTTACACGGATAAACAGAAAATTTAATTTAAGATTTATTTTAAAAAAAATAGCCTCCTGACCCTGCCTCTGATACCTTTTGTGTTAATCATCCAGCAGAGTTAAATAGATCTGCAGAGGTTGGATTTTCTTGATGTCGGGATCTGTGCGCATGTTTTTCTTTCTCTCCTCTGCCTTCCTACATAAAGCAGTGACAAAAGCATAAAGCCAACCATACATATTATTCCTCTTAATAAGTGGATGAATTTAGCATTTTTTAATTGGAACTCTACCAGACATATGTTTTCCTTGAAAACCCATTAAATCAAGCTATGTGCTCTTTGCACACTATAAGCCAGGAAGCCTCTTCAGCAATAATAAGTCATGTCAAATAGCAGCGGGGAGAAATGAAATGATAACTAGGAGTAAAAGGACAATGCAAGAGAGTTCTTCAAGTAAACACCAACAACCCGTTTAGCGTGTAAGTAACAAAGGATGTAGAAAGAATACATAGATAAAGAATAATAAAGCAATCATTAAACAAACTAATAAATAATAAAGCAAGAAAAAAAACTTTTAAGCCAGATTCTGTACAGTGTATGATATACTCCTTTTCAGCCTTCTATGAAATACCAATTCGTCAACTTAATATACAGAAACAGTTAACGTGTGGTTAAAGGCGACTCGCAGCAATGAGGAGAGATTAATACATTATGATCAAAAGTAAGGGTTTAAACTCGCAAATAATTTTTTTTTTCAGATTGCTTGATCTCCCACAGACAAAAATCATTTGAAAGAAGGCCTTTAAACTTTACAAGCCAAGATTGAAGCTTTGAATTATTCTGTTTGTGAAAAAGTGACTTTATGTAATGAAATATTTGATTTGATAATGGATGAGGGGAAACTGTGCCTTCCAAGCATAGTTTCAAAGCCGCAAGGTAGAAAAAAAACAGCTTGGTTGAATGTTATGAATATTTTTGCTCTAAGAAAATCTACAAAACACGAAAGAACCAAGAAACATAAAGATACCATTACATCTAATAGGCTATTGCTTTTGGTAATTGCATTGAAGTACTGGATATGTAGGATTAGTGACATGGTATTATGTTTAATTTCTTTAAAATAGCAAATAAACTAATTTATCCCTTTTATCATTGTGTGTCTGCCATGCAAATAATATGCTTTAACAGTTTTAAATGCATATTATATAAAGACAATCCGCAAGCGATGTGCTCTGGATTAGTATTCATTTTCTTTAATAAAAGTCGAAAGGTAAGAAGCAATGAAAGAAAGAGACCATCATGTAACTTTATTTAAGAATACTGTGGAGTAGTAGCATGAAGCTCTGCAAATCACATGTGCTCACCACCGTCCTAAAGACAAACCTTGTATAATATGATTGAACTTGACTTTGTAAAGTGGCTTGAGATGACATGTTTCATGAATGGGCGCTATATAAATAAAATTGAATTGAATTGAATTAAAGGTCAGAGTGCATGATGGTCAGATAAGTTGCAATTGAAATGAAGGATGGTGGGACAGGATCACTCGAGCTTGTTTTGGTGCTGCATGACCCAGGCACCCAGTGTTGCCCAGACTTTTATGGAGCTGGACAATAATCGTAAGAAAAATGTCTAATCTGACTGAATATTTAAAAGAAATGCCAAGAACTTATATAAAGACCAGCCGTCATTCGCTAGCAAACTCTAAGAGGGCTGTAAATTGAGCCAGCAATTTAACAAATAGTAACTGAGCTAATATTGCAATATATAATGGACAGTCATATTTTTTAATTACCTGATGATGATTATCAAGGTCTTTCCTGGTACATTAAATGCACCTTGTGTTTAGTTTTTCTCAGATTTTATAAGGCTAATGACAGTTTCCGGTTTAGAAAAAAAAAAATTATTATTGAAAAAGTAAGATACACTTAATATTTTATATATTGAAAAATATCACAGGAGAAGTAAAAAGAAGTTTTCCCTGTCATGATTCCGGTTTTCCATTGCTTCAGGCAGGCTTTAAAGCCGCACAAGGTTTGACCAATGTGGGGTAAATACTGCATAATTTAACATCAAATCTTTACATACGCGCAATTCCTGCCTGAGCCCCATTGATTAATAAAAAAAAAGTCTAATTGGGTTGTCTTTGGCTCCAGCCAACTTTTTATCTGCCTCATTATTCTTCCATTTCTCTCAGTCCATTACTATCCGGTTGTCCGCCCTCAGTGCCGTGGTCCAGTTCCTCTGGTCCTTCCCTATGTGGTGTGCTCAAGGGACCCGAAGCTTGTCATTTTAATAATACACACATAAATAATAGATATATTTTAAATGCTAATTCTAAAAGGGAGTTTGGGGGGTGACTCAATCATGCAGCATTTGCGGTTTGACCTTAGCACTGGCAAACAAATTACTGAGCTCAGTGTTTCTCATTAGGTTCTCCACGCATCATCACACTGCCAAGTTGCCCTCCTCTATTTCCACTACCTTTGTACATATATATATATATATATATAAATATACTGCTCCAAAAAATTAAAGGAACACTTTTTAATCAGAGTGTAATGTGAAGTAAGTTGAACTTCTGGTGTATTGATCTGGTCAGCTCAGTAATAGAGGGGGTTGTTGATCAGTGTCGGTTGTTCTGCCGTCAAAGGAATTAACAACGCAGACAGCCCTAAAAACAGGAATGGTTTTGCAGGTTGGAGGCGACAGACATAGTTCCCTATTTTTTTTTTTGGACTGCTTTTGAGTAGTTTTGCATTTGACCAGGGTCAGAGTCAATACCGGGACCCTACAGAGTTTGCACGGGCAGTCCAGCTCCAACAGGATGGCACATCAATATGTGCCATTGCCAGAAGGTTTGCTGTCTCTCCCAGCACAGTTTCAAGAGAACGGAGGAGATGCCAGGAGACAGGCTGTTACTCTAGGAGAACTCAACAGGGTCGTTGGAAGTCCTTAACCCATTAGCAGAGGCAATATCAGTTCATTTGTGCATGAAACAGGTTGAGGACTCCCGCAGCCCTACAAAGTGACCACCAGCGAACCACTGGCACAAATGTGTCTGACCAAACCATTGGAACCAGGTTGCGTGAGAGTGGCATCAGGGCCTAACATCGTCTAGTAGGCCCCGTGCTCACTGCCCGTGTTCCTCCTGGTTCATCATAATGCCCTCATGTGGCAACGGTATGGAGGCATATACCATTGTCTGGCCTCTATGCTCCCTAAATCCAATAGAACATCTCTGGGACATCATGTTTAGGTACATCTGACATCGCTAAGTTGCCCTTTAAAAGCTCAGTAATGATCTTCTAAAGTGTCTGGGAGGACATAACCCAGGACACCATCCATCATCTCATAAGGACCATGCCCCAATGATGTCAGGCATGCAATACAAGCACTACTACTACTACCATTTTGAGTTGCAGTTTCATTTTCGGTGTGTTCCAATTAAGCCCTCTGTGGGTTGATCTTTTTTCACCAAATGGTGTGGCATCCTCATGCTCCTAACACAGCATGGATAACTGACACCACTTTTGTCTCCAATAGAGATTACGTCTGTTTTCAATGTTCAAGGTTTTTAAGACATAGGCTATCATTCAACTCACATTTTTTTGATGAAATGCGTTACAAAATAACTAGAAAAGATAGTCATTCATAAGGTTAGAAGACTGCATTCCTGATTAACCTAATGCTATTTTAACTGAAGTAAAAGGTGCTTTTTATAAAAACCTCAAACTTTTGAGCAGTAGAGTGTGTGTGTGTGTATATATATATGTGTGTGTGTGTGTGTATATATATATATATATATATATATATATATATATATATATATATATATATATATATATATATATATATATATATATATATATAATATGACTTAAGGTTTGATGGCAGATGGAGTTAAGACAACAAGGACATCACTCTGTCCATTGTGGATAATAATTTGCCCAGCAGTTCTTGAACAGCGCAGAATGCAAAGACAATATGGATTTTGTTCATGTTCAGTCAGTAAACATAAACAAGATCGATATTGGGGCTGGCTCTTACAGCGCTGGTTGCTTGTTTGTCTCATAAAATCTGGCAAACACTCGTTAATACGAGCTTCTAGTGTAAATTAATTGACTGTCTAAATGAAAAGCTATCTCTTTAAGGTGTGACAATATGATGAAAAAAATGGTACCTTTGGACACACAAAGATGAAGATTTACCACCACTCTTATGTTTGGGGTGCTTTGATAACACTTGGTGTTCTTTTTCAGGGAGTTCACAGGAGTGTTTGCAGAATGCATGGTATTCCATCACTCCGAGCAATGGTTGCAACATGAAGAAATTATTCGTCAAACATGGATTCAATATTAGTCAACACTTTAGGGTCCTGGTACAGAATTTGTCGGAAACAATTTCTCTGTGGATCCATTTGGGCATTCTTTCCTTGCTGCTGATATGGCATCCTTCAGTTATAGTTACATACAAATAAAGCTTTATTATCTCTATCACTGTATTTCTAAACACGTTTTAGCACTAAATGAATAAATGCGGATCACCAGAGGCCACACACTCTGTGTTCCTGGGTATTTCAGCTCTAATAACGGCACTGTCAACTTTATTGCACCCATAATCAGATTAGATTCTTCAGGGAAATAACAGCTGATAATGTTTGAAGGGGTGGATAATATCCTTATTCGAATTAGTCTACAAATTGGAATGGAATAAATCGTCTGTTCAACATAATATTTTACCGAGTCGAGAGACAAAGCAATTCAAAAGTAATTGAAAGCAATTAGATTATGATTACTAAATTTAATTTACCTAGGGGATTATCTAAGTGTTTGTTTGGGAGTTTAGGTGAAAGCATTATGTTTTGGGAGCAAATCTTTATTTAGATTGTGCTTCGTTGCTTTGCTGACATAAGAGTGGATGTTCCGCTGACACATTTCCTTGTGCAATATAAAATCATGTTCTTTGGGGTTAACATTTCTACTCTTGTGCCTGAATGTTATATTGATAGCTGGCACAGGCCAGTATGAGATTCTCCTAGTGTGATAACCTTAGGGAATAATACCACGGCTTTTCAGCACGTGCCCAAAAATGGGAAATTTTATAACGCGAGCTGATTGCTTTTAAATGAGATAGAATCGCAATGAGTCTTCACTACAATTGCAGTTATTTTATCTGTAAAATTTACTTTGATTTTGATACATTGACTTGTTGGGTTTCCTTAGATATAAAACTTTTAAACCAATTTGTTTTACATGTTTTATATTACAACTTTACTGCATTTTCGATAACGATGATCAAGTTGGAATGTATGTGATTGACTTGGAATCTGTCTGTATGATGTTGCCTGTTTTAAAAACTTTAAAAAAATGTTGGTATGCCTTTGTGCCAGTAGCTGGCGAGGACCTGTTCAGTCCTTGCATTATTTATCAAGTCAGTCATCGGCTAACTACACTCAAAATGCATGTAGTATAATTTCACCATAAGTCATTGCAGACTATCACAGCTATATTTAACCAATACACACCATAATCACTTGGTGCTCTAGCACAATGCTGCTTTTTATGTATATATATATATATATATATATATATATATATATATATATATATATATATATATATATATATATATATATATATAATCTTGTATGGCTTGTGCAGGCCATACAAGAGAGCTTTCTTTTTTTCACCATAGAAAAAAAATAGTTTGGTAAATGCAGTTTGGCACAAATTGAAATTTGAAAGTGTGATGTCCGCCGGTGCATAATGAGATTTAAACCATTGCTAGTGGTATCACTCTGAGTTATATCCTAAATGTCAAACCAGTCTGTCATACTGCCGGCAAAAATAAAAAACACACAAAAAATAAAAAAAAATTAAAATCTTACGTCCCAAATGGCAGCTTTGTTTTGGTTGTTGTGTTGGAAATCCTCCAGCTGTCATCTCAATTAACAAGCTTATTTTGAAGCAGCGTTTGCGCAGTCCCACGGCATCTCAAGTGTCTCCTGATGACTCGCTGAATGTCAGAACCGCGCATGTGGAGAACGCTCTCAAGGTCAAATTGAAATTGGAGCCATTTCATCATGAGTCATTATTGAAAGTGCTGTGCATCAGAGGGTGCAATAAATATTCTTAAAGCACGAGCCTGGCACAGTGAAAATATAGTTTACAGTATGCAGCTCGTGCAACATGTTAATTCTTTTGGACCATAGCTTATTGTAGGCGTGTTGCTTGTAGCACTGTTTCATTATTTACCTGTTGCAGATATAATACCAAGCTGTATTATTTTTCTGCTCCATCTAATGCATGAAAATAAAAGCAGAAAATAATTAAAATAAGCTAGTCCAGGATTGTGATCACAACTGTCTTTTTTTTCCCTTCAAGTGGAATTGTGTGGGTCTGTGCCTGTTATCTCTTTAAAGGATAAAAGCTGTGATGAGTTTGTTGATATCTTTTATTTATTTTGTTTTTTGTTCAACACAAGGATCACCCTTGACAATCATAGTAAGCTTTATTATATATATATATATATATATATATATATATATATATATATATATATATATATATATATATATATATATATATTTATATATATGTATGCTATGTCTATGATAGACTTAGGCTATCATTCAACTCACATTTTATTAATCAAATGAGTTACAAAATAACTAGAAAATAGCAGCTTTTTATAAATAATATAAGAATATTTCCAAGCGACCCCAAACTTTTGAGCAGTAGAGTGTGTGTGTGTGTGTGTGTGTGTGTATGTATATATATATATATATATATATATATATATGTGTGTATGTATATATATATATATATATATATATATATGTGTGTATGTATATATATATATATATATATATATATATATATGTATGTGCTATGTCTATGACAGACATAGGCTATCATTCAACTCACATTTTAATAATCAAATGAGTTACAAAATAACTAAAAAATAGCAGGCGCTTTTTATAAATAATATAAGAACATCTCAAGTCTCCGATAGGTGCGGAGCCCATCCCCCCACGTCCTGCCCTCCTCCACTTCGTTGGCGGGCGCCTTGGCCCCCTGGCGCATTAGTTGGCTTCGGGTTTGGGGCGGGTTCCCGGGCGTGCGCCGGCCCGCTCCTGGCTGCCTCTTCGCGGGGCCTGGCCCCCCGGGGGGCGGCCGGGGCCATCGTCGCGGGGGCGGGGCGCCCCTGGGGCCTCTGGCCCTCAGGGCCCATGGCCGGGACCACTTCAGCGGGGCTGGCTGCCGGCGGAGCCCACGGGCTCGCCTCCGCGGCTCTTGAGGGCGTCGGCATTGCGGTGGCTGGGGGATTTCCTCGGGGTCGTCTCTGCTCCTTCCTTGGGGGGGGGGTTGCAGATATCCTGTGTCGGCCCCTCCTGGGCGACCTGCTTTAGGGACCCCTTTGGGAGTCCGGGGTTACGGGTCCCCTGACGCCTGCCTCTGTGCTCGGGGAAGGTGGGTCTTTGGTTCTCCACAATCACTATCAAGCTATTTCTGGATAATGTTCACCTAAACTAGTGCACTTTCACATCTCCCACTGGTGCTGGGTCCCAGGTATTAAGTGTTCACTTATATACAGTAATCTTATAATTTATTTATTTATTTATTTATGTTGTGTCACTTTCTTTTTTCAAATATCACATTACACATGTCAGCTTACATAATAATATATATGATTTAGTAATGGCATCTAGGTGTTATTAGAGTGTATCTGTTGCTTTATGTCTGTTGGTTGTGCTGTTCTTTTTGTGTCTCTTTCCAGGTGATGGAGCAGACAGAGGACATTTTATCATTCTCTTCCTTTTATCTCCTCTTTCTTTCACCTCTACTCTTTTTTTTTCTTTTCTTTCACTTTTTGTTCTTCCTTTACTCTCCCATTGTCATGTCCATATAATTTGAAATTCTCCTTGCAGGAATCATAATAAAGCTATTTACAAGCATAAATCAAGTGGAGCACTATGGCGAAAGCTGTTTGCTCCACTTGTAAAAGCAAAATCTGTCGAGCTCCATCTGGCATTGAGATATCAATTCCTATTGCCATAGTGCTAGACAGGACACTGGGGAAAAAAAAAAAATAAAAAAAATAAATAAATAAATAAATAAATAATATAAGGATATTTCTAAGTGACCCCAAACTCGAGATTAATCGCAAATTAATCACATATTTTATCTTTTTATTTCTGAAAGTGTAAAAGCCTATTTGGGCATTTTATTATGCAATTTTGCAATAATTGACATTAGTAAAAACATGCTTGTACAAAAAATGTTTATTTTTTTATTTTTATAGTTTGTGCAAACAAGGAATTTGACTTTGGTTCCACTTTGCATCCAATGAAGACATTTTAAATGTAAATTTATAGAAAAAGAAATAGAAATGTAAGTTATTTTTTATTTTTTTGGTAAATCCGTATATGTACAGTGTTTTTACAAAAGAGGAAGACAAGGTTGAATTAATGCAAATACTGCATTGATCTGGGCACTGCAGAAAGAAAGAGACTCTGTAGCAACAACCTGAACGTAAAAATCTAAACAGTGTGTGTCTTGGATGTGTTGGGTCTGCAGAGATGTTAGCTGCCCTTTTCCTGACCCTAGATGGAAGGAAGGAAGGTCAGCCCTGACAATCTTTTCTGCAGGCCTGATTTTCCCTTATATTTTGGACCTATCCTGTTTTGTGGAACAGCCAAAAACCCCAGTGATAGATGAACACATGACAGGCTGAACAATGGCAGTATGGAAGGTGACCAACAAGCTGTTAAGGAAGTCAGCTTTACATGTCGCAGCACTTTGTCCATTTTGTTAGCCGTTTAGCGGACATTAGTCAGGTGGGTTGAGCAAGGGTTTGCGGAGTCCCGTTGCCAAAGCTTCTTGAGCTCACTTGGCCGTTTACCTTGTCAACATTTCCGGTAAATCCCATAGAGAGCCTCTTTGCTGTCATCCTAGATCTCAATGAACCTGGAGTCAATGGGAATTTGGAGAAAAAGAGACAGAGATGAAGAAACACCTAAAATAAGAGAGTGAAGTACCGATGCTCCATCTTGAATAGATTGCAAATGAACAGATAGATTTGAATAAACCATGATTTCTATGAAAAGGCCACAAATCTGTGCATTACGGCTGCACAATACAACCCTGGCATCGAGAGAAAAGGGAAATGACTTGGATCAGCAAGGTCACTGGCTCTTAAATTCTCTATTTGATTGGAGTATCCTTGTACCAGATTGCTTCAGTAAAACGTAAAAAGGGAGGAAAACATTATTCCCGACGTGCGCACACAGACAGATAATAAGGGTATAGCGGGCTGAAATGAATGCCTTGAACCATATAGGATTTCCGAGGATTAGAATTTTCCTGCTAAACGGCATTAACCTCCTACAAATCTCAGAGCCAACCAGCTTGAAGGGCAGCCATTGAATTAAATCTTGATTCACACACAAAGCAGTCAAATTTAAAGCTGAAGTGTCCTTGGGTTGGAGTTGCTTTGCACGTGTCGTACTTGTACATTTTAATTGTATTATCCTCTCCCGCACTGACACAACAGTGTGTGTCGGAAAGAATTGCGATCAAATCCCCTATCTTAGTTCAGCTCTTTTTGCTGGTTACAAAAACAGAGCTGCCTTAATGAAGTAAAGACACGCAGATGCGTCATAGTAAAACAGAATGTCGAGAAATTAAGAAGCGAATTTATTTAAGTAATTCAAGAAGGGGTTTGACAGCCATTCATGCTCTGCGATACAATGTTCATTAAATCAGTAGTTGGTACTTTGGCAGTTTGTGCAAAAATGATCACAGCATCTTCAAAATGTCAAAATAAAGCAGCTTGAAATGCTCTACCATTTCCTGGTAAACGACTGCGCTGACCATGGACTTGATGAAACACAGAGGACTGACATCCGCAGATGACATGGCCCTCTGAAGCTTGGACCTCAAGTAATTTGAATTCCTCCTTTTGCTTTCAAAATGAAAAGCTACATCTCCAAGGAGGACCTTTTAAACCAATGAACATCATTCCAGTATTTTTTTGTTTTTGTTTATTTTAAACCCAGTTAAAGATGCCTCTGACTCTGGTTCAGGGTCAGTATAACTAAAGGGATAGAGCATTTTGTAACCTCTGTTCTGCATACATCAGCATGGGATGGCACTGACTCCAGCAGTACTCCATGCTTTTGGAATCTCCAATACACTCTTGAATGTCCTCCGCCACTTTTTCCTTCCACTCAACTCTCCATTAATATGCTTGGCTGATGCACTCTGTTGACAGCAGCCGTGTTTAGAAAAATGATCTTTAGTGGTTTACTCTTCTGGTGGAGGGTGTGAGTGACCGCCTGCTGGATAGCTGTCAGCCTCCGCTGTGATTGTTTTGGGCATTACGTACCTAGGTACCACCAGCCGTACCTAGTCGAGCTTATTTATAAAGCACATTTCGGCAGCAAGGCGGTTCAAAGTACTCTAAAGTGTTAATCGTGAATGTTGTGTTTTGATTAGCTGTCAGCAGAAAATCCTCTTAATTAACAGAAATGGAGACTATGGGCAATTAATCTCTTACCTGTGATGGATTCCTCGCCGACGCTCCTCAAGTATGAATTAACGAAGTTGGGGAAAAATTTTGGATAACAAAGAATTTGAGAGCTAATATCGAGTCAGAGAGGGGAAGTCGAGTAGATTTCTGCCATCTTCATACAAGTAATTACCAAATGTCATAGTGACTCATGCAAACACCAGTGTCCGCGCTGTTACCCTGCTTTCACTCTTCAATTAGAAGGGTGATCTACATCATATTTCTTTACATCGAAGATTATGCTGCTCTGAGGTTTGTTGACTGTAATATGTCCCATTAAATGTGCACTGCAAGATTATTTTCTGACATAATCGCACAGAAGTGCAAAAAATAATGCTGTTAAAAAGTACAAATATAGCATTTAGTTGGTCAGTAGTTCATTTGTTTTTCTGCCCGGGTACACTTGACACCTTAGGGTTTGCTGAAAGTCTTTCATATAAAGGATTTTAGGAATTGTGCTAACTCTTTGGTGCAATCCGCACTCAAACTGTTGCCTTGTCTGTGGTTTTCCACCTTCATTATTTCTATCCAAACTGTAGGTAAGACGCAACCTGCTTGTAACCTGTAACCAGCACAGCACTACAAAACCGTCCGAGCTCTCCCTGCAAATATCTGTTTAGAGTCCAAATTAGTGCATTTTCCCTGACGACGTCTAAACGAGCCAATATGTTGGTTCACAGACAGAAAATCTGATGTAATTGAAGCACATGGCTAATTTGCATTTCAATTTCAGAAGCACATTAAACCTTTCCAGTTATGTTTGTATGGGATTGAGAATTCAGATGTATGTATTTTGCTATAATGCAATCACACAATTACAACCCAGCGTGGGTGAGAGACGGTGCAGACAGTATCCACATTCAGTATCCACACCAAAAGATTCCGGTTTGATTGTTTATTTTTCTTTTATGGTTTTAATTTTCCTATTTAACACAATATTAAGGTAAACAAAGAGTAAAAGGGATTAGATAAAACAAGACATTTATTTTCGTAAGATTTTTACTTTATTTGATTCAGTTATATTTAGGGTACATTTTTCATAGTTGCTTGTATTTTTACTATTTCATTAGATTATGGTGTCCAAAGAGCACTGATAGCACAACTTCTGGATGAATTAAAGCATAGACTGTGAACCAGGAGCTCAACCTTAGCTCACAAATGCTCTCCTTGAAGAACGGTCAGACATTCCCATAAAGAGTATTTAACCTTGCACACAGCCTCACCAGAAGAGTTTTTAGCTGCAAAGTAGCCTAACATCGTATTAGAGCTGTTGTATTTAAAAAAAGACTTGTCAATATTGTTCATGCCCGTTTAAAGGCAAGCGACCCAATACTTTTGGCAATGCACTGTAAAACGCTGGTCTTCGTATTGCGCTGTAGATGTTTGCAGATGTGGACACAGAGTGACGAGGAGTGCTTCCTTTGTTGCAAACTATTGAACACTTTGTCACAAAACCTGAAAGGTTTACATTTTAACGTATTTAGTTTTTTAAATAAATAAAAAATAAAAACCTGATTGAATTTAAATGGCAATACAAACACATTTCAGCGCTAATTGGCAGGACAAAGGATAAATGCTGTAATCAACCAAGACAGTTAAGGTTGTTGACTAGATAGAAAATGAACCCTTTATAAAGGTGATTTTCTATACGCTGCAAAAAGGGGCTTAAAAAATAAGTAATTTTCTTGAAATTAGTAATTTTTTTTCCTTGATTTGAGCAGGTAAATAAGATTGTCTGCCAATTGAATTGGTATTGTTACCCCTAAAATAAGATAATTGGATATAATGCACTTGAAATAAGAAGACGGAGATAAATTGTTCCCCTTTTTAAGTGCAATAATCTTATTCCATTAGCAGATTATCTTATTTACCTGCTCAAATAAAATAAAAAAATCACTCATTTGCAGAAAATTATACTTCTTTTTAGTTCCCTTTTTGCATTGTAGAGCTGTATTCACTCATCCATTTTTAGATTGTTCCGAAATTGTTTGATCAGTGTGATGTAACCCTTTTTTTCTGTGACGATTCAACGTTGAGAACCTTATTTACGGTAATTATTATTCAGAGCCACGAGCCCACTTGAAAAAAAATGAAGCACAATTAAAGAAAAAAACTTTAATATTGAATGTCAGACATTTTAATGAAAACCTTGCCAGGGTAACGAGTTTAGAAAAATCTGATTTAACCCAATGAAATGTGTTTCAGAAATATTTTTCTTCTTAAGGCCATTTTACTTTGTTTTTGACTCTGACTATAAAGCTGGCCCTTTGAAAATGTTCTGCTTTTAAATAGCTTACCTTAATTATCTTTTGCCTTTGATATGCTCCTGAGAGATGTGTGTTATATGATATATAGCATCAGTCTCAGTTAGCATGTTTAACTACATTTCCTGAATACCTTTTGAAGCTAACCTGCAAATTTGCTCCATTTGTGACTGAATGTTCATTCTTCTGTAGGTATATTAAGGTGCCTCTCAAAGATCTAGACTGAACCATCATCACCCCATTGAAAGGCCATTTTTTTCCCCTCTTTCTAGTGAAGGCACCTGCCTAAACCCTATTGTGCTCAAAGAAAAAGAAAACATTAATATTTATCAGGTGGAAACAACAGGACGAGGAGAAATTTAATAGTTATTCGAATTCAAATCCTCTAAATTTGTTCTGAGCGTGGTGAGGATGTGACCACAAATCTCCTGGTGTGTGACCTGCATATTTTCCTGGTAAATGAGACATGTTAAATGGTGTGCCAGAGGGAAAATGGGACTTTTCAAGCAGCACACAGTGTTCCGATCATCACAGATAACCAAGCTGGAAGGCCAGGGACCTAATTTAAGGGCTATTTACCATATGCCAGATTTTCAGCAGAGCTGTACCCAGCTGTAGACACGGGCAGAAAAATGAAGAAATTCTGCAAGAGGAAAAGCCCAGAAACAGAACAGAAACCACGAATATTGGACATCCATCTTTATCCATCTCTGCCTCAAAAATTCGAAGCTAAGAGAAAAAGGTCCCTTTTTTTATTTAAAAACAGGTAAGATGTGCTATTTACTGGAGACTTTATGAACAAACAAAACACTTTCAATCGACAGAAATCTAAGATCTGTGTGTAAGCAGCACTTTTCTCCAAACCATTTAATGTGAGTTGGGGTGATTTTGAAGCTTTCTTCCTTCGTACTATGATCTTCTTTAATTATATTTTGCATTACACATCCCCACTTTTAAGCGCTGTGCTTTAAGGTATTTAGGAGCACAACACTCAAGACCTCAAATCCTTCTGTAAACAGTTTTACCTTCTATAATGTAACTCCCACTCAGGTTCATAGAGTTTGATTAACTCATGACTGGGGAAAAAATACTGTAAGTTCCCTGGTCCAAATCAAATTGACTCGTGTTACTTAAAATGCCTTTGCCTGATTTTATTTTATCTTAGTTTTTGTATTGGTTAGGTGCTTTCTGAAGGAAAGCCTGCAGTATTTTAATTGGTTAAAAGGCAGTCATCCTACAGTTTTAGATTACAATTTTATTACCATTTCAAAATAATTGATTGAAGCTAGAATATTTGAATCTCTTACTAACAGGCATAACACTTTTTATTTGAAAATGATATTTGAAGCAATGCACAGTCATGTCCTGGGTTCACATCCTGGCCTGCGGTTCTCCTGCATGGAGTTTGCATGTTCTCCCTGTGCATCCTTGTGTTCTCTCCGGGTACTCCGGCTTCCTCCCACAGATCAAAAGCATGACTGTTAAATGGTCTCACCAAATTGCCCTTAGGTGTGAGTGCATTGACCTGGGATGAACTGGCGGCCTGTACAGGGTGTGCCCCGTCTGTCGCCTAATGACCGCTGGTGATGGATACCGGCCACACCACCACCCTGCACAGATCAGCGGGTTTAGATAATGAATGGATGGACACTTAGGTTTTAGACGAGGCCAGAGAACAAAATTTGTAATTACATCTACTGCACATGAATTACATATATAAACATTAAAAGCAATTATGATATAATTAAATAATTGCATGCTTTCTTGAAGGAAAATAACACTTATACAAAGTGTTATCCTGTGTGCCTTTTTATCAAACCAGGAAGTGACACTTACATTACATATTTCTTTTAAATAAGGGCTGAATTCCCCCACCTATTTATTTATTTATTTATTACAGAAAGTTAAACTTCAGTTTATGTTGAAATTAATCATATTTTTTTATTGTAACCAGAAATACACCAGCACTTAAAAACAAATGTTGCTGTGGTATCAGAAATTATATTAGTTGTTTTTCTTAGTATCAGTATGGACTTTGAAATTTTTGTATCATAACAATCCTTTATAAAAAAAAGTGTTATTAGATGATTTTGTTTGTTTGTTTGTTTTTTTTAATTTATGCAAGGAAAGGTTTGGTCTGCAGTCAGTTGTCAGTTTTAGAGTGTTGGGATATAAATTACATAAACACACTTGTATTATCTTTTTAAAAAAAAAGTAAATTATACTAATCTGCATTACAGGTGAAGTGGCATTAATTCACCCTTGAAAAGTTTACGAAATGCTCAATAAGACATCACTTAGAACAAGTCATGTTTTTATTTTTTATGGTTAAAGCATCAATGGGCCAATTGCCACTATTTATATGTAGTCTCATTAAATATGGTTCCGGAATAAAAACACCCGGTCTTTTGGAAAGTTTGGGAAATTAGTGGACGTTCGTTTTTTGTTTTTTGTTTTTTTAGCTGCGTATTCTGTTTTGTGTTATTCTGTTTATGTTTTAGCTTAGCAACCTGGTTTTCTTCCATCTCTTTATTGATATGTAAAACTTCTCGCTGCTCATCTCGATCAGGACTCCATCGCAGTAGATATTGCATCTGGGCAATCCTGGTTCATAAAATAATGTAGAATGTTTAAAAATGTATATTTTATTATTTTCTTTAAAAACATTTTTTTGTAATTTACCATATTTTGAAAGTTATCCAAGTAAAGTTATCAATAAGATGCAGGAAAAAAAGAACTATCTTTGTTTAAAACAATGTGATGGGGGCATTGTTCTAAACGTTCAGGGTCTGCTGACTTTTAGCCCTTTAAATGTCTCTTCCAGGCCGTTCCTTTTAGTGAGGTATTGTGTGTTCGACGTTGAGGAAGTTGTGCAATAATGAGAAATGGGAGACTTTCTTTTGTTTCTGCACTCAAATATATGGCCTCATTTCATCGGCTTAACAACCTCATTTAAATGAGCCTAATGACGCTCACTAATGTCCAGGCATGGCCGAGAGATTGGGACTGCTCTCAGAAGCGATGTCCTCTTAATGCACATTGTCTGTCTCCATTATGAGACCCGGTCCCAGTGGAAAACACAACTCATTTGTTGTCGTCCACTGTTCAAGATTCATTTTGATATTAATTTGGAGGTTTCTCTTTTGTTCAGTTTGCATGTTCAGTTTCCTCCGCTCAATGGTTTGGAAACCGGAGAGATTTTGAGGCTATATTTTTCTCAGGCAGCTATTCATGATAAAAATACTGTTTTCAGTAAAGGCCAAAGAAAAGTTTAATAGACTCATTTAATCAGTCACTTCAAATACATGTTGACGTTTTAACATCCATTTCCAGCGGTAGAGCTTTTGACAACTCAATTGAGTGCTGGAAAGGTCACTGATACTGCTAATGCTGAAAATTATCATTTTTAGCCGTTTATTTCCTTAAACTTCGCTGAAAATACACCACTGAAGTGAAGCGTTACATCTCTGCATCCACAAACATTAGCACTGCTAGCTTCTGCACGGCCTCCCCGACATCACATTGTGATGACTCCACGGCGTTGTGCTCAATATACAGCCTGATACTTTTCGTTAAGCATCAGTGTGCGAAGCCGGCACTTGGCCACACTGCTATTGATCAATTTAAATAAAGGACCACGCTTGGCGTCAACACAAATCAATAGATGAACTGGCTTCCCGATGCGGTCACAACCGCCAAAGCAGGCCCATTACATGAAGCGCTTCTGTCAAAGGTAAATTTAAAAAGCGCACACAGTCAAACATGTGACAGAAAATCGATGCCGTCTGACGGGGAGTGAAACCTGACAGCTCAATAAGCTTTGGATTAAAGGCGCTCCCTTCCTGGTCCCCATCCCAGCCCCATCCTACGACCAAACCTGCCTTCCCGTACTACACGGGACTTAACAGCTCAAACTTGTACACTATTTAAGATTACAAGCTCCTGTCGACATGTGCGCTGGGTGCTCGGTGCGGGGCCGAGAGCTGGAAACAGGAACGCTGAGATGATACAGCCGGCATCTTCTTTTAAAAAGTCGTCATCAGCGGTGGTTTATGATTGGCTTTCCACTCCGGGTGTCGCGACTTTATGAGGGAGCGCTACACGGCAGGCAGAAGTTTGATCCCAGAATGAGTTTTTCATTTGTAAAGTAAGTGAAAATGTAATCCCCCTGTTGTGTGCGCAGCGTAAGCACTGTAGAAAAAGGGTTGCCGTTTATAAATCCTTATCCTTTTTATGAAAACCCACAAAGAAGCATTTTCGTGCTTATATTTTGACAATAAACTGGTTAAAATGCGACAAAATACCCCAGAGCCCATCAATCTAAGTTTTAAAATGTGTTATCCCTACACATTTTATGTGGGGAAAAAAATGATTTCCGTTCTCCTAAAAGTATTGTTGGAGTCTATTTTAATTTTGTATATCCATCTATCTCCCATCCAGTGTTCCTCAGTTGTTAATGTTTCTGAATAGTTTCATTCTAAGACATTTTTTTTTGTTGTTGTGCAGAACAGGTTTAGCTGGGCGAGTGTGCATTTTGGTTTGTGTGAGGAACGGCAGAAGGAGGGACGCCAGTAATTCAGGAACTGCCAAGGGGCATCATCACCTTGTTCAGGTACTGGCTAGGTTGTTTTTGCAGGCTCATTGTAAGGAGGATGGACCTCTAGCTAAAATATTCCAAAAATATCCAAAACTGGATTCTCAGCAACATCAACGGAGCAGGTCAGATCCAGTAAGACATCGTCTTAAAGAAAAAGTACCTACTGTATAATTAGATAATATTCGACATACTAGTTTGAAACTGAACTTTAGCCGGGAGTAAATGCAGCCACAGCTGTGATATCCAAACATTTTAACCACTAAAAGTGTTTTTTTTTTCACATTATTGATCTGTAATGTCAACCCAGATAAGTGAGATGGAGAAACCGAGGCCTCTCCAGGTAAGCTCCACCTCTCTGCGGTATTCCAGCTTTATTTTTGGCCGCTCGGACAGTTTTAAATAACATGATTCATCTATGAAAGTGATTTATGATCATGCTCATAAATATTAATGCCGTCTGTCAGTGTCCAAGCAAGGACACCTGACTAGCCTCAGAAGTGCCCCCTTGTATTTTTATGCATTTGGTGTCACACTTCTGTGTAGCGAAGGAAATCGGTGTATAAATCCGCTTCGCTTGTGGAATGACTTATAAATTAGATATGAAAGCGTGTTGTAGATATTAAACCTTGTTGCCGCGATTTCGGGTCAAATGAGGGAGAAAAGAAAGCAGCTTGTAAACAGCGTAAAACCAGCTCTGCACTTTCAGCGTAGCAATCTAAAGGAACGACAATTCAAGCACATCGATTTTAGCTCTGAGCTAGCGGTGTACACGTGTGCTGCAGCGGCTAAAGTGCTCCCTCTTCCAGTTCACGGGTTTCTACTCATCCAGACGTGACTATAATTAAACCAGTCTAGCTGGGGTGTATTAAAAACAGATTCTCTTTATCCCACAAGCCAACGCTGCAGGTGGTCAAAACATTTTTATATTTTTTAACAGAATTCAGGAACTTCGCTTCACTTAACCAGCGTCTGTATAAACTTTAAAAACCGGTTCATAATATATCTGTATAAATGTTCATAGGAACAAATTTTGCGGATAAACGTCGGAGACGTCGACTCGAATGTCTTCAAAAACAGTGTAATTTTACTTGTTAATTGCAACGTTCAGTACAGGAACATGGGAGATGGACCCTGAAATTACTTTTGCCATCTGTATAGACTTGCATTAGCATTTGAAATAACCAACAACGGGCCAAATCAACAGAAGCTCATTCACAGGCACTTGAAAGGCGTCTCCAAAGAGAAAAGTCTTTTGCTTGGGGTGGAGGGGGAAAAAAAGGAATCCTCCCATTATTCAAGTGAAGGTCTGTTTATCCACCTGCCGCTGCACAGTTCATGGCTATTTCTCAGTTTTCTTTCGGAGACTTGGGTCTCTAATGATCCCAGCATGTCTCTCCGGTGTATGTCTTACCCCAAGCAGTGCTCTGTGTGGACTCCCTCCTGTGCTTGTAGGAGTGCAAAGCTGCGCTGACCACTTCATCTTGTGGGATAAAAACCAGTCTTTCAGTCCTCTCTCAAACCCTGGGGGAGCAGGGCTGGAGTTCCAAGACGAACGCCCTCAAAGGCTGGAACATCAACACGCGTTACTTGAATAGCGGCTGGAGCCCAACTTTTTGGCCGACGTGCTCAGGCGGCCATCCTTTTGGTGAGTCACGTGACGTGCCGAAAATTAAATCAGCGTTTAGAATATGTTTTTATTGTCCTGTGAAGTCTTGTCACGCAACGACACGTATTTTATTCTGGTCACTTAGATTTAGCATTTAAAAGGGTCACAGAAATCAGTTTGACTGGTTTAGATCCTTTGGTAACTCGAGAGATGTCGTGAGAGGTGTCTCGTACGGCAGCGGTGGTGCAGATTCTGCTGCGCCTCGTTCAATTCGGCTATTTTTGGAAAGCTTAATGAAAGGTGATAGCTACTCATTTACTAAGTGACATAGTTACTTCATCCCAGATCCTCCAAGCAGAGCTGAAAATTGCTCATTAAGCTCTTACAGTGTTGTGGTCTTGTTAAAACTCCCTTAGTGTTCCGTTTGAAAGTCTAATGGAAGAAGAGCTTTTTTTTTTTTGCTCTTAAAATAAAAATAAAAACATGTTGCAGAATGCTAAATAAGAGCTATAAAATAATCATCATATTCAGCGCTGCGCCACCAATGCAAACAAAACCGAGTTTTTTTTTTGACAAAACTAACAACACATTAATGTAAAATCAAAATTTCACTCTGCAGCTTTTAAATGTTTGTATTTCCTTATTGTTTTTTTAAATAGTATTTAACCTTTGTTTATACAAGTTGTCTCATCAAGATAGAAGATCTAATTTACAAGAGAGAGTTGTTGAAGAGCAAAATTATCACTTTTTGCCACAATGAATTGCAGCACCTTGTAAGAGCATTAACAATCGCTTTTGTGATCTTACATCCACAAAATCAACATGCAAAACACTTTATGGGATGAAAGACTAATGCTACCTGAATCCCACGCCCCCACCCTTAATCTAGCCTTTCCTTTCTGGAGGTTTATGAGTGGCTCGCCCCATGCAGTGAATCCTCCGTGTTTGCTTTCATGCAGTCTTCTCTGTATTGGAGACTGCTGAGGGTTGTTCAGTTAGTTGGCTGTTGTTGAGGGGTTTCTCTTCACCATGGGAATGTTTCTGTGATCGTCAACATCTGTTGTTTTCCGTCGATGTCCAGGTCTTTTTGAGTTGCCGAGTTCAACTGCACTTTCTTCCTTTCTCAGGATGCACCAAACTTTGATTTGACCACACATAAAGTTGTAGAAATGATCAGATTGGCTTTTTCTTGTTTTGCAGTTTAAGTGTGGCTTTCATTCGCCTGTATGGAGAGCTCCTTTGACCACATGTCTGTTCACGGCAAAATCTCCCAAATGCAAGACCAACACCTCCAATCAACTACTGAGGGCGTATTAACAAATTATCTGCGAGTCATCTCAGAGAAATCCTGACTTAGTCTAAAACATCCTACCAAGATGTTTTAGCTTAATAGTGATATGTAAAATGTTGCTGAGAGCGACACTGAGTAAGGAGACAGCATAATTTTTTATCTTATAGGGGAGGTGTGTTTGACCTCGTCGCTAGACGTTGTGCTGTCTTTGAAGAGCTGTGATTGGTTGATACAAGAAACAAACAAAGAAAAATAACCCAATTATGCTCCATGTAATCTATGGAGAGAAATTAACTGATTAGACTGGATTAAGAAATGTTTGTCACGATGATGAAGCTTAGCGAAATTAGATAATTGTCACGCAGCAGGAACATGTCTGAACGCGCCTTATTTACATCCTTATTATTTTGATTTGCTTGTTATGTTTACTTGGTTATTTTACTCTTTCATCTATTTGATATTGATCTGCAACTCACCTGTCAGCAGTTTATCTGGATTGCCTGCTTGTATAAAGCGGATGTATTTGGCAAAATGAGAAGCATGAAGTGGACAAAATATATTATTGTACACATTAACTTGTCTAGAGTGTGTATTTATGTATATATTTTTTCTGCGACCTTTTCAAATCCTTATTGAAAAAATACTATACTATAATATACTGTACTATATTGTTTGTAAATTTTTCCCCTTTTTGTTAATTATTCAATATTTTTCCTATTACTTATTTATTCTCAATAATATTATAGTATTAGGGCCACACCTTTAAACTGTTGGGCCACTGAAATGAATCAGTTTCCCCCTATGGGGATGATAAAGTTGATTGTATCTACATATTAATAACTGAATGATTGTTATAGAAGTTTATGTGCTCATTTCCTCCACTGTTTCCCCCATATTCCCTACTTCTTAGCCTCACTAAAATTCCTCCTCACTACTCTTACATTTTTTTTTTTTACCTTAGGAGCTCTTTTAAGGCCAAGGGTGCTTTGTGAATAATTATTTTCTTACCAAGGTAAAATTCTAAGAAAAATCTAAGATTTTTCCTAAAATGGCATCAGTGAGAACTACCTTTATCCTTAGGGTTCTTTGTGAATACGGGCACAGGCCTTTTGTCTGCTTAACTGATAATGACTTAATGAAGGAATTGCCCATACCCGCCAGGAAAAAAAAAGCCTTGTAGTCAATTGTCCAGTTACTTTTGATGCCTTTTTAAAAAGCAAACGGCACATGTTAAGGAGCTGAAACCTGTTCATCCAGTTTAACTGTGGATGCCTACAAATGAAACCTGAGAGTTTGCACATGATTATATAACTGTCATTTGAATATGTTTCAGTAAATGGGTGAAAAAACTAAAATTGTCATTGTCTAATTACATATCGACCTACAGTAGCTATGTTCACATGCAGAAAATTTTACAATCGGATTAAAATGTATCCAGATTAAATTATCGGATTGTACTGTTTATATGGGCACACAATCAATTAATCCGATCATAATGTGCATGTATATGCACCTGCATTTATTTAGAATATAACCACTCTAATGCGCGCAGTTACAAATTTTCCTTAAAAAAAACACAGAAGTAGTACTTCCGTCTTTGCTGAACAACAAAACATAGTAAACCAACATTATTGTATGAGTTTGTCTTCGGAGCGCCCAGGCTGGATTTGCACAATGTTCAAGTTATGGTTGAAACATTGCTGAGTAAGCAACAATTGTTTTGAGCTCTTTTATTATTTCAAACAGGTTGTATCAGGAGGCTCGGCATTTTTGCTTCCCGATGTATTTCTGCCACTCACCAACGTGGAAATACGTCACATTTACGTCGGGTGCACATGCGCCCTCGGGTAAATTTTCCCCATTTGGATTTGATCCTGACAAGCGTTTACATGTACGTTGATCAGATTATCAGTCGGCATCGCCACCCCTCTCATTCGGATTACACTTTAATTCTGATTGAGCTTAATCCAATCATCATATTCAGATTGTCTTGTTTACATGACGCATTTTTATTCCGATCGGCCCTTTATTACGATTACCTTTGTCCATGTAAATGTAGCTACTGTCTGTGGTTGTAGTAGGACAGCAATATGAAAAAGTTCAAGGGGTGTAAATACTTTTGCAAAAAAAACTGGAACTGCTTTACTGTGCTGAAAAGCTCCATAATGCCTACATCTTGGTTTTGTCAGAAGTCGATCCCGCTTCGTTGATGGATGTTTGTGTCAATAGCATGGTAAAAAAAAAAAAAAAAAATTTAAAAACATCTTAGAAACCTCAGTTACACACAGTGCCAGATTCGAAGCTGGTGTCTAGTTGCAAAATGTTTTCAGGTTGAATGCTTGGATTTCATACTTTACTATTTTATTGGCCCCCAAAATGTTTATTTTTTTTCATGCACATTTTGCTTCCCCATGGGGGTCTACCATGTCCTTCCACAGATGACCATATGCAGCCCGAATAATGCCAGTTCAGTGATAAAACCGCTTTTTAAATGGTGCCACTGCTTAGAAGCTTTCATTCGTGAGTGCATTTCATGGTGCAGCTCATATAATTTCAATTCATCTCTCCTTCAGCCTCTCCCTACATCACTAAAAGGGTCAGGAAACCTTTATCTGCAGCGTGAACATGGCAAAATGAAGTGGCAGGATGAAGTAAAAGATTTCAGATGCAGATATTACCACCTGTTAAACCTAGTTAACTCTAAATGCTTTTTTAACAATCTTGTCTGCAAATCTGTCATCAGCTGTTGGTTACATCCATGTTTCAGGCACAGTCTTGTTGAAACTCATGCACTGAGCTGGCACCGGTTATTTCAACATCACAATGTAGATACAGAGTTTGAGCAGCCCAAGGACCAGCAGAGCCTGGCTAATATACTCGTCACATCCATAACATAACTGCTCTATAAACCTTGAGCCACACTGCTTATCTATTCTACTGTGTTGCAGCTTTTTAAAAATTACCACTGAACCACAGCAGCTACTGGCGCGTTTAAAGCAAATGGCAAATTGTAATTTTCAGCTTTCTGGGTTGGGAGGGAGTAAAGTATCGGGGAAAAAAAAGGAAAATATTCACAGTTAAGAATTTCCCGTTCATAAAAGCAAAGCAGGAGCAAAAAACAAGCAAAAACACACAAAACAAAAACTTGGTGACTTCATGTTTCCTAGGTGTAGGCAAAGTTAAGTTAAAGTTTGGAAGACATTTGTATAAGGAGGCTGGATTTCTTCTTCTCTTAGCTGGAAGTGTGATTATTTTTTTTCCCCCATTGCAAATATGAAGCTGCTCACTGAATATATTTTCCATGGGCCTCATACAGGGTGACAGGGTTGTGAATATATATATATGCCGTACAGTGTCTCCATACAGTAGATGCTGAGGAAATGTCAATTCATCCATAATCCAACCCCATACTGTGTTTTTGGTCGGTTGATCATTTTTCTAACACCATTTATATGTTCTAAATTTATTTCACACAACTTAACACGTTCTACTTTGTATCGGTAAAAGGTTTTGAGTAGGGATATGACAATTTAATCAGAATTTTATCAGTTGTGCTCCCATATTTCTAGGCACACAACAAAAGTCAATATATCCCCTTGTAGCTGCCCCTTTAATGCAATTTATCGAAGAATTAACATCAGCTTTTCTGTTTGAATAATAAGTTGCTTTGAACTTGTAACTGTTCATTTATCAACCAAACGAGCCAGAAGTGCAAAGAAGACATTCTGCACAGACATGTGGGTTGTAGAGCTGTGTTCCTAGATCAATTAAACCTGTGCATGCTGTGAAGTGAATATCTCTCCAGAGTAACATGCTCTGCTTTCCCATCACATCTTTCGACCGTTTACTGTGATAGATGAATAGGCAAAGAAGAAGTGCATGGGGTGTCGGGTTATAGTCAATCTAGCTGAATACAGGGAAGGGGGGGGGGGGGGTGTTTTCCTTCCTTAATCCAAACAAGCTAACTTGTACACATTGTGAAGGTTGGCATTTAGCTGTTGCATTTTATAAAACACTGTAAGGTCATTGCAAATGCAGTCTATAGCTTCACCCAGGAAATTGCCTTATGTGTTCCAACAGCGGCAGGAACAACCCTCACAGAGCTTTTCTTCTGTTGAGGCAGTACTAAATGCACTGTATTGTTGTTGGTAAAGCTATAGTCCACGTATAAACAAGACTGTAGTATTCTTTGACTCAGACAATGTGACGGTTTTAGTCCTTTGAAGCCGTTTTAACACACGCAACTTGTTACCATGACATGATCTCCCCCCGGCCTGAATCCTTCCAGCGCAGGCTAGTAAATGTCAACTTTTTTCCTTTCAGTTGTTTTTGAGCTTGTACTTCAGAATAGTTAATTCAGTCGATAAATATGCAAGACTCTATGAAAGCATGGATGCACTATTCAACAGAGAAAGAGTCTTGCTGAAGAGTTGTATGCTAAACTCAATATATAACACAATGGTTTGCCAAGAAAGAAGTAAAGATAAAGAAAGTATTGAAATGTGAGCTCAGAAGGAGATGATTTACCTGCCGATTTGTCCAGTAAGGAGGAGGAAGTCAGAGGAAATGTGGATAGCAGTAGCTTGGAGTAGCAAAGTGACAGTGACACTTTGGAGTGTTTAGTCTGGTACATTTATGCAACCATACAGTAATTTAATTGTTCTGTCTATGTCTATTTTTGACTTGAACATTGAAATTTCACCAGATGGTAAAGGACTTTTGTACGCTTTTTGCTTCTCAGGAAGTTTTGCCAGTGCATTAATTGGGGTATGATTCTCGCCTCGGGTGCGAGAAGTCCCGGGTTCAAATCCCGGACGAGCCCCCACTTATGTTACGCCCACAGTTAGCTGGAAGAACTAGGTAACATAAAATTAGAGTCTAGATGGTAAAATTGATTAAACGTTTATTTATAATGTTTTTAAACAAAAAAAAGACCTAGTCCTACACGTTGTTAAACCAGTTAAACAGGGAAGTAAATGTCTTATAATAAATAAAACATCCTCTGAGTAAAAGCAAACCCAACAACAAAAAAACTCTCTCCAAAATGGTAACATAATGACAATAAGTATTCTTGATTTTCACTCCGTTTAAATTTGGTAATCTATAGCACAAACCTGTTGTTTTGCCCAAAAAGCTCACGCGAAGCTATTGATAGTAATATGGTGGTGGAAATTGATTTACAACCTGTAGCCCATTTGGCTCAGACACTGGGAAATAAACATGAGTTGTTGCTGCAGCCAATTGTCATGAGTGAAGGGGGGACATTTGGACAGATTCACAATTGATTTAATTAAGAAGATAATCTGTGGATCCACAGTAAACATTGTGTACTGACAGACATCATCTGAAAAGTAAAAACGTAGCTGTTGTAGTTGAGCTTTTTTGTGTCCTGCTCCCTCAGCTTTGGATTGTTTCCTCTCTTGAAGTCAATATCCCACTTATTTTCTAATCCTGGCATAAAAAATGTTTTGAAACGTTGAGTTTTGGTAGATGGGAACAGATCCCTTCACATTATTTATTCACCGTCACAACCCCAGTCCCTTTTCCTTTGCAGAGGATAAATTCCTTACTTCATCCTTTTCTGTGCTGCCTATTAGCAGCAACACACCCATTGGACAGATTCTGCACTAGAAACTTTTATTCCAGGAAAAACAGATTTCAGTTTATAATAATAGAGTCTCCCTCTGCATTGACCATATATGGTCGTCCCTTTCCATTTTAGAGATTTAGCTCCATAGACTCTTCTTGTATTAAACATGTGTTGCAAAATAATTCTCCTGCTACAATGTAAAGGCAGATTCTAAGTGCTCTTGAACATTTCTCGCAAAGGATAAATCCTCAGCCAAAATTATTTTTAAACATGTCAAAAGCTCTGCCCTTTCTTGTTGAATTAACATCAAGAACGCGATTGCCATCTCTTTCGTGAAAATGGTCAGAAACGAGAAAAGTGCATAAATTGTTACTTGTATATTGCATTCTGGATTTTTACAGATTCTTTTTACCATCAAAAAATATGACACTATGCAAATAAAAAGAGCCACCGCAGTGCTTAAATGCTAAGTTACACTATTCTTGTTTTTGTGATGCAAA